>NC_053026.1:605749573-606072437 GCF_003073215.2 Triticum urartu | reverse complement strand
CCCCCCCAATTTCTCTCTACCTTACCAAAGTTAAACAAGTATGGTATAGGTAGGCAGTCTCATGCATATGAGTAGGTAACTTTAGGTACATAGGGATAAAGAGCAAAATAAACTATCTGTTACTAGCCTTAGTGCTTGTGCATAGAGACAGAGAGAGATGAGGTTGAATTATCTTTTATAATGCATGCATGGAATGGCGTATGCATGCATTGCATGGTGTAGATTATTAATTCCCCACCAAGGCCTTTCTAGGTCATGCATGTAGCTGGACATGTCTGCTGTCATGCAAATTTAGTAGTCCAATTTGCAAGTACTGCGAAGCTTCAGTGCTTTGGATGATGGGCTAGATCTATGTGAGCTACATGTACAGTAGCTGGCCTTTTCTCTCCATATGTATCTCCTTTCTGCAAATTGAGCAAACATGCTGGCCATTTGATTACTAATGGATCGCTCATAAAGCTTTACACACTCGAATTGTGCAAGATCTCAGCACATCGTGCTGTTCAACTATTCTATTCGTTCTGATCCTTCAAAAATTTAAAACCCAGCTGTCTTTTCCATGCAAATAAATTATTCGGTGCAATCTTTCGTCTCAAATATTCTCCTTTATCCCTGCATATTGTTTATCTAAAAATGTTGATCGTCGAGCAAGGGTTTGTGCCACTCGCTTACGTATGATTAATTATTCTCTCTAGTTGCTAGCTAGCTAGCTACCAGTGAGCTTAATTAAACATAAATTCCACTCTTGATGGTCTATGACTGATTAGTGAGATTAGACAAGAGATAACAAATTTGATTGACATGCTAGCTGCAGGATCCAACAAGTGTAGCCTTCCCATTTGCCGATGAGCTCGATCATTCACCCATTCATGGGGATCCGCAAGTAGTAACAAGGATTGATGCTTCAGATTAAGAAGAGTCGGACACAGTGAGTGCCAGATTGCAGCTAGACCGGAAAAGAATAGTACTCACCTAGTGCTGTTTTCTGCAACTGCAAGCGTATGAAACTCATATGCATCATGCGTCGATCCAGCGCTGACTAGTGAGTCGAGGTAGCATATATGCAGATTAATCGCATAGTGTTAGGTGATTGATCTTGGTATGTGTATGTATCCATCCGCACGCATGGAAAACTTGCATTAGAAGAACTAGTCATCAACCCGTGCGTCCGCACGGGCTAGTCTTTTGAACAATACATCAGTTAAACCCTTGTCTGTGGGAAAAAATTATATGAATGCTGGATATAAAAAATAATCTGATTTAGCAAATAGTGATTTCTAGCAAGAAATGCACATATGCAAAAAAACAAAGCGCTAACTTGTGTGAAATATAAGCCACATGTCTTCAACTTAAAAGAGAGTATAAGAAAACTCAGAATACTTCATTAATTAAAATCTCTTATATTATTTCTTGTTATGGAGTTCTTAATAACAATGAACTTTTCATTATGCCTCATTTGTTCAAAACAACCGTGTACATCATTTAAAACTTAACAACCGTAGTCTGCATGCACATAATACCAAATTGCTAGATTTGGTACCAAAACAAAATTACACTTTTGTTGCGTGGAGATACTTTGAAATATTGTCATGTAACATAAATACTTTGTCATTTATTCTGTCCATTTTACCACCATCTAGGTTTTCTTAATGTCTATGGTACCGGTACTTATGGTTTTGGTCTCATGTAGAATAATTTGGTTTTCCTCTGCAACGAAATACTGTAGAAGAAACCAAGAGTACTACTTCCTATCCTACAAAATTCATATAATTTATTCAGGTGCAATATCCAAAGTAATCATCTGACAAAACCATACTATCTGAAATTTAACAGGAGCAACGTACATGACCATGTGATAGCTCAATCTTCAGCTTTCCATATTCTTATGTTTTGTATTTCCTGCCATCCAATAGGTCTTTGGTCAATTGGTTCTCATGTGGGGACCAAAATCAAACAACATATTATAGCGAAAAAGCTGGACAGTAATGAATCTTAAGTTCAAGATTTTGTGAATAGGAAGATATTATTAAATTTGCTTCCAAGTTCATCGACCAAATGTGAAGAACCTTTCCCTTCAGATATGCTACCACAACAGTGGTATCTCTGAGGGTGTGCATATAAGACTATCCTAGCCATATAAGTTTTACTAAATAATTTGTTTTAAAATTAATGAGCATAGCAATGTTTCACACTGTGTGATGATAATTATTTTGCAACTGCTCCGTCCAGAATGGTCCTCGTGAACTTCCAACTTCCAAGTATCTTTATTTTATCAGAACAGAGCAACACACAGTCGATAATATGCAAAATACTTATAAAAACCTGACACGATTTAGCACTCTAGCAGGGAGAGGTGAGCACATAGCTTACCTGCATGGACCTAAAGCCGGTGGGCGCTTGCTGAAGGTTACATACAGTTTGAAATGATTGGTTCTTACTATTTGAACTTTTTTGGGTGATCTCGGTTAGACTAAATAATTCAAATAAATGATGGTATTTTCTCAGTTTGTTAAATTTAGATTTCAATACTACAAAAGTCAGAATCAGGATACTTTCTACATGGCTTTTCAGGTATTTTTCTACATGGCTTTGTTGTAATGTAGAATTCACCAAAAGCAGTTTACTTCTGTTTTGTACCGAGTTATTCTGCTGGTGAGGTAGAGCTTAGGGAGAGACAGGTAAGTGACCACTGACCTAGTATTGGAACATGCATATGTGGATGCTCTAATCTGGTGCTTTCTGTGAATAAGAAAAAGCAGTTGCTACCACATGGAACAGAACATTTGGGGAGTAATCAAAGAAGTAAAAATAATAAAGAGACCATGGATGCTTCATCGCGATGATAAAAAAGAAGCAACACGCATTGATGCAGAGATGAACTTCAGTACATACATCAATACTCTTAGAGTTCACAATGGGCAGGTGACTCGTGGTGTTTCTCTGCCAAATGATTCGTTCTTGTGAAATTCGAAAATTCTAAGAAGCTTTGATGTCGCATTTATATATCCTGGTTGTATAAAGAGTCCTTACTCCTTAGTAGCCTGGTAGTTAAAAAATCATATGGAATTAACTGCCATCTCTTTGGTAGGTAATCAAATTTTGATAGTGAGAACAATTATATGCTCAAAATTTGTAGACCTTCACATTTATACACTGTATGTTGCAATCCAAAAAAGATTATTACTGCAGTAGTAGTTTATTCACTCAAGTATGAGCTGCTCAATTATCTCGAATTATAAATTGTAATCGGACTTCCCCAAAGACAGGGCATCCACGTGCTAGGAAGAAGCCCTTCACCGCTCTGACAGGAGGGAGCTTATTAGCAGCCGGTTATTATGCACTACATGCTATGGCTTCTCCATTCTTAATATAGTGACATGAAAAAAGAAATGGATTGCAGAGGGTACACTACGATCTGTTCATATCTTATCACAAAATCTGAACGTAGACATTATAGTCTCACGTACATCAGTTCTAGGAGGAGATGGCACCCAGTTTTTTTAGGGAGGAGAGAGGCCAACATCACACTACCGGAATAATTGGCTACCCTGACGGCCTATTCTATGCCGACGGCCTTTTGTCGGGGCCGTCGGTATAGACGGAGCTATGCCGACGGCCTAGGGAAAGCCGTAGGCATAGAAAGGCCATCGGCATACCTCAGACTATGCCGACGGCAGCCGTAGGCATAGAAAGGCCGACTCATTTTCTTCTTTCTCTTTTTTATATCGTTTGTCGTACGTGGGATAGAGAGATGAAGGGGATAAGCACTCAAGTAGGTCAATTCTAGGAGGAAATATAGGAGGAGATGACACCCAGATTTTTGAGGGAAAAGGAGAGAGGCCAAGATCAGGACGACTTGATTTTTTTCTCTTTTTATTTGTTTCTCGTACCTGGGATAGAATAACAGATCAAATCTTGTTTTTTTGCGCTGGAGATCAAATCTTTCATCCATCGGCTACAGATACATCATATACTAATCGGATGGCTAATAATTGTTAATTCTAAGGATTAACGTGGTGTCTCTTATGGTGCCTCCAATTAGTAAATATAAGACTTGTCCTAGGTTAGAAATTGGTAATCTTTGTTCATGTTAAGAACTCCTCGTGTGGACCTCCTCATGTGCTCGAGTACATCATCATGTAGGGCATGTTGACTTTCACTACTACATATCTAAGTACCACGCCGAAGAAGCCCCCCTCCCCCTGTTGATGCTCAAAAGTGGCACAATTGTAAAAGTTGCTTTAATCTTTGTCAAGATTAATTCAAACTTATGATTGGAAGTCACCATGATATGGCTTTCTTTGAGAAGATCAAGATGGATATGAAAGTGGTCTAAAACGGAGTCCGGATGCAAAAGTTATGACAAGTTCAGAGATGCTCATGGTGATACCAGATTAAAGAATGGCTTAAAACCCAATTAAGATGACTCCAAATGGAAAAAGTTTCAACATGAAAATTGTGCGTCTCGTCGAAACGGATGATTTTGATATAAAAATCGTCTTAATCCAAGGTCGTATGCAAAAGTTACAGCCAGTACAAGGCGCTGCCGCACTGGATGGCCGGACACTCCGGGGACAACTATCCGGGTTTTGATTTTCTCTCTGCATGACCGGACACTCCGGGCATGTTAGTCCGGGTTTTGAATTTGGCTACTGCAGACTTCGGAAAACAGCTGAAACCCTCCTCAAGATGGCCTCAGATCAAAAAACGTTCAACATGAAAGTTGTTCATCTCGTCGAAACGGTCAAGATTGCTTTTGGGCTTGTTTTCATCCGTGGTCGTTTACTCCCCCGAACATGGCCCACAACATGCAGCCAGATTTTACCGAACAGTTTTGGAAAGTTCGGAGCAAACAAATCCGAATTGGACCAGGGTTTTGGACGTGAATTGAAGCCTTTTCCTTGCACGAGAAGTCCAACCGCCTCTTATATACTCAAGGGGTGATGGCCGATTAAATAACACACAATCGATCAAATCATCTACCACGTTTTATCTTTTATCTTTTCTCCCTAACCCTAGTTCTTCTTCCTCGTTCTTCGTCTGTTCTTCTTGTTGCAGGGCGGCGAACCTCGAGGCCCTAGGGGCGACATGCCGACCTAGGGCAGCCCATAGCCGCCGCGCGCCCTGACGGGGTCCCTCCCGGACGTGTGGGGTTTCGGGTCCTCAAAAGCACCCGCCGGATTGCTTGCGTACCGCGCTTCCGGACGGGTCTCCTTCGACGTGAGCTGCGGTGCATCACCCCCGGCGTCGAGGGTACACGGTGACGTGTTCGTGTGCGAACACACTTTTTGGCGACTCCGCTGGGGATCGAAGCTTTGAACGGTCTCCAGCCCGTTCTTGCTACGAAGAGATCGTCATCTAGGGTTTGCAATCTACAAGGGTAATATGAATACCTAATTCCCTACTGTAGATGCAAATAATTCATATGGTGTTACTAGATCGTTCAATGAGTATACTCTATCGTCCAGCCCTAGTTTGTTCAATCATGCATCTAATTACGTGCATAGGCCGATTCAAAGTAATTTACATGCTTCAACTTTTTATGATACTAGTAACATGCGTCATATGTATCCCAACTCTCATGCATCGGCAACCCCACAAATTTATATGCCGATGACCAACATGATGAGTTTGGTTAATCAAGTTGAAACACCTCATGTAGGAACTTTAAATAGCATGCAATAAAGTGTTTCACCTTTTTATTCATCGGCAACTAATTTGCAACATGTTAATCTGAACATGCCGGTGGATAAGGGAATTGGCCATGGTACTACTAGTTATTCAGCCAATTGCCATCAACAATCATATGCTACACCTCATGCTTCTAATTTTTCGGCACCATATGCAACTGAAGGTATTCATAATTCGGCTTCGCACCTTCTTGCTAATGACCGAATAAGTGAAAATTCTATAGGATCACATGTGTGTTCACCTACTACTGTAACATATCATGTTCCCCCTACACAATTACAGAAGTTCGGCAACATCTCATTGCCGAAAGAGTCTAAGAGCATCGGGGGGCAACCATATCCAGACTGGGTAGTTGAGAGAAAGCTTACATTTTCTTGGGATTTGTGCAACTCCATTCGAAAGGAACTAATAGAAGGCGGGAAGCCTCATGATTTTGCTGCAGTAAAAGCTAGAGTTGTGCAAATGATTCAGTCGCCCAGTGTTGTATCATCCAATGCACCCCCTAAACAATTGCAAAGTTTCGCCACCTCATTGCCGGAAAAGTATGAAAGTATTGGGGGGCAATCTCATGAGGAGTGGATGGAAATTGAGATGAAAAAGTTTAAAGCTCGCCAAGCTGAGATGTGGGCTAAAATTAGACAAGAGCGAGAAGCCTTGCAAATTAAAAAAGATAAAGTTATTGATTCAGGTAACAGAGAAAAATCGGTTATTGGAAAAGCCGAATCAAGTAGTATATATTCCGAGTCCATCAAATCTAAAGAGGCAAGCATTATTGAGAAAGGGCATGGAAAGCCTAGAAAAACAACCATGCTTGATTTTTCTGAAATTAATGGAACCTACTTCCTTCCCTATGAGTTTCGTGCCATAGAAATTGATGAGCTTCAAGGACAAGAACAAGTAGCCGAACAAAGTTCGGTTGAAAAAGATCTTCAAACTAATGATGCACGGAATCAAGAAAAAGATGATGAAGAGGCATTGGGGAGCGATCCAAAGGCGGATCAAGATATTGTTCAAGTCACACCACCATCATGCTCTCCCAACATATTTGAAGAGGTATGTTTAGCAAGTAATTTACCTATTTTCAGATTTGGTCAAAACTTTATTGTTGATGCATCTATTAAAAAAATCCTCTGAAGTAATGTTGAAAGACCAATGAAGAAGGGTAATTTACTTGTTAGCAATAAAATCATTATAGAATATATCGGTCAACCCATTGCGCCATTTATAAAGACCGATAATGACTTACTGTTGCCGCCAAAGCTTTCCCTGTTGCTTTATTTAAAGTTCGTATCTACATGGGTAGCTTTGGTTATTTCATACTTGGCTTACTCTTGGCCTCAATTGAGGCATGCATGTTCTAACTATTTTTGTTTCAGAAACTTAAAGCCAAGGTTAGATTCTTTTCAGAAAACCGATGCTAGTATAATATCTTATCCAATGACATCGGTAAGAGAATGCAAAATAAAATTCATAGCCGAATGGGGTGATACAAAATCTGAACCATTCGTTTGCTTAACTCCAAAGCCGTTCTCACAGCAAGATCGGCTAGAAAATAAAAAGTTTACCTTCAATTCAAGCATGTGTGATCAAATATTTGATTTGTTGCTGAAAAATAATTACATAAGAATTCTTGACCACCATGTCAAGCCATCAATTCAAGGATGAATGTATTGTAGGTTGCATCATTCGTTCAAACATAATTTTGAGGATTGCAATATGTTTCGTCAAATAGTTAAATCGGCCATTGATAAAGGACGATTGAGAATTGTTGAAACACCAAAGGATGACCAGTCTATTACGATTGGTCTTGATGGCAAAAAGTTTTTGCATCGACTACTTCAAGCCGATCCATCTAAAGAGAAGGTAAAAACTGTAGGTGACGGGATCATGCTTTCAAGTAAAGAAGTTGTTGAAGAGCACAATGAACATAAACTTGAGGGCGAGAATTCCATCGAAGCTACAATGAAGACGCCAAGGACTGGGGGGCAGCAAGGAAACCCAATGATCAATGAAAGCAAACCAAAAGAAAACAAAGGCCGAAATAAGCGCAAGTGTAAGAGATCAAAAATCACCTTCGCTGAACTATTGGATAAATGTCAAAAGAAGAGTGAAGAGCAGAATGCTTATCGGCCAAACCATGCAAAGAAACCAAGATCACCCCCAAGGCGCAAATATGAGGATCGGTATTGGTAAAGTGAGAATTTCAATGCAACATATTCATATCCTTATTTTGGGCCGCCAATACCAATGCCGTGGATGCCTCCCTATGCTTATTTAAATCCATATTCATCATGGGACATGTATGATACAAGGGCACATTCTCTGTCTTATTTTAGACCATCTCACCAATACTATGCAGCTCCAAGAAGATCAACATTTGAACAATCACGTGTCAAAGACCGTTTCAATCATAAGGAATCGATCCAAAGCTCAAGGAAGAAGAAAGAGGTGGTAGAGCGAGTTTACCGCGTGAAAAGAGATGGTCGTAAGTGTGCTACTTCAGATTTGATTTCAAATGACAAAGAGCCAATTAAAGTGTTGACATTGGCTACAAAAGGCAAAGAAGTGAAGCAATCAATTGATCAAAATCAGAGTGCCAAATCTGAAGAAAAGAAGTTAGGGGTGCACAAGGTCCAAAAGGAGTTGCCATTGGTTGAAACTAAATCACAGTCGAGGTGCTCACTCGGCTTATCGTATTGGCAAAAGAAGGAGTTACAAAAGCTTAGTGCACAAGAACTTGAAGAAAGGAACATGGCATGGGTTCCCAAAGGAAGTACTCAAAATAATTATTATGTGCAAGCTTCCATTACAAGAAGTGCGGCAAAGCTGAAGAAGGAAAAGAGTGAAAACTATGAAGGACCAAGCCGAAGGTTTCAACATCCTCGGTCTATACATTATCCATATTCTTCAACTATGCCATTAACGCCTATGCCATAGAATTCGTCATCAGGTATGGTTTGTAACCCTCAATGGGCTTATTTTAATCCATGGATGCAATATAATTTCTTACATTATGAAAGGGTATTGCCAAATCACTATACATTTGATTAGCTACAAGTTTGTTGCTGATCCAAAGGGTCGAAATACTTTATTTGTCATTTCATTTGTTTATTTCGGCTATATGTGCTTTGAATGAAGTTTACATGTAATGGCCGATATTTATCTATCGTCCTAAGAGTATGTCAATGCATGGCCGGTGTAGTATTCTAACATCGTCCTTAGTTCGATTGGAGAGCGAGACAAGGTATGTGCTCATGGAAATTTATATGTATGCGTATATTATGATTGAATGGAGTTGAGACATCATGACCGATGTCATTGAATATATGCTGCATAGGCCAATTCATAGTTTGCAGAATTGACTGGTGGGCTTATACTTTGTTTGGATATGATTTGGCTTATGCATCTTTGAGATCTATAAAAGGCCAAATCATAGCTGATTTTATTACTGAACATCGGATTAATGACATGCATAATGTTGATATTAGCCTTGTCTCTCTAGTACTATGGAGATTATGTTTTGATGGTTCAATTCATAGCAATGGCCAAAGTGTTGGTGTTGTTTATATATCTCTTTATGGTACTATTTTTGAAGCCTCATGCCGCTTAGAATATTTTTATGCACGATTAATCAAGGCCGAATATACATTGTTATTCGGATTGACTCTTTTACTTGCTATAGGTGCTATACATATTGATGCTTTCGGTGATTCGTTATAACTAGTGCAACAAATATCCAAGGGTTATCAATGTTTTGACGAATCACTTATATTTTATCGTGGGGTATGTCTAGATGCAAAATTTTCCTTTGGTTGCTTTAAAATCATTCTTATATTTAGACATGACAATTCAAAAGAGTTGGCACAGCAAGCATCTGGCTACTACATTAATCATGGTGTATTGCATTTCTCTCAATAGCCGATGCTTCATCTCGTCAACATAGGTAAAGCCGAACCAAAGTCCACAGCTTCAGCCACTAATGAATTTTGATGCAGGTGAAAGTAAGGATTGGAGAGAGTTTATTGTTGATTATCTACAAAAGCCTAGCAAAAGGGTGAACAATACGGTTCGGAGGATGACCTTGAGACACATATCTATGGAACTTTATCATCGGATTGTTAATGAAGTTGAGAAGGTTTCGCCCAAGTTTGCAGCAAGGGTTCAAAAACAATAATGGCCGATATATAATTATCGCCCTAAGCATATAAATGGCCGATGGAGTGTTGACATCGTCCTTAGAACAAACATGCTACAAGTTATTTTTCGGCACGCTAGCTTTGCCGAAAAACAGGGGGGCATGTGTTGACGCTCAAAAGTGGCACAATTGTAAAGGTTGCTTTAATCTTTGTCAAGAATAATTCAAACTTATGATTGGAAGTCACCATGATATGGCTTTCTTTGAGAAGATCAAGATGGATATGAAAGTGGTCTAAAACGGAGTCCGGATGCAAAAGTCATGACAAGTTCAAAGATGCTCATGGTGACACCGGATTAAAGAATGGCTTAAACCAATTAAGATGACTCCAAATGGAAAAAGTTTCAACATGAAAGTTGTGCGTCTCGTCGAAACGGATGATTTTGATATAAAAATCGTCTTAATCCGAGGTCATATGCAAAAGTTACAGCCAGTACAAGGCGCTGCTGCACTGGATGGCCGGACACTCGGGGGACAACCATCCGGGTTTTGATTTTCTCTGTGGATGACCGGACACTCCGGGTATGTTAGTCCGGGTTTTGAATTTGGCTACTGCAGACTTCGGAAAACAGATGAAAACCCCCTCAAGATGGCCTCAGATCAAAAAACGTTCAACATGAAAGTTGTTCGTCTCGTCGAAACGGTCAAGATTGCTTTTGGGCTCGTTTCCATCCGAGGTCGTTTACTCCCCAGAACATGGCCCACAATATGCAGCCAGATTTTACCGAACAGTTTTGGAAAGTTCGGACCAAACAAATCCGAATTGGACTAGGGTTTTGGACGTGAATTGAAGCCTTTTCCTTGCACGGGAAGTCCAGCCGCCTCTTATATACTCAAGGGGTAATGGCCGATTAAACAACACACAATCGATCAAATCGTCTACCACGTTTTATCTTTTATCTTTTCTCCCTAACCCTAGTTCTTCTTCTTCCTCGTTCTTCGGCTGTTCTTCTTGTTGCAGGGCGGCGAACCTCGAGGCCCTAGGGGCGGTCAGGCCGACCTAGGGCAGCCCATAGCCGCCGCGCACCCTGACGGGGTCCCTCCCGGACGTGTGGGGTTTCGGGTCCTCAAAAGCACCCGCCGGATTGCTTGCGTACCGCGCTTCCGGACGGGTCTCCTTCGACGTGAGCTGCGGTGCATCACCCCCGGCGTCGAGGGTACACGGTGACGTGTTCGTGTGCGAACACCCCCTCCCCCGGCCACGGTGCCCTCCTCTGGCGACACGTGGGGAACCCTAGCCGCCACCGGTAATAACCTTCACCACCGCATCGCCGTCAGAGGGCCAGACCACACGAAGGTGGCAGCGGGGCGAATTTGCATCCCTCGCGCCCGCAAGCCCCCCCGCCTGATGCGTCTCCATCGTATCTACTTTTCGTAACGTGTTTGCTCTTGTTTTGGACTCTAATTTGCATGAATTGAATGAAACTAACCCGGACTGACACTATTTCACCAGAACTACTATGGAGAATTATTTTGAAATAAATAAAAAATACTGGAACCAAGACCCACTGGAGGGGGGGGGGCAGCTGCCCACTAGGCACCAGGGCGCGCCACCCCCCTCTGGCGTGCCCTGGTGGGTAGTGGGGCCCACGAGGCTCTGCTGACCCTAATTTCAACTCTATAAATTCCTATTTTTGGAGAAAAAAATAGGAGATGAAGTTTCATCACGTTTTACGATACGGAGCCGCCGCCGCCTCCTGTTCTTCACCGGGAGGCCAGATCTGGAGTCCATTCGGGCTCCGGAGAGGGGGATCTTCCGTCTTCGTCATCACCAAGCATCCTCTATCACCAATTTCATGATGCTCACCGCCGGGAGTGAGTAATTCCTTCGTAGGCTCGCTGGACTGTGATGGGTTGGATGAGATTCATCATGTAATCGAGTTAATTTTGTTAGGGCTTGATCCCTAGTATCCACTATGTTCTGAGATTGATGTTGCTATGACTTTGCTATGCTTAATGCTTGTCACTAGGGCCCGAGTGCCATGATTTCATATCTGAACCGTTTATGTTTTCACCATTATATCTATGTTCGTGATCCGGTCTTGCAAGTTATATGCACCTATTACGTCTTATGATCCATAAATCCCAATGTGACAATAATTGGGACACTTTCCGGTGATAACCGTAGTTTGAGGAGTTCATGTATTCACTATCTGTTAATGCTTTGTTCCAGTTCTCTATTAAAAGGAGGCATTAATATCCCTTAGTTTCCTTATGGACCCCGCTGCCAAGGGACGGTAGGACAAAATATGTCATGCAAGTTCTTTTCCATAAGCACGTATGACTATCTACGGAATACATGCCTACATTATATTGACAAACGGGAGCTAGTTCTATGTCGCCCTAGGTTATGACTGTTATATGATGAATATCATCCAACGAAATCACCGATCTAATGCCTACAAGCTTTTCATATATTGATCTTGTTATGTTACTACTGTTGCTGCTATTGTTACAACTACTACAAAATTATTGCTACTGCTGTTACTGTTACTATTGCTGCTACTACTATTGCTATCGCTATCATACTACTGTGCTACTGATCATTTTGATGCAGATATTTAGTCTCCAGGTGTGATTGAATTAACAACTCAACTGCTAATACTTGCAATTATTTTTTGCCCCCTTGTGTCAAATCAATAAATTTCGGTTGAATACTCTACCCTCGAAAGCTGTTGCGATCCCCTATACTTGTGGGTTATCACCCCCCGACCACCCGGTGCCTCACCCCCTACTATGGTTGCGCCCCCCTCCCGCTGCTCCAGCAGCGATGGATCCGGCACCCCCGATAGCCTGGCCACCATGTCTCCGGCCAGCCACACCTCCCCCGCCATGCTCGACCACCACTGATGCCCCTCACCTCACGCGCCTCCACCCTCTTGGCCCACGACCCCGGGATCCTCCCTGGAGATTCTCAGGTGCCTCCCACCAGCTGTTGCTTGAGCCTGCCAGCCGGCGGCAGATCCAGCGCTCCTGGTCGCTGCCACTTGCGCCACCCCCTGCAGCTTCCGACCACCCACGACTAGCCGCCGTGGTTGGGGCTTGGGGCCGGTTGTGGTGGCACTTGCCGCCTGCGCCCATGCAAGCGGCCCCCTCGTCTTCAGCAGCCCTCCCTCCCTCCTCCCTCGAGCCATGGTGACGACTCTTGCGTCTAGGCGGCGATGCATCTGCGGTTGTGGCTGGCACGGGGCTTCTCACAAATCTCTCTGATACGCCTGCAACGTATCTATAATTTATGAAGTATTCATGCCATGTTTACAACAATTTTATATGGTTTGGGTGCAATTTTATATGATTGAAATGGAACTAACCTGGACTAACGTTGTTTTCAGCAGAACTACCATGGTGTTGTTTTTTGTGCAGAAATCAAAGTTCTCCAAATGCAGCGAACCTTTTTGACGATTTTTTTTGGAAGAAAAGAGGCACTAGAAGCTTCGTGGGAGGGCCAGAAGAGACACCAGGGCCCCACTAGGCACCAGGGAACGCCAGGGGAGCTGGCTCGCCCTGGTGGGTAGTGGGCCCCTCGAGGCCCATCTCAGCGTGAAACCGACGCCCAAAATTCCTATATATTCAGAAACCCCCAGAAATAACTCTAGATCAGAACTTCCGCCGTCGCAAGCCTCTGTAGTCATGAAAAACCAATCTAGACCCTGTTCGAGCACCCTGCCGGAGGTGGAAATCATCACCGGAGGCCATCTTCACCATCCCGACGGCCACCATGATGAGTAGGGAGTAGTCCACTGATGTCTACTACCCAACCTTTCTTCTTGTGGACTCGTGTTGGGCCTCCAAGCGCAGAGTTTTGTAGGATAGTAGTAATTTTCCCTCAAGTGGATGAACTAAGGTTTATCAGTCCGTGGGAGGCATAGGATGAAGATGGTCTCTCTCAAGCAACCCTGCAACCAAATAACAAAGAGTCTCTTGTGTCCCCAACACACCCAATACAATGGTAAATTGTATAGGTGCACTAGTTCGGTGAAGAGATGGTGATACAAGTGTAATATGGATAGTAGATATAGGTGTTTGTAATATGAAAATATAAAAATAGCAAGGTAGCAAGTAGTAAAAGTGAGCAAAAACGGTATTGCAATGCTTGAAAACAAGGCCTAGGGTTCATACTTTCACTAGTGCAAAATCTCTCAACAATGATAACATAATTAAATCATATGGCAATCCCTCAACATGCGATAAAGAATCACTCCAAAGTTTCTATCGGAGAACGTAGGATGAAAACGTGCATCAACCCCTACATATAGATTACCCTAATGTCACCTTGGGAATCCGCGGGTTGAGTGCCAAAACATACATCAAGTGAATCAATAGAACATCCCATTGTCACCACAGATATCCCAACGCAAGGCATATATCAAGTGTTCTCAAATCCAATACTCAATCCAACATAATGAAACCTCAAAGAGTAAGACTCAATTCATCAGAAGAAGGTAGAGAGGCAAGAACACCATAAGATCCAAATATATTAACAAAGCTCGCGGTACATCAAGATCGTGCCAAATCAAGAACACGAGAGAGAGATAGATATCAAACACATAGCTACTGGTACATACCCTCAGCCCCGAGGGTGAACTACTCCCTCCTCGTCATGGAGACCGCCGGGATGATGAAGATGGCCTCCGGTGATGATTTCCCCCTCCGACAGGGTGCCGGAACAAGCTCCCGGTAGGTTTTTCATGGCTACAGAGACTTGCAGCGGCGGAAGTTCCAATGTAGGGTTCTTTTCAGAGATTTCTATATTTATAATAATTTTTGCATTGGGAACAAGTCAGGGGGTGCCCGAGGGGCCCACAAGCCCTCAGGGCGCCCCCTAGGGCGCGCCCTGGAGGCTTGTGGCCTCCTCGGGACTCTTTTGGCCCAACTCCGGTGCTTTGGGGGGGGTCTCTTTTGGTCCATAAAAATCACCGTAAATTTTCAACCCATTCCAAGAACTTTTATTTCTGCACAAAAAACGACACCATGGTAAATCTGCTGAAAACAGCGTCAGTCCTGGTTAGTTCTAATCAAATCATACCAAAACCATATAAAATTGTTGTACACATGGCATGAATACTTCATAAATTATAGATACGTTGGAGATGTATCATCCACCCTCGGGGATGAGGGTTTGTACCAGTTGCTATGTGTTTAATCTCTCTCTCTCTGTCTGTCTCTCTCGTGTTCTTGATTTGGCACAATCTTGATTTACTGTGAGCTTTTTTAACATAGTTGGATCATATGGTGTTTTCCCCTCTCTATCTTATTGTGATGAATTGAGTTTTACCTTTGAGATTTCATTATTATCAGATTGAATACTTTTATGGATTTGAGAGCACTTGATGTATGCCTTGGCACTCAACTCGTGGATTCCCAAAGTGGCATTGGGGTAATCTATGCATAGGGGTTGATGCACATTTTCATCTTTGTTTCTCTGGTAGAAATCTTGGGGAACTCTTTGAAGTTCTTTGTGTTGGATTGAGTATTATGAATCTGAAGTTGTTTGATGCATATTGTATAATCAACTCACGGATACTCATGGTGACATTGGAGTATCTAGGTGACATTAGAGTTGGTTGATATGTATCATATGGTGTTATTTTAGTACGAACTCTTGGGCTATTTGTGACACTTATAGGAATAGCTCGATAGATCGATCGGAAAGGGTAACTTTGAGGTGCTTTCGTACCCTACAAACGACTTTGTCTTATGTTCTCTGCTAGATAGGAACTTTGGAGTGATTCTTCATCTCATGTTAAGGGATGGTTATATGATCCAA
The DNA here is from genome assembly GCF_003073215.2 of Triticum urartu. Lineage (NCBI taxonomy): Eukaryota > Viridiplantae > Streptophyta > Magnoliopsida > Poales > Poaceae > Triticum > Triticum urartu. The sequence continues at coordinate 606,056,784 of NC_053026.1, read as the reverse complement.
TTATATTAGCATTGTTGAGAGATTGCACTAGTGAAAGTATGAACCCTAGGCTTCATTTTCAAGCATTGCAATACCGTTTGAGATCACTTTTGTTACTTGCTACCTTGCTGTTTTTATTGTTCCTATTACAAAAATCAATATCTACTATCATTACTACACTTGTATCACCATCTCTTCGCTGAACTAGTGCACATATACAATTTACCATTGTATTTTGTGTGTTGGGGACACAAGAGACTCTTTGTTATTTGGTTGCAGGGTTGTTTGAGAGAGACCATCTTCATCCTACGCCTCCCACGGATTGATAAACCTTAGGTCATCCACTTGAGGGAAAATTGCTACTGTCCTACAAAACTCTGCGCTTGGAGGCCCAATACGAGTCTACAAGAATAAGTTGTGTAGTACACATCACTCTCCGGTGTCCTTCGCTGTTGGTGTCCCCTACCGGCCAGCTTCAGCCTCAGCAACTAGATAGTTGCGTCCCTTCTAGCTCACCTTGCTCGCCGATGTCCCGATGGCTAAGGCCAGGCAGCTCGGATCTACGTTCCTCCAGTCCTCGCTTGCCGGTGTTGATGGACGCTGTCTCCCCGAAACCCCATGTGGTTCACCTTGTTGCCAACCCTATCTTGTGCGCCTCAAAGCCTCCCCCTCTTACCAGATCCTATGCTCACGGGTTCGGAGGTGGTGCCACCCTCCGACGGTAGGTGTAGCCCCGCCAACCCCTTCCTGTCATGGTGGTTCCCGCCAATGTTGGCCTCCCATCTAAGATTTCGGATTTGATGGTTATGGGATCGCTCAGCTTCCGGCCATGGAGAGATCCTTGCTCAGCTTGTCGATGCTAAGAGTTACGGCCACCCTCTTCGAGCTCATGGGAAACCCTAGGTCCGGGTTCCTCGGACTAGATAGTGATGGTGTCTCAGCGTCATATTCCTTCTTGAAGGCACTATCTTAATTGCTCGCGGTGTTCCCAGTTTTGGGTTGGACGATGTTGGAATTCTCGTTGGTTTGGCATCGCCGCCCTTGGCTCGGGTTTGGTAGGTTTAGCTATGTTGTATCCTCTGTACGGGTCGAGCATCCCTTGTCTCTCTACTCCGGGCACCATGTTCACGCCTGCCTGCGTTCGTGTCATGTGTTGTACCCCTGTGCACTCATTCTACTCCTTCTATCAATGAAATGACACACATGTTTTGTGTATTCACAAGAAAAAGTATGGATGAAGGACAATTAAACCCCTAATATGATGGCTTTGGCATCCATAAGTGACATGCGGTGAGTGGTGAGTCAGCCATTCCTGGCAGGTGCCGCGCCCGTCGGTTGAGAATGATCACTAGTGGTGGATGCATCTCCGCCTACCGTTAGTGATAGACGACTCATGTAGCCCATTTAACGATCGAATGTTTTCCACGTTTGTCAATCACTTCTATCACTACTACATATCAGAATAGCACTAACCCCTCATCATTGACTGGTGCATGACCACGTGTTAGTTCATTGGAGCTTCATGGGGGCCAACCTGGGCTATGCCCCCTGGCTCACAAGAAAACAAGCCTATATCCATTTGTATTATGCTTATTTTTACTAAAAACAAGTTATATCCCTTTGTACTAGGCCTATTTTCACTAAAAATAGCTAAAACAATTATGCTTGCCCCCGCCTCTAATGTTTTTGGCTCAAGATCCGCCATCACGATAGTTGCTTTAGCAATGAGAGGTAGAGATGGATTAATGAGATGCTCGGCTCGTTAAGGCTCGGTTTGTTAAGCTCGTGCTCATTAAGGCTCGATTCGATAAGCTCGATGAGAGAAAAAAGTCTTATCGGCTTTGTTCTTTAGAACTCGTTAAGCTTGTGAGTACTTGTTAATAGGTATTACCCATTTTGCTTTAGCTTCATTATATTTTTTATGAAGGAAGGAAATGACCACATGAGAGCTACGCTAGTTATTTTCTCATATGGGCTGGGTTGTGCATCGATTAGATGAAATTGATGCGTATATCTGCCAATAGTGTTACCACTTAACATAAAATATGTGTTGTGGTTTATTACCAAGCTCACCAAGGTGATAATGAAACTCGCTAGCTCGCTCATTGTGCTCATTAAGTTTGACGAGCTGAAACCAGTGATTCGTAACAACAGGCCATGCTGGAGGCATCAGTGAAGTTCTAAGGGCTCGGCTCAAGGATTTGATACGTATCCAACATATCATAATTTTTGATTTCTCCATGCTATTATATTATCTATTTTGGATGTTACTGGGCTTATTTTTACACTTTTATATTATTTTTGAGACTAACCTATTAACCATAGGCCCAACCCAAATTGCTGTTTTTTGCCAATTTCAGTGTTTTGCCAAAAAGGAATATCAAACGGAGTCCAAACTGAATGAACATTCGGGAATGTGATTTTCTCAACGAACGTGATCCAGGAGACTTGGAGTGGGCGCCAAGAAACAACCGAGGAGGCCATGAGGCAGGGGGCGCGCCCTCCACCCTCGTGGGCCCCTCGTTGGTCCACCGACGTACTTCTTCCTCCTCCTATATATATCCACGTACCCCCCAAACATCCAGGAGCACCACAGAAACCTAATTCCACCACCGCAACCTTCTGTACCCAAGAGATCCCATCTTGGGGCCTTTTCCGAAGCTCCGCCGGAGGGGGCATTGATCACGGAGGGCCTCTACATCAACTCCATGGCCTCTCCACTGATGTGTGAGTAGTTTACTTCAGACCTTCGGGTCCATAGCTAGTAGCTAGACGGCTTCTTCTCTCTCTTTGGTTCTCAATACAAAGTTCTCCTCGATTCTCTTGGAGATCTATTCGATGTAATCTTCTTTTGTGGTGTGTTTGTCGAGATCCAATGAATTGTGGGTTTATGATCAAGTCTATCTATGAACAATATTTGAATCTTCTCTGAATTCTTTTATGTATGATTGGTTTATCTTTGCAAGTCTCTTCGAATTATCAGTTTGGTTTGGCCTACTAGATTGATCTTTCTTGCAATGGGAGAAGTTCCTAGCTTTGGGTTCAATCTTGCGGTGCTCGATCCCAGTGATAGAAAGGGAAACGACACATATTGTATTGTTGCCATCGAGGATAAAAAGATGGGGTTTACATCATATTGCATGAGTTTATCCCTCTACATCATGTCATCTTGCTTAAGGCGTTACTCTGTTCTTATGAACTTAATACTCTAGATGCATGCTGGATAGCGGTCGATGTGTGGAGTAATAGTAGTATATGCAGGCAGGAGTCGGTCTACTTGTCGCGGACGTGTTGCCTATATACATGATCATTCCTAGATATTCTCATAATTATTCGCTTTTCTATCAATTGCTCGATAGTAATTTGTTCACCCACCGTAATACTTATGCTATCTTGAGAGAAGCCACTAGTGAAACCTATGGCCCCTGGGTCTATTTTCCATCATATTAATCTCCCGTCAACAAGCTATTTCTGCGCCGTTTATTTTGCTTTATTTACTTTCAATCTATATCATAAAAATACCAAAAATATTTATCTTATTATTATCATCTCTATCAGATCTCACTCTTGCAAGTGGTCGTGAAGGGATTGACAACCCCTTTATCTCGTTGGTTGTGAGGTTCTTATTTGTTTGTGTAGGTACGAGGTGACTCGTGCGTGGTCTCCTACTGGATTGATGCCTTGGTTCTCTAAAACTGAGGGAAATACTTACGCTACTTTACTGCTCCACCCTTTCCTCTTCAAGGGAAAACCAACGCAGTGCTCAAGAGGTAGCAGGATTAACGGTGATCAGTGTCCCGTGGCCAAAATGAACGAAGTATGTCACTGGCTGGTTGCTAAAACTCGCTAGTCTATGTTATATTAATTCAAAACTGACCCTTATAATTCGTGTATGCAGTCCCCTTATAATTCATGTCTCTGCCCGCCCCCGTTCCAAACCCCACTCATCCGCAGTCGAGCCACTATCCGTTTAGTTTGCTCTTTCAGGCATGGTCACACCTTGCGTGAGCCTCCTTGAAAGGATCGATACGGTTCACTAGAGGGGGGGGTGATAGGAGACTACAAATTTTAATCTCTCTTGTCAATTTGAAGGGCGGATAAATAGGGTTCACTAGATATGCATCTAGGTGAACACAGTCTATATGACAAGCAAGCTTAAAGCTAAATATGCCAGGCAACAATCTAATTAGCAAGCCAACAAGCATAAAAAGCAAAGTAAAGTGCAGGAAAGGATTAACCACATGTGAGACGAGGACGTGGACTTTATCCCGAAGTTCACTCTTCCTTAGGGAAAATCTACTCTCCATTTAGAGTGGTGCAGAAGCCAAAGCTTGCGGAACGCTACCAAAGGCTCACCATAATATCTTTCAAGTCACCACCAACAGATGAGCCTCGAATCACTTGGGGTTGGTCTTCAAGGCGACCACCATACCTTTACAAACTTCTCCAGAGCACACCACAAGTAAGGAAGCTTCTGAAGGAACCTCTAGCCGCCTATGAGCCCAAGCTCCAAGAGCAACAAGTCAATGGTGGATGAATATTGCAGGGAGCACAATTTGGTTTGGTCAAAGTGTAGATTGGGTCTTGCTCTCCCAATCCCCAAAGTTTCAACAAGTTTGGGTGGAGGGATTGAAAGTATTGAGAAAAATAGGGTGTAACAATGGTGGAGTTCAACAAGACATTAGGGTTAGGGATGCAGGAGGAAGAATACCTCCTTTTATAGTGTTCTTGGTTGGGTGGGGGTTTCTGCGCGTTGAACCCGTGCACACGGGCTAAGTCAGCCCTGTGCGCACGGGGTATTCAGAGCCTAAATACTATGTTTTTCCTATGACTCAAATCAAACCAAAACGAAAACCTTCGAATCACCGGTAAACCAAGCCTATGATCTTTTTGAATTGGGGGATCACACAACTCCATAATAAACTTCATGGAACCAATATCCCGAGATAAACTTTAGCAACCGATATTAGTTCCTCTAACCATATTGTCATCACACCAGAATATAATTAAGTGCCACATGCACTTTCACTCCCTCTTATCCCTTCCCAGCCAGCGTGGCCGCACCCTCCTCATACGTCCGAAACGTATCTACTTTTCCAAACACTTTCGCTCTTGTTTTGGACTCTAATTTGCATGATTTGAATGAAACTAACCCGAACTGACGTTGTTTTAAGCAGAACTACCATGGTGTTATTTTTGTGCAGAAAATAGAAGTTCTCAGATTGACTAAAAATTTGCTGATAGTGCAACTAATCCCCGGGTGGTTTTGGTAATTCATAACAACATATAGCTCATTGAACTGATATTCATTCAAGATAAATATTTCAGGATGTTCAATGATTGGCATGGCATGGACTAGAGATGTGGACCCTCAAAATGATAAGGACAAATATTGGCAAAAGCTCAAGAGTCTTCATTTCTATTTAAGGGATCCAAGATCACATTGAGTCCATAGGAAAGCCAATACTATTAAAAGGGGATGAGGTGTTGCTTAATGATCCACTTGCTCAAGTGCTTAGTGATATTGCTCCAAAACCCTCAGCCACTTTCTCCATCCAAATATGTCAAAACCCTAATTCCAAACTCGGCCCCACCGATTATTTCTCCCGGAGCCACTGAGTTCATTTGACATAGCCACTGCCAGAAACCCTAATGATTCGGTCACACCGATACGGATTTCGGTCCTGTCGAGATGGCCTTGCCAGCGCTTTGTGATCTATTGCATTCGCTTCGGTCCCATCGAATTTATGCAATCAGTCTCACCAGGTTGGCTTGACAGATTCTCTGTTCCTCATTGCTTCACTTCGGTCTAACGGAGTTGATGCAATCAGTGCCACCGTGATGATGTTTGCCCTAAGCCCTAACACATCGGTCCCACTGAGTTGTTCTAGTTGATCCCACCGAGATTCCTAATGTTCATATTTTTGAACCGATCGGTGCCACTGAGATGAGTCAAAAGTGTGTAATGGTTGGATTTTTGTGGAGGCTATATATACCCCTCCATCCCTTCTTCCTCATTGAGGAGAACCATCAGAACATTCCTACACTTCCACCATACATTTTTTGAGTGAGAACCACCAACTCATGTGTTGAGATCAAGAGATTCCAATCCAATCTTTTGAACCTTGATTTCTAACCTTCCCCAACTTGCTTTCCACTCAAATCCATCTTCCACCATATCCAAATCTGTGTGAGAGAGTTGAGTGCTGGGGAGACTATCATTTGAAGCACAAGAGCAAGGAGTTCATCCTCTACACACTATCTATTACCTTTTGGAGAGTGGTGTCTCCTAGATTGGTTAGGTGTCACCTGGGAGCCTCCGTCATGATGTGGAGTTGAACCAAGAAGTTTCCAAGGGCAAGGAGATCGCCTACTTCGTGAAGATATACCCGAGTGAGGTAAGCCTTCGTGGGCGATGGCCATGGTGGGATAGACAAGGTTGCTTCTTTGTGGACCCTTCGTGGGTGGAGCCCTCTGTGGACTCGCGCAGCCGTTACCCTTTGATGGCCCGTGTCCGCATCAGTATTTCCCCCAAGAGGAAGGGATGATGCAGCACGACTATGGTAGGTATTTCCCTCAGTGATGAAACCAAGGTTATTGAAATAGTAGGAGAACCAATCAACACTATTTAAATGGTACCTGCACACAAATAACAAATACTTGCAACCCGACGCGTAAGAGGGGTTGTCAATCCCTCTCGGGTAAAAGATAGATTGGTTTGTAGTAGATTGGATAAATAGATCTCGCGGAAACATGAAATGAAATAAATAACAAAAAATTGCATCAAGGTATTTTTGGGTTTTTGGAATAATAGATCTAAAAGCAAAAGCAAATAAAAATAGATCTCGAAGCAAATAAGATAAAGAATAGACCACGGGGCTGTAGATTTCACTAGTGGCTTCTCTCGAGAAAAATAGCATACAACGAGTAAACAAATTACTGTTGGGCAATTGATAGAACTTCAAATAATCATGCCGATATCCAGGCAATGATCATTATATAGGCATCACGTCCAAGATTATAGACCGACTCCTGCCTGCATCTACTACTATTACTCCACACATCGACCACTATCCGGCATGCATCTAGTGTATTAAGTTCATGGAAAAACGGAGTAATGCAATAAGAACATGACATGATGTAGACAAGATCTATTCATGTAGGAATAGACCCCATCTTTTTATCCTTAATGGCAATGATCAATACATGTCTTGCTGCCCCTTCTGTCACTGGGAAAGAACACCACATGACCGAACCCATCACAAAGCACCTCTTCCCATGGCAAGAAAAATTGATCTAGTCGGCCTAACTAAACCAAAGATTTGAAGAAGAAATACGAGGCTATAAGTAATCATGCATATAAGAGATCAAAACTCAAATAACTTTCATGGATAAAATAGATCTGATCATAAACTCAAAGTTCATCGGATCCCAACAAACACACCGCAAAAAGAGTTACATCAAATAGATCTCGAAGAGACCATTGTATTGAGAATCAAGAGAGAGAGAGAGGAAGCTATCTAGCTACTAACTACGGACCCGTAGGTCTACAATGAACTACTCACGCATCATCGGAGAGGCACCAATGAGGATGATGAACCCCTCCATGATGGTGTCTAGATTGGATCTAGTGGTTCTGGAACTTGCGGCGGCTGGAATTGTGTTTCATTGAGTCCCCTCGGGTTTTGGAATTTCGGGGTATTTATAGAGCAAAGAGGCGGTGCGGGAGGCGGACAAGGTGGGCACAACCCACGAGGGTGCGCCTAGGCCTCCAGGCGCACCCAGGTGGGTTGTGCTCCCCTCGGAGCCCCCTTCTGGTACTTCTTTGGCCCAAGATGTGTCTTCTGGTCCATAAAAAATCTCCAAAAAGTTTCGCTGCGTTTGTAATCCATTTGGTATTGATTTTCTGTGAAGTAAAAAACAAGCAAAAAACAGCAACTGACACTGGGCACTATGTTAATAGGTTAGTCCCAAAAAATGATATAAAGTTGCTATAAAATGATTGTAAAACATCCAAGAATGATAATATAACAGCATGGAACAATAAAAAAGTATAGATACGTTGGAGACGTATCAGCATCCCCAAGCTTAATTCCTACTCGATGAGTAGGTAAATGATAAAAATAGAATTTTTGATGTGGAATGCTACCTAACATGTTCATCACATACTCGTTTCTTTTGTAGCATGGACATATGGACTTTTATATGGTTCAAAGCAATAGTCTAGTTTTGACATGAAGATTTCATTACTCAAACATATCAACAAGCAACCATGTCTTTCAAAATATCAACACTAAAGCAAGTTATCCCTAGCCCATCATGCTCAATCATTCATCCATTCATGAAACACACTCGCATATTAGCTACACCCAATGCTCAAGTGCGATCATAGTGCCCCTTAGTTGGTGCTTTATAAGAGAAGATGGAGACTCAAATAAAAAATAAAAATTGCATAAAGTAAAAAGAGAGGCCCTTCGCAAAGTAGGGATTTGTAGTGGTGCCAGAGCTCAAAGCAAAAAAAAGAGATAAAAGTTTTGCATGACATGCTTTTCCTGTCAACAAAAATGATCGAGTAGTTCCCAATACTTCACATGCTAGATATATCATAGGCCGTTCCCAAACAGAAAATAAAGTTTATTCCTTTTTCCACCATACTTTCACATTCCACGGGTAACCGTATCCACGGGTGCCATCCATACCAACACTTTCCAAGGAATTTATTATTTGACAACATAAAGTAAATTCATTTTTCATGTCGTGACTGGGCATCCCTAATACCTTTGCCGTACTCTTGTGCAATGACAAGTGAATAAACACTCATCTTGAGAACAACACATCTAGCATGGAAAAATATCAGTCACCCCCTACCATTTCATGAGTGGTACGAGTGCATAAAAAGGAAATTATTTTGAAATTAAGAGATGGTACATACAAATTTGCTTAGAATGGCACGGTAATACCACATATAGGTAGGTATGGTGGACTCATATGGAAAAAACTGGGTTTAAGGATTTTGGATGCACAAGTATTATTTCTACTTAGTACAAGTGAAGGCTAGCAAAAAGATTGAGAAGCATCCAACCAAGAAACAAAAAATCACATAAGCGAGCATTAAGCATAACTAACACCGAATAATGCACCACAAGTAGGATGTAATTTCATTGCATAACTATTGACTTTCGTGCTTGCATAGGGAATCACAAACCTTAACACCAATATTCTTACTAAAGCATAATTAATTACCAACATGACTCACATATCACTATCATCATATCGCAAAACTATTACAAGGAATCAAGTTTATTTTATCCAATGATCTTCATGAAAGTTTTAATTATATCCCTCTTGAATATCTATCACTTTGGGACTAATTTTCATATGTTGCTTTTGATAAGCTCAAACAAATTTAAGTGAAGAACATTGGCAGTCTAAAAATTTCTTCTCTCAAAATAATTTAAGTGAAGCGTGAGAGAAATTCTTTAAAATTTTACTAACTCTCAAATAAATCTAAGTGAATCATGAGAGCATTTCTTCAAAAATATTAAAGCACACCATGCTCAAAAAGATATAAGTGAAGCACTAGAGCAACGGAGTTGCTCAAAAAAACTGTAGCGCATAGAGGAATTCTAAGAAATCATAGCATAATTTTGACTCTCTCAAATAGGTGTGTCCAGCAAGGATAGATGAAACAAACTAAAAAGCAAAACAATCAAGACTCATATAATACAAGACGCTCCAAGCAACACTCATAATATGTGACGAATAAAAATATAGTTCCAAGTAAAATACCGATGGTCGTTAGAAGAAAGAGGGGATGCCACTCGGAGCATCCCCAAGCTTAGTTGCTTGTTAGTCTTTGGATAATAACTTGGCGTGCCATGGGGCATCCCCAAACTTAGGCTTTTCTTACTCCTTATTCCTTCATCCATCGTGATCTCACACAAAATATATAAGCAACTTCACCGAGGTCTTTCATTGAAAAACTTTTATTCAAGTATCCTTTTATGCTATTCAGAAATTCTATATCATTTCCAATCAACAATATGTCATCCACATATAATATTAGAAATGCTACAGAGCTCCCACTCACTTTCTTGTAAATACAGGCTTCTCCAAAAGTCTGTATAAAACCATATGCTTTGATCACACTATCAAAGTGTATATTCCAACTCCGAGATGCTTGCACCGGTCCATAAATGGATCGCTGGAGCTTGCACACTTTGTTAGAACCTTTAGGATTGACAAAACCTTCTGGTTGCATCATATACAACTGTTCTTTGAGAAATCCATTATGGAATGCAGTTTTGCCGTCCATTTGCTAGATTTCATAATCATAAAATGTGACAATTGCTAACATGATTCGGACAGACTTAAGTATTGCTACAGGTGAGAAAGTCCCAATGTAGTCAACTCCTTGAACTTGTCGAAAACCTTTCACAACAAGTCGAGCTTTGTAGACAATAACATTACCATCGGTGTTAGTCTTATTCTTGAATATCCATTTATTCTCTATGGCTTGCCGATCATCGGGCAAGTCAGCCAAAGTCCATACTTTGTTCTCATACATGGATCCTATCTCAGATTTCATGGCCTCAAGCCATTTCACGGAATCTGGGCTCATCATCGCTTCCTCATAGTTCGTAGGTTCGTCATGGTCTAGTAACATGACTTCCAGAATAGGATTACCGTACCACTATGGTGCAGAACATACTCCGGTTGACCTATGAGGTTCAGTAGCAACTTGATCTGAAGTTTCATGATCATCATCATTAGCTTCCTTACTAATTGGTGTAGGCATCACGGGAACGATTTTCTGTGATGAGCTACTTTCCAATCTGAGAGAAGGAACAATTACCTCATCAAGTTCTACTTTCCTCCCACTCACTTCTTTCGAGAGAAACTCCTTCTCTAGAAAGGTTCCATTCTTAGCAACAAATATCTTGCCTTCGGATCTGTGATAGAAGGTGTACTCAACAATTTCTTTTGGGTATCCTATGAAGACGCACTTCTCCGATTTGGGTTCGAGATTACCAGGCTGAAGCCTTTTCACATAAGCATCGCAACCCCAAACTTTAAGAAACGATAGCTTAGGTTTCTTGTGAAGCCATAGTTCATACGGTGTCGTCTCAACGGATTTAGATGGTGCCCTATTTAACGTGAATGCAGCTGTCTCTAATGCGTAACCCCAAAACGACAGTGGTTAATCAGTAAGAGACATCATAGATCGCACCATATCTAATAAAGTACGGTTACTACATTCGTACACACCATTACGCTGTGGTGTTCCAGGTGGCGCAAGTTGTGAAACTATTCCACATTGTTTTAAATGAAGACCAAACACATAACTCAAATATTCGCCTTCGCGATCAGCTCCTAGAAAGTTTATTTTCTTGTTACGATGATTCTCTACTTCACTCTGAAATTCTTTGAACTTTTCAAATGTTTCAGACTTGTGTTTCATTAACTAGATATACCCATATCTGCTCAAATCATCTCTGAAGGTCAGAAAATAACGATACCCGCCGTGAGCCTCAACACTCAATGGACCGCGTACATTGGTATGTATTATTTCCAATAAGTCAGTGGCTCGCTCCATTGTTCCGGGGAATGGAGTCTTAGTCATCTTGCCCATGAGGCATGGTTCGCAAGAATCAAATGATTCATAATCAAGTGATTCCAAAAGTCCATCTGCATGGAGTTTCTTCATGCGCTTTACACCAATATGATCTAAACGGCAATGCCACAAATATGTTGCACTATCATTATCAACTTTGCATCTTTTGGCATCAATATTATGAATATGTGTATCACCATGATCAAGATTCAACAAAAATAGACCACTCTTCAAGGGTGCATGACCATAAATGATATTACTGATATAAATAGAACAACCATTATTCTCTAATTTAAATGAATAACTGTCTCGCATCAAACAAGATCCAGATATAATGTTCATGCTCAACGTTGGCACCAAATAACAATTATTCAGGTCTAAAACTAATCCCGAAGGTAGATGTAGAGGTAGTGTGCCGATGGCGATCACATCGACCTTGGAACCATTCCCGATGCGCATCGTCACCTCACCCTTAGCCAATCTTCGTTTAATCCGTAGCCCCTGCTTCGAGTTGCAAATATGAGCAATAGAACTAGTATCAAATACCCAGGCACTACCACGAGCATTAGTAAGGTACACATCAATAACATGTATATCAAATATACCTTTGTTCACTTTGCCATCCTTCTTATCCGCCAAATACTTGGGGCAGTTCTGCTTCTAGTGACCAGTCCCTTTGCAGTAGAAGCACTCAGTTTCAGGCTTGGGTCCATACTTGGGCTTCTTCCCAGGAGTGACAACTTGCTTGCCATTCTTCTTGAAGTTCCCCTTCTTTCCCTTGCCCTTTTTCTTGAAACTAGTGGTCTTGTTAACCATCAACACTTGATGCTCTTTCTTGATTTCTACCTCTGCAACTTTGAGCATAGCGAAGAGCTCGGGAATTGTCTTATCCATCCCTTGCATATTATAGTTCATCAAGAAGCCTTTGTAGCTTGGTGGCAGTGATTAAAGAACTCTGTCAATAACACTATCATCCGGAAGATTAACTCCTAGCTGAGTCAAGTGGTTATGGTACCCAGACATTCTGAGTATGTGTTCACTGACAGAACTATTCTCCTCCATCTTACAGCTATAGAACTTGTTGGATACTTGATATCTCTCAACTCAGGCATTTTCTTGAAATATTAACTTCAACTCCTAGAACATCTCATATGGTCCATGATGTTCAAGACGTCTTTGAAGTCCCGATTCTAAGCCGTAAAGCATGGAACACTGAACTATAGAGTAGTCATCAGACCACGTCTGCCAGACGTTCAAAGCGTCTATATTAGCGGGAGGGGGCTTGTCACCTAGTGGTGCATCAAGGACATAATTCTTCTGTACAACAATGATGATAATCCTCAAGTTACGGACCCAGTTAGTGTAGTTGCTACCATCATCTTTCAACTTAGCTTTCTCTCGGAATGCATTAAAATTCAAGGGAACGATAGCACGGGCCATTGATCTACAACATAGATATGCAAAAACTGTCAGGACTAAGTTCATGATAAATTAAGTTCAGTTAACCATATTACATAAGAACTAAATGATCACGTGAGCCAAATCAACTAAACCATGTCCGATCATCACGTGAGATGGAGTAGTTTTCAATGGTGAACATCTCTATGTTGATCATATCTACTATATGATTCACGTTCGACCTTTCGGTCTCCAGTGTTCCGAGGCCATGTCTGTACATGCTAGGCTTGTCAAGTTTAACCCGAGTATTCCGCACGTGCAGAACTGTCTTGCACCCATTGTATGTGAATGTAGAGCTTATCACACCCGATCATCACGTGGTGTCTCGGCACGGCGAACTGTCGCAACGGTGCATACTAAGGGAGAACACTTATACTTTGAAATTTTAGTGAGGGATCATCTTATAATGCTACCGCCATACTAAGCAAAATAAGATGCATAAAAGATAAACATCACATGCAATCAAAATATGTGACATGATATGGCCATCATCATCTTGTGCCTTTGATCTCCATCTCCAAAGCATCGTCATGATTTCCATCGTCACCGGCTTGACACCTTGATATCCATCGTAGCGTCGTTGTCGTCTCGCCAACTATTGCTTCTACAACTATCGCTAACGCATTGTGATAAAGTAAAGCAATTACATGGCGATTGCATTTTATATAATTGTGATAGCTTGGCTTATTAGGGTGATAGACTACTCATATCAATAAGGAATTCCTTCTTTTCCAGGAGCCCATTCGGACAGAACTCCAAAGTTACGCGTGCTTAGCTTGGAGTAGTTTCAGGATGAGTGACCGACCGGGAAGTTGCTCCCGAGTGCGCACGAGTGAGGACAAAGTGTGCAGAAAAGACTAGTATTGATCTGTGGGGCCAGTCTAGATCCCGCCAGGAGTAACGACCACCATCGGGTGTTTCTGGGGCGTTACAAGTTGGTATCAAAGCCGACCCTCGCGGTTACACGGATGTTTGCGGACAGGTGCGCGGTCATGTTATGCATGACGTTTGTGACCTGTCGTGGCACACGGCATGGCACATGTGCTGTACTGGAAGCACAGACGTATGTGCCAAGAGGGAACATTCCCGTGGCCCGACGAGGACGTCGGTTCCTCTGAGTGGGGATGTATGTGATAGCTTGGCTTATTAGGGTGATAGACTACTCATATCAAGAAGGAATTCCTTCTTTTCCGGGAGACCATTCAGACAGAACTCCAAAGTTAAGTGTGCTTAGCTTGGAGTAGTTTCAGGGTGGGCGACCGACCGATAAGTTGCTCCCGGGTGCACACGAGTGAGGACAAAGTGCGCAGAAAAGACTAGTATTGATCTATGGGGCCAGTCTAGATCCTGCCAGGAGTAAAGACCACTGGCGGGTGTGTCCGGGGCGTTACAACAATAAAGCGACAACCATAATGCTCCTGCCAGTTGCCGCGATAACTTTTATAAAACACGATCATCTCATACAACAACGTATATCACATCATGTCTTGACCATATCACATCACAACATGCCCTACAAAAACAAGTTAGACGTCCTCTACTTTGTTGTTGCAAGTTTTACGTGGCTGCTCCGGGCTTCTAGTAAGAACTGTTCTTACCTATGCATCAAAACCACAGTGATGTTTCGTCAAGTTTGCTGTTTTAGCCTTCAACAAGGACCGACCGTAGTCAAATTCGATTCAACTAAAGTTGGAGAAACAGACACCCGCCAGCCACCTTTCTGCAAAACAAGTTGCATGTCCGTTGGTGGAACCGGTCTCATGAACGTGGTCATGCAAGGTTGGTCCGGGCCGCTTCATCCAACAATACCGTAGAATCAAAATAAGATGTTGGTGGTAAGCAGTATGACTATGATAGCCCATAACTCTTCGTGTTCTACTCGTGCATATCATCTACGCATAGACCTGGCTCGGATGCCACTATTGGGGAACGTAGCATGCAATTTCAAAAAAATTCCTATGATTACGCAAGATCTATCTAGGATATGCATAGCAACGAGGGGGGGGGGGGAGTGTGTCCACGTACCCTCGTGGACCGAAAGCGGAAGCGTTAGTTTAACGCGGTTGATGTAGTCGAATGTCTTCTTGATTCAACCGATCAAGTACCAAATGTATGGTACCTCCGAGTTCTGCACACGTTCAGCTCGATGACATCTCTCGAACTCTTGATCCAGCAAAGTGTCGAGGGAGAGTTTCATCAGCACGACATTGTGGTGACGGTGATGGTGAAGTTATCCACGCAGGGCTTTGCCTAAGCACTATGATAATATGACCGGAGGAGTAAACGGTGGAGGGGGGCACCGCACACGGCTTGGAACAATTAATGTGTCCTAGAGGCGCCCCCTGCCCCCATATAAAGGAGGGAGAGGGGAGGAGGCCGGCCCTCGAGCACCCCAAGTGGGAGGAGTCCCACTTGGGCTCCTAGTCCAATTCGGCCCCCCTTTCCTTTTATCGGAAGGGGAAAGGGGGAAGGAGAGGGAGGAGGAGAAGGAAAGGGGGTGCCGCCACCTCCCCTAGTCCAAGTCGGACTCCTTCCCTGGGGGTGGGGGTGTTGGGGAACGTAGTAATTTAAAAAAATCCTACGCACACGAAGGATCATGGTGATGCATAACAACGAGAGGGGAGAGTGTTGTCCACGCACCTTCGTAGACCGTAGTGGAAGCATTAGCACACCGCGGTTGATGTAGTCGTAGGTCTTCACGATCCGACCGATCCAAGTACCGAACACACGGCACCTCCGAGTTCAGCACACGTTCAACTCGATGACGTCCCGCGAACTCCAATCCAGCAGAGTTTCACAGGAGAGTTCCGTCAGCACGACGGCGTGATGACAGTGATGATGTTGCTACCGACGTAGGGCTTTGCCTAAGCACCAGTATGATATGACCGAGGTGGAATATGGTGGAGGGGGGCACCGCACACGGCTGGGAGAGATCAACAGATCAACTTTTGTTTCTAGAGGTGCCCCCTTGCCCCCGTATATAAAGGAGTGGAGGAGGGGAGGGCCAGCCCTCTCTAGGGCACGCCATGGGGAGTCCTACTCCCACCGGGAGTAGGATTCCTGCTTTTCAACTTGGAGTAGGAGAGGGAAGGAAGAGGAAGGAGGGAGGAAGGAAAGGGGGGCCGGCCCCCCTCCCAATTCGGATTGGGCTTGGGGGGCGCCACCTCCCTTGCTCCTTTCCCCTTATTTCCACTAAAGCCCAATAAGGCCCATATACCTCCCGGGGGGTTTCGATAACCTCCCGGTGCTCCGGTATATTCCCGATCTCACCCGGAACCATTCCTGTATCCAAATATAGTCGTCCAATATATCGATCTTTATGTCTTGACCATTTCGAGACTCCTCATCATGTCCGTGATCATATCCGGGACTCCGAACTACCTTCGGTACATCAAAACACAAAAACTCATAATACGATCGTCACCGAACTTTAAGCGTGCGGACCCTACGGGTTCGAGAACTATGTAGACATGACCGATACACATCTCTGGTCAATAAGCAATAGTGGAACCTGGATGCTCATATTGGCTCCCACATATTCTACGAAGATCTTTATCAGTCAAACCGCATAACAACATACGTTGTTCCCTTTGTCATCGGTATGTTACTTGCCCGAGATTCGATCGTCGGTATCTCAATACCTAGTTTAATCTCGTTACCGGAAAGTCTCTTTACTCGTTCCGTAATACATCATTCCGCAACTAACTCATTAGTTACAATGCTTGCAAGGCTTATAGTGATGTGTATTACCGAGTGGGCCCAGAGATACCTCTCCGACAATCGGAGTGACAGATCCTAATCTTGAAATACGCCAACCCAACAAATACCTTTGGAGACACCTATAGAGCACCTTTATAATCACCCAGTTACGTTGTGACGTTTGGTAACACACAAAGTGTTCCTCCGGTAAACAGGAGTTGCATAATCTCATACTCATTGGAACATGTATAAGTCATGAAGAAAGCAATAGCAACATACTAAATGATCAAGTGCTAAGCTAATAGAATGGGTCAATTCAATCACATCATTCTCCTAATGATGTGTTCCCATTGATCAAATGGCAACTCATGTTCCTAATGAGCTAGTCAAGTAGAGGCATACTTGTCGTGGAATTGTCACGGCAGATGTCCTAGTGAAAGGACTTAGTCGTGGAGCCATCACAACTAGGAAGCTTAAAGGGGTTAATCGGGACAAAGGACACGAGAGGTTTATACTGGTTCGTCCCCTTGCAGTGAAGGTAAAGCCTAGTCCAGTTGATGTGGTATTGCTAGGTTTCGATGACCAAGGAGCGAATACTCTAGCTTGGCTCTCAATCTGTTGTTTCTTGCCCGAAGCCGCCGCCAAGTCGTCCCCTTATATACACGGCTTGACGCCCTGCGGCCTACAGAGTCTCGACCGGCTCATACAACATGTCCGTCTCGGTGGCATCTCTTACATGCCTTACTTTACAAGTCTTATTCATATATGTCGGTTTATACTTACGGGCCTTAAGCCGCCTCTGGGCTTGGGCCTATTATAAGCCTTATCGTAAACCGTCACCCTGTATACTCTTCGGGCTTCACTTAAGTAACCCGCCATTGTGGTTGACCCGGCCCCTCCTAGGTGGGTCATATCTGGAAGTCATATCCCCAACATTAGGCCCAGGTTGATTTGAACTTTGTTCATGTCAATCTTCAACACTTAGAAGAAATCCATCTTCCACTGCATGTAAAAGCTTTATAAACCACCATGACGTCACCTTCAGAAGATTTGGAAACTCCCCACGACGTCATCTTAATGGATCCTTATCTTAAATGCCTTCCGAACATCGAGGCGTCCAATTAGCTGGATAATCATCATTTTAGCCTTCCTCGTTTTCACGCCTGCCTGTTCACCTATCTCCTTATAAATAGACACGGTTGGTCTTCCTCATTCTTCTTCTTCCTTCTCTCGCAACCCCTCTATCGCTCGAGCTCCACCGCCGCCGCAGCGCTCACCGTCGTCCTCAACCTTGGCCACTGCATTAACCTGAGCTTGTCCCGAGAACGGCGGCGACCCTTCGTAGTAGAACTGTGTCCGTAAGTTTTTGCCTTTCTGCACCTTAGATCCACATTAGGGTTTGCAAGTTCTTCTGTGTTCTTTGCTGTTCATCACAGATTCTTCGTAGTTTCTCTACCGCATCCCCTTTTGATGTAAAAGAAGTATGGAACTCATGCGGTAGCTATTTTGCATCCATTTCAAATGCTAGTAGATCCCCTTTTCTTGTACAAAGGCCTCCTTAGAACTGATGAATTCCTCTGTACTGGTTTTTTAGTTCTAGATTTATTTTCCTTTTTTGAACAATCTTGATCCAAAATAGCAGCAACAGCTTGTGAAACTTGTTTATCTCAGTACTTAGCCATTTTTTTGTCGCTGGCACCCTTTGAATACCTTTAGTCATGGCGGCTTATCATGCCGGCTCATTTTTCCTTCATATATCATTAGCCCTTTCTTAAGCCGCCATCACGCCATTTGTATTGCAGACATTAACCTGTGATTCCACCATTTAACTTAAGCCGGCAAATTACTTCCTTTTTAGCTTGTCCTGTCACCATGCCACCAAAGATGACGACAGTTTGCAACTGGGTCCCTTCCACAGTCACTGACGCCACTCTGAAGGATTTTGGTACCATTGGGTATTTGCCAGAGAAGAGACTTATGTCTTATCGCGCCCCTGACCCGGCCGAAGAAAAAGCTCAGCCCAAGGATGGTGATGTCATCATCTTTACCGATCATATGAACCGGGGTTTTTCACCACCCGGCTCAAAATTCTTCAGAGATGTTCTGCATTTTTTCAAGCTTCATCCACAAGATCTTGGACCCAACTCCATATCAAACATCTGCAATTTTCAAGTTCTCTACGAGGTTTATCTTCAAGAAGAACCTACTGTTGAACTCTTCAGAGAGTATTTCTATCTAAACTGCCAGAATGAATACACCAATGGCCCCAGCTTGGAACTTGGCGGAATTTCGATTCAGCGCAGACGGGATGCTGTCTTTCCCTTAGTAGTCTTACCAAGCCATCCCAAGGATTGGAACCGAACTTGGTTTTATTGCAAAGACACGTCGCCAGCTGATGAGAAACCAATGCCGGGTTATCGCACGAAGCGTCTTGACACTAAGTTTTCACTCCCTGACAAGCTTACTGCCGCTAAACGTAAGAAGCTCATCCCAACCATCAAAAGGGTTCAAGCCTTGTTGGGAAATGGCTTAACTGGAGTTGACTTGATCCATTGTTGGATCTCATGGTGGGTCATCCCTCTGAGCCGCCGCTCTGACTTGATGTATAACTATGCTGGAGGACCAGATGACCCTCTACAACTGACTGAAGAGGTCATTGTTGAAATGTCAACCACCCTTGTAAACAGTAAGTACGAGGACTGCAGTAAGGTTGGATTGAATCCTTTCTGCAAACTTAACCCGGCACCAGAGGTAAATCCCCTTGACCCCCTTTTTCCTTCAGTATTTAAGTACTTGCATGACTTTTAACCTGTTATTTGCCTACAGGCCAAATCTGACTTTTGGAAGGCCAAATATGATCATGAAGCTGCCAAGAAGGCTAGAGCCGCCGCCATAGCCGCCAAGAAGAAAACCCGAAAATCTAAGAAGAAAAGAACTGCTTCTGATATGTTCAAGCTAGATGATTTTTTTGAGTTGGAGGTAGCCCTTGACTCTCTTGGCCTGCTTTTTAACAACCTTATTGACACTGACTATTGCCAGGATGACACGGGGGCCAGCCAGGTAGTAGAAGAAGAGGTAACTATTTCCTCCGACTCAGAACCTTTGCCAAGACAGAAACCTTGACTGGTAACCCGGAAAGTAAGGTTTTCACACCCTTTGGCTTATTTGGATCCTCATTTTCTTTTGAAAAAACAGCAACATCAGAGCCGTCGACAGACCCGGACCAGTGACAACAATGAACTGCCATCCGGCTTACCGAAAACTCCTCGGAAACGCCAGAATGAGGTTTCTTTCACCTTTGACTTTTGCTTTTGTCAATGAATCTACTTCCTTGCTCTTTTAAATTGTGATTTCACTTTTGCAGGAGGTCTCTCGTTCTTCTGGTGATTCCTCACAAACCCAACTTCTGGCTTTCAAGACTGCCCCTAGGTAAAGATAATTATCCTTCTTCTGGGTCTTTATGTCTGTATCATTATACTGACGCATCAAATTCTTCTTAGCGGTAAATCAAAACCGAAGAAAGCCAGGGTGATTAAGCCGACTAAAAACCCGGACACCGCTGAAACAGCACTGCCAACTCCTACCCCGGGACAACCTGAAGCACCAGAAGACCCTGCTGTCAATGTTCGAATAGATCCTCCTAAGCCGTCCGTCGATGAAACTGTTCTCAACCCATCTACTGTTGAGCCGTCAAGCTCAGCTAACCCGTCGACGACTTACGACAGTGATGTTTTAATCAATGGCAGTAGATTTGTTGAACCGGGCAATCCAACGATACTGGCCAGACACTCCGCCAGGCAAGAGGCTTTGGAAAAGCAGAAAGTTCGCTTTGACATGTCTCACTATGCTCACCTGAGCATTAGTGATGTGCTATATGGCTACCTTAGTCACGTGCATTCTAGCCGCGACTCTGAAATTGAGATGGTCAAACAGCTGCAATTAAAATATGAGGTATGATCTCCAGCTTTCATTAACTTATATGCTCTGCCAGCCCCCAAGTCTCCTGATTATGATAAACTTGAATGATCTGTAGACTTGTGATATATGTTGATGTTCTGACCTAGATTTTTCCAAGTCCGGTTTAAAATGTTTAACCGGAGTTATCTGATTAGCATAATTTCTCCTGTAGTCCCCAAGGGCCGGCTTAATTCATCATGAATGAGCCGGTACTTAACTTCATAGCTGTCTTGAATCAGTCCAAACTAATATTGTTATCCGGCTCAAGAGGAAAAGCTTTCTGAATATCATGCATTAGCCCCCAAGTGCCAAGCGTTGTTACTTGTAAAACACTTGGGATTTTAATCATAGAAAAGTCATTTTTGCATTTAAAATTTGCGTTGGCAGACATTAGCCCCCAAGTGCCGAGTGGTGTTGCGTTGCAAAGCACTTGGGACTTTAAT
Organism: Triticum urartu; assembly: GCF_003073215.2. NCBI lineage: Eukaryota > Viridiplantae > Streptophyta > Magnoliopsida > Poales > Poaceae > Triticum > Triticum urartu. The sequence goes on along the minus strand of NC_053026.1, from coordinate 606,035,634 downwards.
CATTATGACCTTTATTGGAATAAATTTTGACACACCTGTGCATGTCTGTAGACCGCCATAACTGACTTGGATTCTCAACTGACTAATGCGAAAACCCGGTTGGCGGCTCAAGAGACTGAGATAAAGAATGCTGACTCCAAACTCCAGTTGAGCCTATCTGAAGCAGAGAACCTGAAGACCAGTTTTGATGTAGAGAAAAAATCCCGGGCCGATGAAAAAACCTTGCTGATACAGCATGCTGAGACAGCCGAGGCGGCTCTCAAGGAGGTTACCATGGAACTGACCGGTTTAAAGAAACGTGTGTCTCAGATGGTCTCTGCAATCTTCGGTGAGTCATTGTATTATTTACTTAAACTCTATTTTTTCCATAGATATAAGCCGCCTGCGTAACCTTTTAAAATACTCATAGGTCCAGGGAGCAGCAATCTGAGCCAAGACAGCTTGATAAAACTCAAGGCGGTTTACACCCTAGTGGAGCAACTGTACACTGGAGCTCAACGGGCGCTTGCCATTATTTCCCCAGCCAACCAAGGACCAAACCTCTTGAGTGATGTCTTGAAGAAGTTATCTATCTTACCCGCCAGATTCCAAGAAGTCAAGCGGTCTTGCGCAAGAGCCGGAGCTCTGACTGCTCTAAGCCGCTCCAAAGCCTGGGTGCTGGAGCTAGACCTGGCGGATGTAGCCAAGGGGTACCCCAGCTTTAAGGAAGATGGGACTCCTTTTGATCAAGAAGATTTTGCTGCTTGTGTGAGGGTAATTTGTCCTCATGATACCATCCTTGGAGACGAGACCAATGTTGATAAGTATCAGCCGGGTTTTGAAGCTAAAAATAAAAAGATGGTGACTCCTTCATATAAAGTGACAGATCTAATCCCGCTGGTTCTCCAACACACCTTTGCCCCATAAATTGACCCGTCTGGTCTAATTGATGATGAAGCTGAGTTCGTTGCTCTTCATGGCTTCGATTGGTCCAAGCCCAGTTTCCAAGCAGTGGAGGAAGATGAACTGGCGAGGGAGGAGTCGTAACCATCCAAATAATTTGGCTAAGATTTAATGAACCGACCTTAGCTTAATCATCTGCTTAGGAGAAAAAAACAGTTTTAACCTTTTGGGTTCCCAACGCCTTGTAATAGGCTAGCTTAAAACTGCATGTTCTGCCTATGCCATCGTGCATATCATATTGCGTACGACATTTTTATCCGCCATGTCAATATATGCTTTATATCCTTTATCATATCTATATCGTTTAAATCTGTTCCTGTATGTAAAAGATGAGAAACTATCGTGGCGGTTTGTTGCTGGACGGGTCAAAAACACCCAATACATAACTATGAAATTACCATAACAGAATAATCAAGGCTAGATGTAAAGATAAATAAGGCTGGAAAGCTTTTGATTAAAGAAAAACAGAGATAAGTCTGTTTATGAATTTTAAATGACAATATCATACATGTGTTCTTTGAATCTGGACTGTCGGCTTATGTGACCCGGACAGTAAGGGTGACAACCCAATCTTTTTAGAAGTCAATACTTCCATATGCACGATGACTGTTATACATTGGCAACTCATTGTCAAAGAACAAGCCAGTTTAAATTGAAACCATACTTACAGTTAGATTCTAGACAACAAAAATCAGTAAAACAAAAGAGTATCCTTAAAACAATGTAGATCAAGCATCAAGAAAAATTTGGAGGCTTCTGATTCGAATACGATCAGTAAACCGGACCAAAGGGGTTAAGCTAGGATTTGAATACGGTCATGTAGCCCCCAGTGGCTTTGGCGTTGCGCCAATCAAGAGGGTACCGACAGCTATGTTCTCTTTGGTTCGAATACGACCTATGTTTGAATAGGAAGCCCCCAAATGACCTTGAGAGGTTTTTAACAACCCTGATTCGAATACGATCCAAGTCAGACCCAAAAGGGGTTAAGCTATGATTCAGATACGATCAAGAAGCCCCTAGTGAGTTTGGCTTTGCGCCGATCAACAGGGTAACGACAGCTATGTTCTCTTTGGTTCGAATACGACCTATGTTTGAACAGGAAGCCCCCTAGTGACCATGAGGTTTTAACGGCTAGATTCGAATACTATCATGAGCCGGACCAAGAGGGTTAAGCTAGATTCAAATACGATCAGCCTCCAACTGGTCGTCTTATACTTAAGATAACAAAGACATGTGATCATTAAGGAAAAAAGGACATAGGTCCTGCTTTATTACTTATCATAATATATACAACGTCAAAGTATGTACATTATGAGAGCCGGTGGCTCAAGTGTAGTAAGGCCGAAGATGAGAAATATTCCACCGCTGGCGGGTCTCCTCCTCCCACTTACGTGAGTCTTTGTGCTCTCGAACATTGATAAGGTAGTATGACCCGTTATTCAAGTTCTTGCTGACCACAAAGGGTCCTTACCAAGGTGGGGATAGCTTGTGTGCATCAGACTGATCCTGGATGACCCGGAGCACCAAATCACCTTCTTGAAAGGTTCTTGACTTAACCCGGCGGCTATGATAACGGCGCAGGTCCTGTTGGTAAATCGCTGAGCGGGCTGCTACTAAGTCACGCTCTTCATCTAATAGGTCAAGTGCATCCTGACAGGCTTTTCCGTTATCAGCTTCAACGTAAGCCGCTACTCGGGGCGAGTCATGACGGATGTCACTAGGCAGGACTGCCTCTGCTCCATAAACCATGAAGAAAGGCGTATAACCCGTAGACCTGCTAGGGGTAGTATTGATGCTCCATATCACAGAGGGTAACTCTTCCACCCAACAACCCGGCGTCTGTTGTAAAGGGACCATAAGCCGGGGTTTTAGACCTTTCAGGATTTCCTGATTGGCTCTTTCAGCTTGACCATTGGATTGGGGGGGGGTGAGCTACTGATGAAACATCAAGCCGGATATGTTCCCGTTGACAGAATTCTTCCATAGCTCCTTGGGACAGGTTAGTGCCATTGTCAGTAATAATACTGTGTGGAAAACCAAAACGAAAGATCACTTTCTTCATGAATTGAAATGCCGTGGCCGCATCACACTTACTGACCGGCTGTGCCTCAACCCACTTTGTGAACTTTTCCACTGCCACCACAAGGTGCATCTTGTTATCTTTAGATCTTTTGAAAGGTCCAACCATGTCAAGCCCCCAGACTTCAAACGACCAAGTAATTGGAATCATCCGCAACTCCTGAGCCGGCATGTGCGCCCGTCATGCGAATTTTTGACACCCATCGCACCTACTGACCAGATCCTCCGCATGGGCGTGAGCCGTTAGCCAGTAAAAACCATGACGGAAAGCTTTAGCCACAAGAGATTTTGAACCGGCATGATGGCCACAATCTCCTTCATGGATCTCACGAAGAATTTCTTGACCTTCTTCAGGAGAGACACAATGTTGAAACACTCTGGTGACACTGCGATGATACAACTCACCATTGGAAATTGTCATTGACTTAGACTCCCGGGTTATCTGTCTAGCCAAGGTCTCATCCTCCGGCAACTCGCCCCAGGTCATATAAGCCAAATACGGCACTGTCCAATCTGGAATGACATGAAGAGCCGCCACCAATTGTGCTTCCGGGTCTGGAACAACCAAGTCTTCCTCTGTAGGCAACTTGACAGAAGGGTTATGCAGAACATCTAAAAAAGTGTTAGGCGGTACCGGCTTATGCTGAGATCCCAACCGGCTTAAAGCATCGGCTGCTTCGTTCTTTCTGCGGTCAATGTGCTCCACCTGATAACCCTTGAAGTGTCCAGCAACAGCATCAACCTCACGGCGATAAGCCGCAATGAGAGGATCCTTGGAATCCCACTTGCCTGATACTTGCTGAGCCACCAAATCTGAGTCGCCAAGGCACCGTACCCGGCTTAAACTCATTTCTTTAGCCATTCGAAGACCATGGAGTAAGGCGTCGTACTCAGCTGCGTTGTTAGTACAAGGAAACATCAACCGCAACACATAACAAAATTTGTCACCTCGAGGAGAAGTTAAAACAACTCTAGCCCCCGAGCCTTCCAATTGTCTAGACCCATCAAAATGAATCGTCCAATATGTGTTGTCTGGCTTCTCTTTAGGTATCTGCAACTCCGTCCAATCGTTGATGAAGTCCACCAGTGCTTGAGATTTGATGGCAGTATGTGGCACATACTTTAAACCATGAGACCTGTCGTGGATTTGTCATGGCAGATGTCCTTGTGAAAGGACTTAGTCGTGGAGCCATCACAACAGGTTAGCTTTAAGGGGTTAAACCAGACAAGGGACACGCGGATTTTTATACTAGTTCGGCCCCTTCGAGAAGGTAAAAGCCTACGTCTAGTTGTGATTGGTATTGCTAGGGTTTCAAAGGCCAGGGAGCGAATCCGCTTTATCTGGCTCTCGATTTGTTGTTGTCTCTCTCTAAACCGCTGTCGGGTCGTCCCTTTATATACATAGGTTGATGCCCGCCGGTTTACAGAGTCCCGAGCCAGATCATAAACGTATCCAGTTCGGTCTCTATCCTTCCTATCTTACAATACAAGTTACATGACTAAGTCGGTTTACATTTACAGGCTTTAACCCACCTTTGGGCCTTGGGCCTCCATGAAGCGCCATCATCCTTGCATCTTTATGGGCTTCTAATCTTCAAGGAGTCAACCCGGCTACAATAAGGCCGGTTTACCTCCAGTACTAATGTCCCCAACATTAGGCCCCAGATTGGTTTGAATTTGTTCATCTCAATCTTCCACACTTAGAAAAAATCTTCTCCTATCTACACTTTTGATCTTGTAAACTGCTGTGACGTCATACTTCAAAATTATGATAAACCACCCTGATGTCATCCATCCGTTGATGTCGGAGATTACCTTCATTTAATATATATTCAATCATCAAGGCGACACCTGTCGTGGATTTGTCACGGCAGATGTCCTCATGAAAGGACTTAGTTGTGGAGCCATTGCAACGGGTTAGCTTAAAGGGTTTAAACCGGACAAGGGGACACGGGAGTTTATACTACTTCGGCCCCTTCGATGAAGGTAAAAGCCTACGTCTAGTTGTGATTGGTATTGCTAGGGTTTCGAAGGCCAGGGAGCGAATCCGCTTTGTCTGGCTTTCGAGTTGTTGTTGTCTGTCCCTAAACCGTGGCCGGGTCGTCCCTTTATATACATAGGTTGACGCCCGCCAGGCTACAAAGTCCCGAAGCCGGTTTATAAATGTATCCGGTTCGGCCTCTCTCTTTCTATCTTACTATACAAGTCACATGACTAGGCCGGTTTACATTTACATACTGTAACTCGCCTTTGGGCCCTCCGTAAAGCGCTAGCATCTTTACATCTTCATGGGCTTTTAATCTTCAAAGAGTCAACTCGGCTACATAAGGCCGGTTTACCTCCAGTAGTAATACCCCCAACATTAGGCCCCAGATTGGTCTGAACTTGTTCATGTCAATCTTCCACACTTTAGAAAAAATCTTCTCTCTTGTCTTCATTTTTGATCTTGTAAACCGCCGTGACGTCATACTTCAAAATTACGATAAACTGTCCTGACGTCATCCATCCGTTGATATCGGAGATTTCCTTCATTTAATATATATCCAGTTATCGAGGCGACACCTTTATTAACTTATCCATTTTTTGGACTCCTCAATTCCCGCACTTGCCATTTTTCAGTTCGCCTTATAAATAGGACTGAGGGGTCATTTTCACCGTTTCCCCCCGTGCCTCTTCGCATCATCTTCCTCGCGCCGCTCAGCCTCTGGAACTCCGCCGCCACCGTCGACTGTCATTTCTGCTCCGACCTCGGCTGCTGCATCGCCCTGAACGCACCAAAGAACTGCGGCGCCCTTCCGCTTCCTCACTAGCTTCGGTAAGTTCTCTGCTTTTTTCACCATAGATCTGTTCTAGGGTTTCGATATTCCTCGCAGTTCTTCCGAAGTTCATCAGTGCTATTCTTCCATGTTCTTCCTTTAATAGATGGACACTTCATGCTTGATACGTCTCTTACCGTAGCTTACCTACCATGATCATCACAAATCTTTATGCGCAAAGAACTGATCTGTCTGTCAAAAATTGCTTCAGTTCTGCACCCCTTCAAAATCCAATTATTTTTACTTTTCTGTCTTATCTCTAGATCTGAAAGTTTTATACATCACTGTGAGATCTGTTTCACCTCGCACCAATATAAGAGATTTGACATTGGATAAATAGTCTATGCCATTAGCCATCTGATAAACCGGAAGAGCATGTTACCTTCATAATTACACTCCGGTTTAACAGTGTCTGATCAATCCTGTGCTAGCATTACCTTCTTTCTCATTATACTAGTCTCCGGGTTGTACCATTTATTATATCAGTACATTTCTTACTCCCTTGTCTCTTGTGTATGATCATGCATAATTTATAAACCGGCCTTTCATTTTTAGTTTGTTCGCTTTGCAATGGCCAAACAATTCATTGCCTGCAACTAGGCTCGTTCCCGGGTTACTGAGGCTCAACTGGATGACATGGTTAGCATCGGCTCTCTGCCTAAGAAAACCGAGATCAAATGGCGAGCCCCAGGAACTGAGAATCCTCCAACCCCAAGACAAGGCGAAGTGGTAATCTTTGTTGACCATATAGGCCGTGGTTTAAAACCGCCAGGGTCAAAATTTTATCGAGATGTGCTTGCCAGCTTCCAACTGCATCCACAAGATATTGGTCCCAATTCAGTCTCCAACTTATGCAATTTCCAAGTCTTCTGTGAAGCCTATTTACAGGAAGAACCAACTGCAGAATTGTTCCGGCATTTCTTTCACTTAAACCGGTGCACAGAGTTTGTGAATGGCCCGAATATAGAGGTTGGTGGTGTCTCGATTCAAAAACGGAAAGAAGTGGAATTTCCTCATGCCAAACACCATAGCCATCCAAAGGAATGGAACCAAACATGGTTCTATTGCAAAGACACTTCGCCTGAAGATGAGAATCCCCTCCCCGGCTTCCAAGATCATAGATTATCCAATACTCACCCAATGCCACAACGCCTGAGCTCCTCAGAAAGGGCAAAATATGCTCCTCAAATCGCCAAGCTCCGGGCCTTTATGGCAAACAGTTTAACATCTGTGGATTTTGTACGCTGTTGGATATCCTGGAGTATCTTGCTGCTAAGCCGGTGTCCCGGTTTAATGTGCGAATATACCGGTGAGGTTGACGATCCTCAACGCCACTGCAACATCCAATTATCTAAGGAAGAAGTTACTGAAGGGGTAAAGAAAATTCTGAATGAATCGGAACTGGTCTGTAGTCAAACCGGTCTGAATCCCTTCTACACCAAGAACAAACCGCCTGCTGTAAGCCTTACACTTCCTCTTCATCTCTAATATCTTTGACTTATACAAGCTGTAACCCTTCTTCTTTATATGTATAGGGTGATGACCCTTTCTGGAAACGAAAATCCATAGAGAAAGCGGCAAAACCAACTGGAGATAAAGTGGCCAAACCAACCCGCCTAAAGACCAAAGCCGTAAAACGGACATCAAAGCGGAAAATGGCTGACCGAATTTCTATGGAACTTGATGATGGTACTGATGACCCAGAAGCTGAGGTAGAACTTGACTCACTTGGCTCTCTTTTTATGCATCTTGTTAACAATGATCTTCCTCAGGAGGCCGAAGCTAGTTAGGCTGAGGACGTAGAGGTAATTACCCTTTCCTCCGGTTCAGACTCTATGCCAACACAAAAAACTCGCCAAACAATCCGGAAAGTAAGATTTTCTCATCCTCTTGCTCACTTGGATCCAACATTTATTTTGAAGACTCAACAGCATGAGGCTCGCCGGACAACTCGGCACAGTGGCCAACAGGTCACCTCTACTGGTTTACCTAATACTCCGGTTCGGAAGCGTCGGTCTGAGGTCTCTCCTACTTCTGACCATTCTTACCCCAAGGCAGGTTATTTCAGACAACCTCTTAATCCGTCCGATTCAAATTATCAGGTGACACCTCCTTCCTCTTCTGGTGAATCGACAGCAACTCAACTCCCCCCTTTGAAAACTGTGGCTGGGTGAGTTACGAAAAACCTTTCCTTTCAATGCGCCCTACATCTTTTGAACAGGATGTTAACCCTTTTTATTCTATTTGCAGGGCCAAAGCCAGACCCAGCAAGAAAGCTCGGGTCACCAATCCGCCAGAAGACCCTGTTGCTGAAGAAGAAGAACCAAGAGTTGAACCAGAGCAAACAGGTGAACCGAAGGGCCTCCATCCTGAAACAACTTTTGATGATCCGCCCCTTGACGGCCAACATACTGACGAACCCACAGATGTTGAGCCTGCCGCCCCTGATGCTGAACCGGCATAACCAAACTGGGCTAATCCAACGAAAGACACTGAAATTCCATCATCATTCGCCCAAAATCCTGAAGGCCAAGGCGATGACGTTATTATTACTAGAGCAGGCCACAGTTCTCCTGGTCATCCCGTCATTTTGACTCAGCATAGTGCCAAAGAAGAGCAAATTGCCAGGGATAAAGGTAAATGGAGCAGCGACTTATCAAACTATACTCATCTTAACGCTGATGAGCTTCATTCCGGCTTCTTGAACCATCTGCACTCAAACCGGGATTATGAAGCCGGTTTGGTGAATTTGATGAAAGAACGATATGAGGTAAATCCTTCTCCCTTGCACATTGATTTATAGCTGAAATACTATTCCAAGTAGCCCCCAAGAGCCGTTTTATGATTTTCAATCATAAACCAGGTCTTTGTAACACTTTAAGCATCCCATCATTAATCCTTGCTGAAAGTGCAACTATCCCTAGGTGGTTTTGGTAATTCATAACAACATATAGCTCATTGAGCTAATGCTATTCCAAGGTGATTATTTCAGGAAAGCTCAATGATTGGCATGGCATGGATGGTGAAAGTGGAACCCTCAAAATGCTAAGGACAAAGGATTGGCTCAAGCTCAAAAGCTCAAGACTCTTCATTTTATATTTTAGTGATCCAAGATCACATTGAGTCTTTAGGAAAAGCCAATACTATCAAGGAGGGATGAGGTGTTGCTTAATGAGCCTCTTGCTTCATGTGCTTAGTGATATGCTCCAAAACCCTCAACTACTTTCCCATATCCACATATGACCAAAACCCTAAGCCAAACTCGGTCCTACCGATTCTTTCTATCCGACGCCACCAAGTTTCACTTGTCATAAGCCACTGCCAAACCCTAGCAATTCGGTTCTACCGATAGGGATCTCGGTCTCACCGAGATGGGATTGTAAACTCTCTGTTTCCCTTTCGTAACTTTTCGGTCTCACCGAAAGAGCAAATCGGTCCCACCGAGATTGCAATGTAAATTTAGTGTTTCCGTTTTGTAACTTTTTGGTCTCACCGAAAGAGCAAATCGGTCCCACCGAGTTTGCTTGACCAACTCTCTGGTTAGCTAATTATCAAATTCGGTCTCACCGAGTTTGTGTAATCGGTCTCACCGAGATTACGTTATGCCCAAACCCTAACCATATCGGTCCTACCGAGTTGCATGTTAGTCCCACCGAAAATCTCTAATGGTCACTAGGTTTACCTTTTCGGTCCGACCGAGTTTGTTGATTCGGTCCTACCGAGATTGGAAAACTGTGTGTAACGGTTGGATTTTGTGTGGAGGCTATATATACCCCTCCACCTCCTCTTCATTCGTGGAGAGAGCCATCAGAACACATACACAATTCCAACTCATATGTTCTGAGAGAGAACCACCTACTCATGTGTTGAGACCAAGATATTCCATTCCTACCATATGAATCTTGATCTCTAGCCTTCCCCAAGTTGCTTTCCACTCAAATCTTCTTTCCACCAGATCCAAATCCTATGAGAGAGAGTTGAGTGTTGGGGAGACTATCATTTGAAGCACAAGAGCAAGGAGTTCATTACCTACACACCATTTGTTACTTCTTGGAGAGTGGTGTCTCCTAGATTGGCTAGGTGTCACTTGGGAGCCTCCGACAAGATTGTGGAGTTGAACCAAGGAGTTTGTAAGGGCAAGGATATCGCCTACTTCGTGAAGATCTACCGCTAGTGAGGCAAGTCCTTCGTGGGCGATGGCCATGGTGGGATAGACAAGGTTGCTTCTTCGTGGACCCTTTGTGGGTGGTTGCTTCTTCGTGGACCCTTCGTGGGTGGAGCCCTCCGCGGACTCGCGCAACCGTTACCCTTTGTGGGTGGAGCCCTTCGTGGACTCGCGCAACCGTTACCCTTCGTGGGTTGAAGTCTCCATCAACGTGGATGTAGGATAGCACCACCTACCCGAACCACGGGAAAAACATCCGTGTCTCCAATTGCGTTTGAATTCTCCAAACCCTTCCCTTTACATTCTTGCAAGTTGCATGCTTTACTTTCCGCTGCCAATATACTCTTTGCATGCTTGCTTGAATTGTGTGATGATTGCTTGACTTGTCCTACAATAGCTAAAATCTGCCAAGAACTAAAATTGGGAAAAGGTTAAGTTTTTATTTGGTCAAGTAGTCTAATCACCCCCCTCTAGACATACTTTCGATCCTACAAGTGGTATCAAAGCTTTGGTCTCCATTTGCTTTGATATCCATAGCTTTTGGTGGTCATAGCCTTGGTTTCACAACCTAGGAGAGTATGGCGTCTAGCGAGGGAAATTATCACCATAGAGGTCCTTACTTTGATGGTACTAATTTTGCTAGTTGGAAGCATAAAATGAAAATGCATATTCTTGGACATAACCCCGCCGTTTGGGCTATTGTGTGTGTTGGTTTGCAAGGTGACTTCTTTGATGGGAAAGAACCAAACCGTGAAGCTACCGCGGATGAGTTGAAGATGTTGCAATACAATGCTCAAGCTTGTGATATTCTCTTCAACGGATTGTGCCCCGAAGAATTCAACAAAATCAGCCGTCTTGAGAATGCAAAGGAAATTTGGGACACTTTGATTGATATGCACGAAGGTACCGACTCCATCAAGGAATCCAAGTTGGATGTGCTTCAAAGTCAACTTGACAAGTTCAAAATGAAGGATGGTGAAGGTGTCGCTGAAATGTACTCTAGGCTTGCTCTCATCACAAATGAGATTGCCGGCTTAGGAAGCGAAGAGATGACCGATAGATTCATCATCAAGAAGATTCTAAGAGCCTTGGATGGAAAATATGATACCGTGTGCACATTGATCCAAATGATGCCCAATTACAAAGATCTCAAGCCAACGGAGGTGATTGGAAGAATTGTTGCTCATGAGATGTCACTTAAGGATAAAGAGGAACTTCACAACAAATCTAGTGGTGCCTACAAAGCCTCATGTGAAGCCCCTATATCATCAAGTGAGAAACAAAACTTCAATGAAGAATTGAGCTTAATGGTGAAGAACTTCAACAAGTTCTACAAGAGTAGAAGCAAAGATAGAAGCTTGAAGTCAAGGTCCTACAATGACAAAAGATCTTCTAGTCGAGAGCGAAACTGCTACAGTTGTGGAAGACCCGGACACTATTCCAATGAGTGTACGACTCCCTACAAGAGAAGAGAAGATTCTCCAAAAAGAAGAAGCAAATAATCACCACCAAGAGAGAGAAGGAGTAGAGGTGATCGTTATGAACGAAGATACTCACGGAGAAGCAAGGATTCGGAAAGGAAGGAAAAATCATCAAGGAGCTACACAAAAGGAAGACATCAAGCTCATGTTGGTGAATGGGTATCTGGCTCCGACTCCGACAGCCACTCCGAGAGAAGTTATCACTCCGACTCTGAAGATACTCAAGATGAAGGTGTTGCCGGTCTAGCACTTGTGTCAACCAACTCCTACGACATATTTGACTCACCAAATGAAGGAATTGGAAGATGCTTCATGGCCAAAGGTCCTAAGGTAACACATCCCGAGTATGTTGATGAAGATGACTTGTTAGGTGATGATTTGCTTGTTGACAACTCTAGTGATGAATACTATGATGAAACGTCAATTAATCATGCTAATCAAGATAAAACAAATGACAATGATAAGGAGAAGACTGAGGCTCTAACTAAAGAACTAAACACTCTTAAGTTAGCTCATGAAACTATCTTCAAAGATCATCGAGAACTTTTAAGAGCTCATGAGAAATTACGCTTTGAAAAGCTCAATCTTGAGCAAGAGCATGAGTTCTTAAAAGCAACCAATGATGATCTCCGCAAGAAAAGTTCTTCTTACATTGCCAAGCGTTTACTCTTATCCACTTACATGCCTCAAGTCAAGTCTAGTAACAAGAACAAGAAAGATTCTTCTTCTAGCAGTAACAATGATCATGCTAAATCCAATATTGTTGCTTCTAGTAGTTCTCTTGATTCCACTAATGATTCTCTTAGCCAAGTTACACTTGAGCAAGAAAATAGCTTATTGAAGGGAATTATAGAGAAAGGAGTGTACAAAAGCCTTGCCGGGAGTAAGCAATTCGAGGAAATTGTGCGCAAGCAAGGAATGCACCGAAAGAATCAAGGTGTTGGTTTTTAACGAAAGTTCAATGCCAATGGAGTTGAGTGGGAAGAAGATCAATACCCCAAGACAAAGTTTGTTCCTCAACAAGAGAAGTATGATACTTCTTTCAAGGGGACACAAGCTCAAGATGATCTTCCACCACGAGACTACAAGCAAAAAGGCAAGGACAAGCTTCAAGAGGAAATTGATGCATTTGAAGAAGCTCCTAAGACCTTAGTCAAGTGGATTCCCAAGACTACTTCAAGTTCCACTTCATCAAGTACGACTACAACTCCAAGGATTCCCATCAAGATGGTGTGGATCCAAAAGAAGAACTAGAGAGTTCTTGAGGGTGACTCCGCCAAAATACTTCACTCTTATCATCTTGGCAAGAACAAGTGCAATCAACTTCCACATCTTGCACTAGTTCAAGGAGTCACAAACCCTCTTGTTGGTAAGACAAGGGACAAGGTAACCTAAAAGTTTTCATGGACATCATCTTGTGTGTGCATCACTCTATGTCTATGGATATCCTTGTTTTTTCCTTGTGGGACTAACCCATGTAGGTATTGAAAGTGCAATTCACTCAAATGGATAGCTCCAAGTGATCTACATCAACATTGAGCATCCACATCTTCAACATCTACATGAAGTCATCATTGACAAAACCCGAGGTTAGTTCATCCCTCTAAGGGGGGATATCACATCTAGGGGGAGCTTTACTCTAAGACTTGAGCTAAAGCAACTCTAAAGATGTGAACACAACAATGCTTTATGTAAAAGTGGTAACCCCACTTGAGCTTAAACGATGAGTATGACCTATGATCAAGTGTTCTCACTTGACTCCTAAGTCAATATACTCATATATAGATGACCTTGTCATCGCAAATTGCTTGATAGATGCTAGAATTGGTTGTGCATGTCTTCTCACATATTTCATTTGCCATCTTATTGTGTGAGCATGCTGGTTGCATATTTTACTCATTCGAGGACATCCACTTGTTGTTTTGATTGTTTGGTTTTATTTCCTTTTGCCAAGTGGATGGATAAGAATGCCTAAGAACCTCCTCTAGCTATCTATGCTTTTCTCGTCTCAAACTCTATTCATGCTACATCACAAAATTTGATCAAGTCAGATTCGAACCACTCTGTGTGAGGAGCGCTCGGAGTCCCCGATTCGTCATAGACTTAAACTTCCAAAACCTCTTTTTGATTCTCAGTCTGACTGATACCCCACTTTCGGTCCTACCGAGATCATTAAGTTGATCTAGGTTTTCGATCTCGGTGCAACCGATTTGAACCTTTCGGTCACACCGAGTTGCAACAACTGTATACAGTTTTGCATCTCGGCGCCACCGAGCTGTTCCACTCGGTCACACCGACAGGGTCGGGCTATATATAGTCACGGGAAAAAATTTGGAAAATTCTCCGAACCCCTTCGCCCGCGCGATAGCCTGCTCTGCCAACGTGGTCTCCAGATCGTCTCCTCGCCGCCAGCCGCCTCTAGTCGCTGGTCTCCTTCGCCGTCAACGGGAATTCTACCCTGCCGTTGCCGCCGTAGCGAGTCTCCGCCGAACTAGGGTATGGACTCGATCACAGTGCTATTCCCCGTCCGATTCCTAGCACATTGTGTTCTTAATGATTCTTGCCATGATTGAAACACTCCTATCCAGTCAATGCGCTCGTAGATTAGGTTTGATTCGAAAATTTTAGGGTTAGGTTTCCGCCGAAACCATCTCGGACCCACCGAGTTGAAAAACTCGGTCCCACCGATTTGGCTCATGCCATTGCACAAGTGAGACTCGGTCTGACCGAGGATTACTTATCGGTGTGACCGATTTTGGAACTTTGTGAAACCCTAGCAGTCTCGATGCCACCGAACTGTGACTCGGTCTGACCGAGTTCACTAGTTTAGGTGCCAAAACTGCTTCGGTATCACCGAGTTTAAAAATCGGTAGATCCGAGATGATTTCAGTGGGAAACTAAAACTAAGTTTTTGGATCATTCTTTTGCAAAAATCTCTGCATTTTGTGATGCTCATCTATTCTACCTCATCTATAAACTATTCACAGGGTCAGCAGACAGCTTGTTCATCATGTCAGATCAGAGTGATAGCCAGAATGTGTCAGAACAGCAAGTGCAAATGAGTGAGGGCACTAGTCCCTCAAGTTCTTCAGATGATGGCAGCAGAAGTACTCCTAGCAATTTGCCAAAAGCTGCCACCAGATAGAGGAAGAAGAGAACTTCAGATTCTGAGGATGAAGATTATGTGGCAGAGGAAGAGGAAGCCACATCAAAGAGAGTTGAGCCAGCACAGGGCACAAAGCCAGGGTTAAAGATCAAAAGGCCAGCAGGTAGGCAGCCTATGCCAAAGGCCAGAGCTTCAACTCAGATTCCTGAAAAGCCTGCACCCAAAGAGCCAGTTGCTACTGAAGGCAAGAAAAGAAAGGAAAGGGTGAAGAAGACCGTAGCCAGAGTGCTTGGAAAGGCTTCCATCATGGAAGAACAGGAAGAAGAAGAGGTTGCTGCACCAGCACCTAAGGCACCTAAGCTTATGGGTGATGCTATCAGGACAGGGGCTGCTGCATCCAAGCCCAAAGAAGCACCCAAAGCTGCCTCCAAGCCCAAGTCTGCACCAAAGAGAAATACGAGGAGCATACCTGCAACTGAGAAGAACAAGGCCCCAGTGCCTGAAGCTGCTGAAGAAGATGATGAAGAGCACGTTCTAAGAAAGCTCAAGCCCAAGATCCCAGACCACAACGATGCTCATCCTGTGGCTGAGGATATGAAGCTGAGGAGAGACTCAGGGCTGAGGAAGTGGAGAGAAGCAGATCCGTATGCTTCAAGGAGGAGGACTGCTGTTGACTACAGATTCCACACTAAGGAACAACAGGACTTCTATGAGACAGTGCTGCTTGATAAGAAGCCAATAGTCTTTGATATGAGATGGTTTGACTGGCAGTACATCAAGGACAATGAAGAGCATTACCCTGGAGTGCAGGACAGCTTCAAGGCATGTGGAGTAGAGGACTTTGTTGGGCAGAAGCTCACAGAGAGGAACGAGGAGCTTATCATGCAGTTCTACTCCACAACACATTTCTACCCAGATGGAAAGATCACATGGATGTCTGAAGGTACGAGGTACCAGTCTACAGTTGCTGAGTGGGCACAGCTCATTAATGCCCCAGAGGAGCAGGAAGATGACTTGGATGTCTATTCCAAGAAGAAGATGGATCATAACTCAATGTCAAACATGTACAAGGAGATTCCAAATGAAGCACTTGACACTTTCAAATTTGGCTCAGTGCATTATCTTCGGTCAGGGCTGCCAACTATTAATTGGATACTGAGGCACACCTTATTGCCCAAGTCAGGTGATCACAAGATGATCAGAGGCCATGCAATCAACTTGCTACATATCTTTGATGTGTCACAGAAGTTCAAGGTGATGAGCCTCATAGTAGAAACTATCAAGAGGACTGCAGCAGATCAGAAGAGGAGCTGTGGGTATGCCCCACAAATTCAGGAGCTCATTAACTCCAAGATGGGCACGGGCATATACTTATTGGACAAGGAACACCTGCCCATCCGTCCAGATTTTGAAGATAATCAAGTTGTTATGACTGAGAATGAGCCATCATCTGCCCAAGCACAAGCAAAGAAGGAGAAGGCAAGGAAGGAGAAAGCTGTCAAGATGCCAACTCAAGAGGAGGCATCTGAGTATTTCTTGAAAACCAAACAAGAGCAGCTTGGTCACCTGATTGCATCCACCCTGCGGATTGAGAAAGGACTAGCCACCCTAACTCAGAACCAGGCAAGCCTAGAGAGAATCATGGAACAAAAGTTCTATGACTTGGATGTCAAGGTGACAGAGATTCAGACTGCAGTGGAGCAGCTCCAGGATGACATGCAGGAGAGGAGAGGCAGGACTACAACTGATGCCTTTTCCAGAGTGCCACGAGGTCCGAGGTCGTCTGCAGTGCCAGTTGCTGACACCAGAGCCACCACTTCTGCACCAGCTACAGCCTCAGTTCCACCAGCTCCAGCATCTACTTCAGCTCCAACTCCAGCGTCTACTTCAGCGTCTACGGAAGCCTTCGTCCTTGGAGTGCTCCGGACTCCACCACCACCTGAAGATCAAGCCTGAGCGTCGATCTAGCACTATGCATTTTCTAGGAACTTTTTGGTAACTTGTTGCCAAAGGGGGAGAAAAATGTATAGATCATAGGCTTCGAGAGAGAGAGAGAGAGTGTTGCTTTTTTCTCTCTTGCTTTATTTGGTGGTTTTTCGAACTTTGTTTGCTTTTGAGTGCTTGAGATACTATGTCATTGCTCGTGAGACATTGATGATCATGTGTTTGATCATAAGCTACACTTAATGTTTGCTTAATGCTATTATCTTATCTATCTTATGTGATCATTCACTATTCTTGGTGATGAGTGCATGTATTTCATTCTTATCATTTTAAGCGCTCCACCAAGATGTATGTGACATGGAAGAGTAACCCATGACTCTAACTCTTTGTGCATTTGCAGTCCAAAGCAAATTTTAAATATGCACAAATTTAGGGGGAGCTCTTACTTGTCACATACTTCTCAAAGCGACGATATATTTCATGCTTATTATCATTTGTCGAAGCTTTGATCTATATGTTGTCATCAATTACCAAAAAGGGGGAGATTGAAAGTGCAACTATCCCTAGGTGGTTTTGGTAATTCATAACAACATATAGCTCATTGAGCTAATGCTATTCCAAGATGATTATTTCAGGAAAGCTCAATGATTGGCATGGCATGGATGTGAAAGTGGAACCCTCAAAATGCTAAGGACAAAGGATTGGCTCAAGCTCAAAAGCTCAAGACTCTTCATTTTATATTTTAGTGATCCAAGATCACATTGAGTCTTTAGGAAAAGCCAATACTATCAAGGAGGTTCATGTGCTTAGTGATATGCTCCAAAACCCTCAACTACTTTCCCATATCCACATATGACCAAAACCCTAAGCCAAACTCGGTCCTACCGATTCTTTCTATCCGGCGCCACCGAGTTTCACTTGTCATAAGCCACTGCCAAACCCTAGCAATTCGGTTCTACCGATAGGGATCTCGGTCTCACCGAGATGGGATTGCAAACTCTCTGTTTCCCTTTCGTAACTTTTCGGTCTCACCGAAAGAGCGAATCGGTCCCACCGAGATTGCAATGTAAATTCAGTGTTTCCTTTTTGTAACTTTTCGGTCTCACCGAAAGTGCAAATCGGTCCCACCGAGTTTGCCTGACCAACTCTCTGGTTAGCTAATTACCAAATTCGGTCTCACCGAGTTTGTGTAATCGGTCTCACCGAGATTACGTTATGCCCAAACCCTAACCATATCGGTCCTACCGAGTTGCATGTCAGTCCCACCGAAAATCTCTAACGGTCACTAGGTTTACCTTTTCGGTCCGACCGAGTTTGTTGATTCGGTCCCACCGAGATTGGAAAACTGTGTGTAATGGTTGGATTTTGTGTGGAGGCTATATATACCCCTCCACCTCTTCATTCGTGGAGAGAGCCATCAAAAACACATACACAATTCCAACTCATATGTTTTGAGAGAGAACCACCTACTCATGTGTTGAGACCAAGATATTCCATTCCTACCATATGAATCTTGATCTCTAGCCTTCCCCAAGTTGCTTTCCACTCAAATCTTCTTTCCACCAGATCCAAATCCTATGAGAGAGAGTTGAGTGTTGGGGAGACTATCATTTGAAGCACAAGAGCAAGGAGTTCATTACCTACACACCATTTGTTACTTCTTGGAGAGTGGTGTCTCCTAGATTGGCTAGGTGTCACTTGGGAGCCTCCGACAAGATTGTGGAGTTGAACCAAGGAGTTTGTAAGGGCAAGGAGATCGCCTACTTCATGAAGATCTACCGCTAGTGAAGCAAGTCCTTCGTGCGCGATGGCCATGGTGGGATAGACAAGGTTGGTTCTTCGTGGACCCTTTGTGGGTGGTTGCTTCTTCGTGGACCCTTCGTGGGTGGAGCCCTCCATGGACTCGCGCAACCGTTACCCTTTGTGGGTGGAGCCCTTCGTGGACTCGCGCAACCGTTACCCTTCGTGGGTTGAAGTCTCCATCAACGTGGATGTAGGATAGCACCACCTATCCGAACCACGGGAAAAACATCCGTGTCTCCAATTGCGTTTGAATTCTCCAAACCCTTCCCTTTACATTCTTGCAAGTTGCATGCTTTACTTTCCGCTGCCAATATACTCTTTGCATGCTTGCTTGAATTGTGTGATGATTGTTTGACTTGTCCTACAATAGCTAAAATCTGCCAAGAACTAAAATTGGGAAAAGGTTAAGTTTTTATTTGGTCAAGTAGTCTAATCACCCCCCCTCTAGACATACTTTCGATCCTACACTTGCCAAGACGTGTCTTCAATCATAGATAAAACTCATGTTTGAAAAATTAGATAACATTCTGTAGCATAGCCCCCAAAGGCTGGTTTAACTTGGCAAGTTAATCCGGTTTTTATTCCACACCGCCAGTTTAGAACAAACGTACATTAGCCCCCAAGTGTCAAGGATAATGCTTGCACTGTTCTGGAGACTTGCATAGAAGGTAGTATTTGAGAGAAAATAAGCATTAGCCCCCAAGTGTGAAGTGGACAACTTGTTATATGCTTTATACTTAGTGCATATATATATGTTGTTTTGTTGAAGATACCTTCAATGTTGCAGGCTGAACTGAGAAGCAAAGATGCCAAAAACTCGGACTTGCAAGAAAATGTGAAGTCACAACAGGCTGAAGCTGCAAAAGCCAAAGAGGAGCTGACCCAGGCCCTGGCCGGAATGGAAAAATTGAAAGAATCCTTCAAGCAAGATCGTGCTGCATGGGAAACCGAAAAAGCCGGTTTGACCAAAAGAGCCATAGATGCCGAGGAAGCCCTGAAACCGGTGGCTGAAGAACTAGCCAGTTTGAAGCGCAAAATCAATGCTATGACCTCTGCTATCTTTGGTAAGTATCTGCTTATGTATGTTGCATCAGTCAATGAATCTTAAAACTGACCACGATGTTGAAAAAAAATCTTTGGTAGGAACTCGGATCACTCATCTTGGTGCAGATATGCGGATGAAGCTCAAAGCGGCATACACATTGGTTGAGCAGCTATACTCTGGATCTCAGCGAGCCATTAGTACAGCAGCATATAACAAACCGGCGCCAACGTTGATTAAGGAAACTCTTGAGAAGCTGGGCATGTTACCGGCGCGTATTGCCGAGTTGAAATGAGCCGCTGCAAGAGCCGGAGCATTAACTGCCCTTATTCGAGCCAAGGCCTAGATTCCAGATCTTGAAGCGGAGGATATCATTAAAGGGTACCCAGGCATTAAAGAAGACGGTTCAAACTTTGACAATAGATGATCTTCGGCGGTTGACCAAACAGATGCGGCCAGCGGCCAGCAAATTAGCTGAAGACACCGATTTGTCCCATTTTCAACCATTTTATGATGCAGAAGGGAAAAGACAGCCGGCCGAGATCCATGAAGTCGAAGAACTTCTGCCTCGGATTCGTAAGCACACTTATGCCCCTGATATTAACCCTTCTGATCTTATCCATGAAGAAGCAGTATTCCAAGCCTTAACCGGAATCGATTGGTCAATGGCTGATTTCCAGCGGCTGGGGAGGGATGAAGAAGTGCGTACACCAACTGATCCGCAACCGTCAAACCGTCGTAATGAAGAGTCCTGATCCGTTCGCCGGTTTATATGGCTAGTGTGAAAAACAATGGCACTGTTGAGCCGCTTTAAAGCTTCATGTAATAGGATAGCTGAAACTTTGTTTATCTACCATGCCATCGAGCATGCTTCATAGCCTTTTGTGACAATCTGTGCCGCCCTTCAGGATATATTTTATGCATAGTCTATGATGACTTGCCTTCCTGGGTACCAAAAACTTAAAAGTGTCTAGCGGTTTACCGCTAAACATGTCATAATATCCAAAAAGTATATAGTACTTGAGCTGAATAATCAAGTGTTTGTACAAAAAATAATGTACAGAACATACCTCATTGAGTGAGCAAATGTGTATATAGTAAAGGTGTTTAACACCAACCTGATATGTTTGATAATCTCATATTCATAATGCTGGTCTATCTATTAAACCGGACCGGTATACCTACCGGATATTCTTCATAACACTGGTGATTTAGCCAAACCATACCGGGTCAGTGACCACCGGTTTATAACTGATCATGAGCCAACGCTGGTGGTTGGAAAGCAAGCCGGATCAAGGATGCCGGTTTATCAAAAAATACTTATGATTATCAACAAACAAAATTCAAATAGGAAAATATGCGAGGCTTTTTACGAGCTGCCAGGCTCCAAATCGAGGCTTTTCATGGGCTGCCAGGCCTCTGAGTTAAACCATTTAACAAAGCCTTTTAAGATGGGCCTCCAATTAACCAATCACCATTTTAACTATGACAAGTTCAGGGTCTGTAAAAGATTGACTTGTCAAACGTTCGATGGGTCATGCCAGGATTACCTGGATAGGAGTGGCTTACTTGATGAAGGCAGGCTAACCCGGGGTTTTAGGTGAATACATCAGGATTCCAAGCCGTGGCTTGATAGCCAATTACGAGGGTCCTTTCAAACTCTTTGTTGCTTTGCAAAAAAGAGCCCCCAAGTAACTTTGTGAGTGATGCTCAGTGTGTGCCTATGTTTGATTTTGTACAGTGTACAATACTCTCTTTGGCTCCACAAATTTTTCCTTGTGTGGCTGAAATGCCTATCAAGAGGTGTAGCTGTGGTTCAAACATGACCAAGCCCCCTAGTGATTTTCTTTATCTTTATGCAGTTGCTAAATCCGGTTTAACAAAGACTCCGCTTTGCCCGTTAACTTGTAAAAGCACGCATATGATATAAGAAAGAACAGATACCCCTCTTATAACGGAGGCTCCGATTTATTATATGGTATATACACTGTCATAAATATGTACAGGTGAAAAAGCCTATGGCTTCAAGTATAATAAGGCCGAAGAAGAGCTATGTTCCATGGCCGCTTTGTCTCCTCCTCCGATTGACGTGAGTCTTCATGCTCTCGAACATCAATGAGGTAGTAGGATCCGTTGTGCAGATTTTTGCTGACCACAAAGGGTCCTTCCCAAGGGGGGGATAACTTATGCATATCAGTCTGATCTTGGATGAGCCGGAGCATGTCGGTGTACAAAAAGAGGGGTACACTTTTTGTACCCCTATATCAGTCACATCACTGTAACCTTTCCACCTCCTGTGTGCCACTGTGGCAACCTCTTTCCTATAAAAGGAGGCCCGAGGCGACCAGGAGGAGGATTCGGCTTTTTGGAGCTCCTCACGCCCCATAGCTAGCTCAAGAACACAGATATACAATCCACCAAAGCAGGAGTAGGGTTTTACGCATCCTCGCGGCCCGAACCTGGATAAGCGAACCGTCTGCTATCTGTTTGATCCGCTCTTCTCACGACCCCGTGCCCCGCAACCGTAGTAGGGATTCTTGTGATCCATTAGGTGTCGTTCCCACCGACATCCTTGGCGCGCCAGGTAGGGGGCGCAGTTGTGAGAATCGGCTCTAGCAGTTAGCCCGGCACTCCTTCATCTTCGTGACCCTTGAAGAAGAGAGGAGGCCAGAAGATCGACACTCGAGCGATCGCAAACAAAAGCTAAGTTACATTGAACCCTTATTTATGCTACCCTTCTTATTTGAGGTTATTCCCCCGGAGATATTTGCTTTGTATGAGAAACCTGCACGCCAGGGGGCTCTACGACGATCGGCAACGCCCTTGCCCTGTTTCGAGTCTGCTCAACAGCTCAAGCGGCTGCGTCGAGAATGGCAGATTAGCCTTCCGCGATCAGCAACGCCCCTGATTCTGACTCGAGTCAAGCTCGACAGTTCGAGCGGCCGCGTTCAGAACGGAAATGTGGCTCGTCCGGCAGCACGCGTACCTGGCTGGCCATGGGGATCCGTCCCCAAAATGCCGCTAGGGGCTTCCACGCCGACAAGCCTTCCCGATTGACGTAGGGCACGCATACAAAGAGTAATTCAACGGGGAAATAAAATGCATGAAAATTAAGAGTACTTCAAAGTTATATTACATCACATCATAGCTGCGGTTCTAACTAAAGATAAAATTTGTCTCGGTCGGAAACCCGCAGCGGCGAAGAAGAACGGGATGCCTAATCCTGGCGCTGGCCTTCCACCCTCTTGATTTCGTCGATGCAGTCGATGATGGGCTTGATGCGCTCCTTGAGCACTGTGAGGTCAGCACCATCCGACAAGCTCTTCATCGCGGCCGCGAAGTCAAGATCGGGATTCCAGTATGCCATCTTGGTGAGGACCTTGGCCATGACCCTCCGGCAAAGTCGCCGGGCCTCCTCGGCCAGCGTGGCCGTCCTGTTGGAGTGAAGATAAGCCAAGGCTCCGAGGACGCCCTCGAAGAACAGGGTCAACTTGGTGTTGACGGTCCCGCTGCGCTCAGGGGCGTACCTCATGTTTGGCATCCCCATGGTGGCCAACTGCGAGGTGACCCAGCCGGCGACCTCCTCCAGACGGCT
This sequence comes from Triticum urartu, assembly GCF_003073215.2. Taxonomy (NCBI): domain Eukaryota; kingdom Viridiplantae; phylum Streptophyta; class Magnoliopsida; order Poales; family Poaceae; genus Triticum; species Triticum urartu. The sequence continues at coordinate 606,012,661 of NC_053026.1, read as the reverse complement.
GATCCATCTGTTCTCGCCCGCCACATAATCCTGGTGGGAGGCGGCCTCGTTCGCCCGCAGTTGCTTCTCCTCCTCCAGGCTCCTGGTCAAGGTCTCCTCTCGAGCCCTGCTCTCCGACAGCATCTTCTCGAGATCCTCCAGCTTCAGCTTGAGGTCTCTGACGGAGTTTTGTGCTTCAGAGAGCTCCCCAGCCCTGCTGATGACCGCTCCTTGCGCCTCCACCAAGGCGCTATTTAGCGTGCTCTTCTCGTTGGACAGCTTGAGGGCCTGCTCCTTCAGCTCGTCCTGCGCCACCTCCAACTCCCTTACCTTGCCGGCATGGGCCAGAGCCTGGGCATCGAGTGCCTCCTTGTGCCTCTGCTCCAGCTCGCGAGTCCGCTGCGTGACAAGGGCCTCGAGCTCCTTATCCTTGCCACGGAGCGCTGCGGCAAGCTTCGCCTCACGCGCAGTGAGGTCCTCTTTCTGGGAATCCAGTGCGGCTTGATGCTGGTTCCGGATGGCCTCGGCCGCGGCAGCCAAGTTCGCCGCCTGTTCCTGGGCCTTCTCGATGTCAGCCATCTTCATGGTGAGCTTGACATTGCGCTTGGCCAATTCCTCCTGAAGGGCCCTCTGCTCCTCGCGAGTCTGGTGGAACCAGGTCTGCGTCTCAGCAACGCGCGCCTGGAAATCCACCTCCGCCTGGTCCACCGTTGCCATCCTAGACTTAACCTTGTCCAGACGGACACGGTAGAGCACCTGGAGTTTTCGGAAGTTGGCCCCCATAGCACGGAAAAGCTGCTCTTCCAGAGAACTGTCACCGCCAACGCCTGACTCGCCGACAACCTCAAGCCCGGTGGCGGCAAGCACCTCGCCATCAAAGACTTCCCCTTCGGCGGGCGCCCGGGAACTTGACGCCCCTGGGAGGTGGACGAAAAGATCGTCGCCCACCTTCAGATACCTGCCGGGGCCCGAGGTTGAGGAGGAGGGAGGCTGATCATCAACCGCCTCTTCCTCGGCGGTGGCCTTGCCGACTTCCCCGGCAGGCCCACCATTGGCGCCCACGGCAGAAGCCTCCCCGGTCGCCTTGGCGGCCCCCGCCGCGGTGTCCTCGGCAGCATCCTTGGCGGCCTCATCAGCGGCGACCTCGGCAGCGTCCTTGGCGGCCTCCTCAGCAATGTTCCCAGCAACAGTATCCACGTCCTCCATACCTGTTGAAGGAGGGCCCGGGCAGCAACGGGAGCAATGAAGCCAATAAAAGAATAAGGAAAAAACAGAGACGAAGGACAGGCGACTCACCAGTGCCAGGCTGTGAAGCAGAAGTCCCCTCTCCGCCAGCATTTGGCGCCGTGGCAGAGCCACCAGCGCCCAAGTTCCCCTCTTCCTGCATGGGTGTGGGCTCCGTGCCTGATGCCCTTGCCGGGGACGCCCCCCGCGGCGGCGTAGTCGATGGGAGTGGTGTGTTAGGAGTAGCCCTCTGTGGCTCCTCCTACTGCCGCTCCCCTCCTGCAAACCCGGCAAGGTTAGCATCATAGCATCGAGCGCCTACCACATGTCGAGTAAGAAGAGGGTGGCGAACTTATGCTGGGGGATGCGCCGGGGGCTGCTGTCCGGGCTGCTCAGCACCACCAGTGGTGTCTTTGAAGCCCCAGCCGGGGGCTGGCTGCTGGCCGAGGTCCTCGCCCTCTTCACCCTCTGGGCCAACGTCTCTGCCTCCCTACGGAAGCAAAAATGGATCAAGACAAGCGACCCAATTCGAGGAAATGGAAATGACAGTAAGGAACGGAGAACTTACTCGTCATCCGTCTCCTCCTCTTCCACCAGTTTCCTTTTCCTCTCCGGGCTGAGAGGCCCGAGATCAAAAGGGAGCTCCACATCATCATCCGAGTCGACGCCTGCCGGAGGAGGCGAAGGAGGCGGCGGGGTTTGTGCGCGCCCGGATGAGGAAGGGGCTGTTGTCTTCTTCTTCTCAGCGGCCTTCGTCAGCCTCTTGGCTGCCGTGGCCCTCGTGTGGCGCCCAAACGCCTCCAGGGTCAATTGAGGTCACGCAGCTCTGCCGGGCCGGACCGGCTCACCGGAGCCAGCCCGCTGTGGGACTCGCCCTCTTCCCCTGGTTGGCGTCGAGCCTGCTGCCACATCCTCCTCCTCCCCCGACGACTCGTCGGCCGCGTCTTCGACGAGCGGAGATCCAGTGTCGGTGCTGCTGACCTCCCCGGAGGCCGCCGCCCATCGGGTGAGCTCCTCTTCCTCCGCCGCCGTTGCGGCCTTGTCCTCGACGCCCCCGGCGCTGCCGGCCTCCATGGCAAGCTATGCCTCCCTCACCCTAGTGGCGATGTAGTCCAGCTCTGCCTGGGTGGTGTCCATGATAAGCCACCGCTCGGCGTCGGCATTGACGTACACCTCGATCAGGGTGTCGAAGAATTGCTGCACATCCTCATCCTTCGGCTCATCCCAGCTCAGGATAGGGCCGTGCGCATTGCAGTCCGGCATCATGGCGATGATCTCGGACCGATGCGAATTGTTGCACAACGGGACCACCCCCGCCGGTAGCTTGAAAAATGGCCCCTTGAGGGTCTTGCCAACCTTTGCGGCAGCCCTCGGGGACTTGCCGGTCCGCTCGACCTCGCCATCGCGACCCACATCAAGCTGGAAAAGCCGCTGGTAGAAGTGGGCATGCGCCAGCACTGTGAAGTTGTGATCGAGGCTGGGGCGGAGTCGCATAATGTCAGCCGGGTTCGTAAAGAGCCAAGCTGGCCTCCCCTTGCTGTGCAACGGGGCGATCCGGTGGCGAATGAAGTCCGCCCCGATCATCTCAAGGGTGAGTCCAGCCTGGGCGAGCCGGAGAATCCTGGTGGTAGCGACGGTGAGCCTCCCATCGGCGGCGTCGACATCGCTCCAATCGCTGCCACGGACCGGCGGCACTCGGCGGACCTTGCAGAATTCCGGAGGGTTTTCATCTTCAATCCAGCACCACCGGCCATGCCATTCCTCCCACCTCTCCTTCACGGCACCATCCGGGTACGCCCCCTTGGATCTTGGGATCCAGGTGACGCAACCGGAGACGGCTCCTCCCGACTGGATTCGAGGGAAGAAGTAATGGCGGAAGAGCGCCGTGTTGGGCTGCACCCCGGCAAAGCCTTCGCAAAGATGCGCGAAGAAAGCCATGCATGCCACCGCATTTGGAGTAAAATCCAAGAGGCGAAAGCCGAAGGTGCGCATAACGTCGTAGAAGAAATCGGAGAAAGGGGGCATAACCCGCAAGAAAAGTAATCAACAAAGAAGGGGTACCGATTTGGGGCAGGATCAGCGCAAGCGGCAGGAATGACGCGCGTCGCCGGGTGTCCCGAATCCTCTCCCCCCATGTTCACTCCCCATAGGGGCTTGAAGGAGGCTCGGAGCTCTTGAACATCAACCGTCGAGGGAAAGAAGAAGGCGGACTTCGTCCGGTCCCCCGACAGCGCGCTCTCCGGCGGCTCCACCATCCCGGTGCCCTTAGCCACCCCCTTGCCCTTGGCGAATTTGGGAGCCATGGCGACCAAGAAGTTCAGAGGGCTGAGGAAGGGGGATGGCGAAGCAACGACGGCGGGCGACGGCGGAAGCTTAGGAAATAAGGAAGAGAGGAAACAACGGCTCTGAGATTGGAAAAAGCACGAGGAAAGAGGAGAAAGTGAGCAGCACGCCCGCGATTATTCCTTTCTTATGGGGGAAAACAACGGGCCGCCTCCTTTCACATTAACTGTGATGTGACGCATGCCCGCGGGAAGCAACCCCATGCATGCCGCCCACGTCACACACGCCTCCCCACGCCGCGCCATGCGCGGGAAGCATGGGAAGCGCAGCGCGCGAAGAGACTTACCACGGTAAAAACCGCCCCGCCTGCCCGCGCACCGTTTTTGGGCCTAGCCCAACGACGCAATTGCGCTTTCGTGTGGCCCAGGCCCGGGGGCTCCTGTCGGTGTACGAAAAGAGGGGTACACTTTTTGTACCCCTATAACTGTGCACGGGCAGTCTGAGCCACGGGCACCACCACAATGAGCAAGGCAAGGGAGGTGAGCCAAGGTAAGGCCGAAGCTCAGGAGAAGCAGAACGACGCCAAGACCAAGACCACAAAGAGCAAAGGGGATGAAGCGGACCCCCCGGAAAGATCCTTGCCGGGAGGCGGTTTTAGCAAACCCGGCAAGACCCTTGCCGTGGCAGCTCGCCCCACACCTACGGAGTGAGTCACCCTTGAGTCCACTGCCCCCATGGGGCAAGGATTCGGGAGACATCCCCGTGGTGGCATGCGGATCTTTGTGAAGACATTCAAGATCAGATACACCCTTTAGAAGATGATGATCCTTGGCGGGATCCCGGCCAAGGAGGACCACAAGGCCCCCGGCAAGAGCCTTGCCGGGGATGACAGCAGGCGCCACGGCAAGACCCTTGCCGGGGCCCCGGCAAGGCCCTTGCCAAGAACACCTGTAGGGCCACCATCAGGCCCACGCCAGTCAAACCTCCACCGCCGTTCACATGCAGCTGCCGACCCAACCAGCTGGGCAGGCACCTGCGTGGCGGCATGCGGATCTTCATGGAGACCCACCACTGCACCACCTCAGCTGCCTGCCTGCCTACATGGCACCACGGGCGCCGCTGGCCAGGGTGCGTGTCGACTTGAGAGGGAGCGGCGACGGACGAGACATGGCTCTCCCCCGTCCCCGATAAAGCAAGGACACCTGGGCAAGACACATTAAATGCGCCTTGTCGTGTAATTCAAGGGATAACCTCACATCACTGTACCCTTTCCACCTCCTGTGTGCCACTGTGGCAACCTCTTTCCTATAAAAGGAGGCCCGAGGCGACCAGGAGGAGGATTCGGCTTTTTGGAGCTCCTCACGCCCCATAGCTAGCTCAAGAACACAGATATACAATCCACCAAAGCAGGAGTAGGGTTTTACGCATCCTCGCGGCCTGAACCTGGATAAACGAACCGTGTGCTATCTATTTGATCCGCTCTTCTCACGACCCCGCGCCCCGCAACCGTAGTAGGGATTCTTGAGATCCCATAGGTGTCGTTCCCACTGACAGAGCACCAAATCACCTTCTTGAAAGGTTCTAGTTTTAACCCGGCGGCTGTGATAACGTTGAAGATCTTGTTGATAAATCACCGAAGGTGCTACTGCAAGATCCCGCTCTTCATCCAACAGGTCCAGAGAATCCTGACGTGCCTTCTCATTATCAGCTTAAACATAAGCTGCCACACTGGGCGAATCGTGACGGATGTCACTAGGAAGTACCGCCTCTGCTCCATAAACCATGAAGAAAGGCGTGTAACCCGTAGACCTATTGGGTGTGGTGTTGATGCTCCATAACACAGAAGGTAGCTCCTCGACCCAATAACCCGGCGTCCGCTTTAAGGGAACCATAAGCCTTGGTTTGATACCCCACAGAATTTCTTGATTTGCCCTTTCCGCTTGACCATTAGATTGAGGGTGAGCCACTGATGCTATATCAAGCCAGATGTGCTCACGTTGACAGAATTCTTCCATCTCTCCTTTTGACAAGTTAGTGCCATTATCTTCTATAATGCTATGTGGAAAGCCAAACCGGAATATCACCGTTTTGATGAATTGAGCCACTGTGGCTGCATCACACTTGCTGACGGGCTCTGCCTCTACCCATTTAGTGAATTTATCAACTGCTACTAACAAATGGGTCTTCTTGTCCTTGGAGCACTTGAAGGGTCCAACCATATCCAGCCCCCAAGTGGCAAACGGCCACGTAATTGGAATCATCCGCAACTCTTGAGCCGGAACGTGCGCACGGCGGGCAAACTTTTGACATCCATCACATCTTTTGACTAAATCCTCCGCATCAGCATGCGCCGTCAACTAGTACAAACCGTGGCGAAAAGCTTTAGCAACCAACGACTTTGAACCGGCGTGATGACCGCAATCCCCTTCATGAATTTCTCGCAAAATCTCACAACCTTCTTGAGGAGAAACGCATCGTTGAATCGCCCCTAAAACACTATAACGATGTAACTCCCCGTTGAGTATGGTCATGGACTTGAAACTCCGGATTATCTGTCGAGCCAACGTTTCCTCAGCTGGTAACTCGCCCCGGTATGGGATCGTCCAATCCGGTATGGCATGCAAAGCTGCCACCAATTGAGCCTCCGGATCAGGAACAACCAAATCTTCTTCGGTTGGTATTTTGACTGACGGATTGTGCAACACATCAAGAAAGACATTGGGCGGAACCGGTTTATGTTGGGAACCAAGACGACTTAAAGCGTCTGCCGCTTCATTCTTCCGCCGGTCTATATGGTCCACCTGATAACCTTTAAAGTGACCAGCCACTGTGTCCACCTCTCACCGATATGCAGCCATGAGTGGGTCCTTAGAATCCCAAGTGCCAGACACTTGCTGAGCCACTAGATCTGAATTGCCGAAGCACTTAACCTGGCTCAAATTCATCTCTTTAGCCATCCGAAGACCGTGGAGTAAAGCCTCATATTCAGCTGCATTGTTAGTACAAGGGAACATTAAACGGAGGACATAGCAAAACTTATCACCTCGTGGGGAAGTTAATACGACTCCAGCCCCCGAACCCTCTAGCTGTCTGGACCCATCAAAATGAATAGTCCAATATGTATTATCTGGTTTCTCCTCAGGTGCCTATAACTCCGTCCAATCGTTGATGAAATCTACGAGTGCCTAGGACTTGATCGCCGTGCGGGGTATATATCTGAGCCCGTGGAGTCCAAGCTCAATGGCCCACTTGGAAATCCGGCCAGTTGCCTCTCTGTTTTGAATGATGTCACCCAGAGGAGCTGAACTGACTACTGTGATAGGATGACCCTGAAAATAGTGTTTGAGTTTCCGGTTTGCCATAAACACCCCATACACCAGTTTCTGCCAATGCAGATACCTCTGCTTTGACTCAATGAGCACCTCACTAATATAATAAACCGGCCTTGAACCGGATACTCTTTGCCAGGCTCTTTGCGCTCTACCACAATGGCTACGCTAACAGCCCGGGCATTAGCAGCCACATATAATAATAAGTGCTCTTTATCGATCGGTGCTGCCAGCACGGGCGGTTCCACGAGCTGTTTCTTCAGATCTTCAAACGCCCTATCAGCTTCTTCACTCCAGACAAAGTTATCCGTTTTCTTGAGCATCTGATATTAGGGAATGGCCTTCTCTCCAAGGCGGCTGATAAACCGGCTCAAGGCTGTAATCCTGCCGGCCAGACGTTGCACATCGTTAATACACGCCGGTTTAGCCAAGGACGTAATCGCTGCAATCTTTTCTAGATTAGCCTCAATGCCTCTGTTTGAAACCAGAAAGCCTAAGAGCTTGCCTGCCAGGACACTGAAAACACACTTCTCCGGATTGAGCATCATCTTGTAGACCCGGAGATTGTCAAAAGTTTCCCGTAGATCATCTATCAAAGTCTCCTCCTTTCTGGATTTGACCACAATATCATCTACATACGCATGGACATTGCGCCCAATTTGCTTATGAAGGAAATTCTGAACACATCGCTGGTAAGTTGCCTGAGCACTCTTGAGTCCAAAGGGCATGGAAACATAGCAGAAGGCTCCAAAGGGAGTTATAAAGGCTGTCTTCTCCTGGTCCTTAACTGCCATTTTGATCTGATGATAACCAGAGTAAGCATCCAAAAAACACAATCGGTCACAACCCGCCATAGCATCAATTATCTGATCAATGCGAGGGAGAGCAAAGGGGTCTGCAGGGCAAGCCTTGTTTAAATCTGTGTAGTCCACACACATGCGCCAAGTGCCGTTTTTCTTAAGAACCAGCACCGGATTGGCTAACCACTCTGGATGAAAAACTTCAACAATAAACCCAGCAGCCAGCAAACGGGCGACCTCTTCACCTATGGCCTTGCGCCTTTCCTCGTTGAAGCGGCAAAGGAACTGTCGGACCGGTTTGAATTTCGGGTCAATGATGAGTGTGTGCTCAGCGAGTTCTCTCGGTACACCTGGCATGTCCGAAGGTTTCCATGCAAAGATGTCCCGATTCTCACGGATGAAGTCGATGAGCGCCCTTTCCAATTTGGGATCCAGGTTAGCGCTGATGCTAAACTGTTTGGATGAATCGCCAAGGACAAAGTCAACCATCTTAGTGTCTGTAGCTGATTTGAACTTCAATGCTGGATCATGTTCCTTGGTTGGATTTTTTAAGGAGGTCATGTCTGCCGGATCAACTTGCTCCTTATAGAATGTTAACTCCTCCGTGGCACAAACCGACTCAGCATAAGCCGCATCGCCTTCTTCACACTCCAAACCAATCTTTCTACTTCCATGCACTGTGATAGTCCCCTTATGACCTGGCATTTTAAGCTGCAGGTAAACATAACATGGCCTGGCCATAAACTTAGCATAAACCGGCCGCCCAAACAGAGCGTGGTACGGACTTTTGATCTTCACCACCTCAAATGTCACTATTTCTGACCTTGAATCATAGTCATCTCCAAAAGCTACCTCCAAAGCTATCTTACCAACAGGATATGCAGACTTACTAGGCACCACACCATGAAATACCGTATTCGACGGTTTAAGATCCTTATCGGTCAACCCCATACGGCGGAATGTATCATAATACAAAATATTGATACTACTTCCCCCATCCATGAGCACTTTAGTGAACTTGTATCCCCCAACTTGAGGGGCTACCACCAAGGCCAAATGACCTAGATTATCAACCCGGGGCGGGTGATCCTCTCCGCTCCACAAAATAGGTTGCTCCGACCAGCGTAAATACTGAGGTACTACCGGCTCAACAGAGTTGACTACCCTTTTGTGAAGCTTCTGATCACGTTTGCACAAACTAGTAGTGAAGACATGATATTGCCCACTATTCAGCTGTTTGGGATTGCTCTGATAACCCGACTGCTGCTGCTGCTGACTCCCCTGATGGTTGTAACCTCCCTGGTTGCCTTGGTGTCCTTGATTGACGTGTCCAGTTTGATTGCCTGGAAACCCTGAACCGGAACCAACGCCTCCGTAACCGGCCCGTGGAAACCTCCTCCTGAACCGCCGGGCGGGCCGTTGTCATATTGGAACATATTGGAATTCTTGAAATCCCGCATGATATAACAATCTTTCCAGAGATGTGATGTCGGTTTCTCCTTTGATCCATGCTTTGGACAGGGATGATTTAACAAACGCTCCAAATTGTTGCCTGGCCGCCACCCCTCTGGGGCTGCTTGCCTTTGCGGTGCTGGCCATTCTCCTGCGCGTTGGTATTTGCGACAAAGTCCAAACCACTGTCGGCCTTGCGCTTACCAGCGTTTCCATGGCCTGCCGGATTGTGTTGCTGGCCTTTGGCATTGCCGGTCTTCTTACCCTTCTCCGGTTTGTCCTCCTCTGAATCCGGATCCTTGGTATTATCTGAATCGGCGTATTTAACCAAAGCATCCATGAGTGTTGACATGTCGTTCCAGTGACGTTTGAGCCTTCCCAACTTCTGTTTCAACGGTTTGAAACGGCAATTACCCTCTAATGTTAACACTGCGGTGTCTGCGTTGATACGATCTGACGAATGCAAAATCGCCGAGACCCGTTTGACCCAATGGGTCGTGGACTCCCCTTCCTCTTGGACACAAGCGGCCAGATCTACAATTGACATCGGCTGCTTACACGTATCCTTGAAGTTCTGGATAAACCAGTGCTTCAATTCGGCCCATGATCCAATAGAGTTGGTCGGCAAGCTCTTCAACCAAGTGCGAGCTATTCCTTCCAACATCATGGTAAAATATTTAGCATACACCGGATCGTCCACATCTAACATCTCCATTGCCATCTCATAGCTCTCCACCTATGCCTCTGGCTGCAAATCAGCGGTATAATTTGGTACCTTATGAGGTCCCCTGAAATCCTTGGGTAGTCGCACATTACGCAAAGCAGGAGATAAACACGGTACCCCTAAGGAACTGAACATCGCCCCTGGCTCCACGGAGGCAGTGGGGTGAACCGGAGTATGCTGTCGGGGCTTGTGTCGAGCTGTCAACTCGGCCACTCGACGTGCACGGCCATGATCCACAACATCTTGTGCATTAGCACCTCCCCCATCCGGGTTGTTCCCTCGTGGCAAATTTCGGCGGCGTGCACTACTGGACACGGCCGGTTCGTCTTCCACGTGTCTGCTATAACTCCGGCTTGGGCGGGGAGTGGAGTGAATCCTCTCACGGCTGTGTGAATATGCTTGCTGTTGATTTAGTGCTGTCTGAAGGAGATCCCTGGCCCGACGTGCTTCCACTGCAACTGTTGACTCGCCGTTGGTTGGGAGGGCCGCCAGGCGTGACGCAGCGGCCACAATGTTGTCCAACGGGTTGGAATAATGCCCGGACGGCGTTGATGGTATAATGTTGTTCTGGCGAGGCAGGTCCGTCGTGCGCGGCTGAACTGGCGCTCCTGCTCCCGGCGCCCCCGCCTGGTTTAGTGTGGGTTGGTTACCAGCTCCTGCAACTAGCATGTTGAAAAGATTCCGCGTCTCATAAACCGACGGGAGACGTGATCGGTACCTTCTTCTCATGACTTCCTCTGAAGCATTCTGATCCAGTCTAATTCGATAAGCCTGTGCTTCCAACTCGGCCCGCTCCGTAGCCATCCTGGCGTTCTCTGCTGCCAGGTCCGCCTTGGCCTGGGCTATCTAATCTTTCACCTTTGCAATCTCTGCATCATGCTGATCCCTGGCTGCTGCGTCTACCTCCGCGGACATCAATGTTGCTAGAGCGTCGAACAAATCAGATAAGACTTGGATCGGAGGTGGCGTCGAGCTTCCTGCCCCTGCTGGTGTGGCCGTTGTTGAACCGGAGAGCATTTCTGCGGCGGTAGATGAATGAGGCGCCGATTGTGTGCCGGCCATGAAGATGGCGGCCCGGTTTGGAAGACCGGGGGAATCCGGAATACTGTTGCCCTCGGATCCTCCCTCAATCCGGCCGTCCTGCAACTGGTAAAGCGATTCGGTTTCTCCAGAAGACTCGTCATTAGAGCAGACTACAGTTTCTCCTTCGGACACCGGTCTGTCCTCGTGCCCTGATCCATGGACGACACCTATGAAAACATGCCTTGCCTCGGGCTGAACCGGCGAAGGACTTGCACGCCGAGCCGTTTTGATGATGTCGGTGCAGATGTCCAGCTCGGGGGCCGGTTCGCCGATCTTGCCGATGAAGACATGATTCCCACCAAAGGGGACCCGGTGCCCGTATTCGATTGAATCAGCCTCGGGACCCCATCCTGCGTTGTCGATGTAGAGCTTGCCGTGGCGACTCTTCGTCATCCGGCCCACAGCGTATCCCTTAAGTCCATCGAAGCTGCCCTTCAAGAACTCGAAACCATCGTGCGATAGCCCCACGGTGGGCGCCAACTATCGTGGATTTTTCACGGTAGATGTCCTCATGAAAGGACTTAGTTGTGGAGCCATCGCAACGGGTTAGCTTAAAGGGGTTTAACCGGACAAGGGGACACAGGAGTTTATACTAGTTCGGCCCCTTCGATGAAGGTAAAAGCCTACGTCTAGTTGTGATTGGTATTGCTAGGGTTTCTAAGGCCAGGGAGCGAATCTGCTTTGTCTGGCTTTCGAGTTGTTGTTGTCTGTCCCTAAACCGTGGCTGGGTCGTCCCTTTATATACATAGGTTGACGCCCGCCGGGCTACAGTGTCCTGAAGCCGGTTTATAAACGTATCCGATTCGGCCTCTCTCTTTCTATCTTACTATACAAGTTACATGACTAGGCCGGTTTACATTTACATACTGTAACTCACCTTTGGGCCCTCCGTAAAGCGCTAGCATCTTTACATCTTCATGGGCTTTTAATCTTCAAAGAGTCAACCCGGCTACATAAAGCCGGTTTACCTCCAGTAGTAATATCCCCAACAACACCTTTATTAACTTATCCATTTTTGGGCTCCTCAATTCCCGTGCTTGCCGTTTTATCGCTTCGCCTTATAAATAGGACTGAGGGGTCATTTTCACCTTTTCCCCCCGTGCCTCTTCGCGTCATCTTCCTCGCGCCGCTCAGCCTCTGGAGCTCCGCCGCCACCGTCGACCGTCGCCTCTGCTCCGACCCTGGCCGCTGCATCACCCTGAACGCACCAGAATACTGCGGTGCCTTTCCGCTTCCTCACCAGCTCCGGTAAGTTCTCCACTTTTTTTGCCACAGATCTATTCTAGGGTTTCGACATTCTTCGTAGTTCTTCCGATGTTCATCAGTGCTGTTCTTCCCTTTCTTCCTTTAGTACGTAGATGGATACTTCATGCTTGACGCATCGCTTGCCGTAGCTAATCTACCATGATCACCACAAATCCTTATGTGCAAAGAACTGATCTAGTCTGTCATAAATTGCTTCAGTTCTGCACCCCTTCAAGATACAATTATTTTTGCTTTTCTGTCTTATCTTAGATCCGAAAGCTTTATATATCACTGTGAGATCTGTTTCTATGTTCCTGTGAGATCCGTTTCTCCTCGCACCAATATAGGCGGTTTGACCTTGTATAAACAGTCTATGCCATTAGCCCTCTGATAAACCGGAGGGGCATTTTACCTTCATAATTATGCTCCGGTTTAACAGTGTCTGAGTAATCCTGTGCTAGTATTACCTTTTTTCTCTTATTGCATCGGTCTTCGGGTTGTATCATTTCACATGTCAGTATGTTTCTTACTCCATTGTCTCTAGTATATAATCATGCGTAATTTATAAATCGGCCTTTCATTTTCAGTTTGTCCGCTTTGCAATGGCCAAACAATTCACTGCCTGCAACTGGGCTCGTTCCCGGGTTATCGAGGCTCAGTTGAATGAGATGGTTAGCATCGGTTCTCTGCCTAAGAAAACTGAGATCAAATGGCGAGTTCCAGGAACAGAAAATCCTCCAACCCCAAGGCAGGGCGAGGTGGTGGTCTTTGTTGACCATATAGGCCGTGGTTTCAAACCACCAGGGTCAAAGTTTTATCGAGATGTGCTTGCCAGCTTCCAACTGCATCCACAAGATATTGGTCCCAACTCAGTTTCCAACTTATGCAACTTCCAGGTCTTCTGTGAAGTATATTTACAAGAAGAACCAACTGCCGAACTGTTCCGGGATTTCTTTCACTTAAACCGGCGCACAGAGTTTGTAAATGGCCTGAACACAGAGGTTGGTGGTGTCTCGATTCAAAAGCGGAAAGAAGTGGAATTTCCTCATGCCAAACATCATAGCCACCCAAAGGAATGGAACCAAACATGGTTTTATTGCAGAGACACTTCGCCTGAGGATGAAAATCTCCTCTCCAGCTTTCGTGATCACAGACTATCCAATACTCACCCAATGCCACAATGTCTGAGCTCTTCAGAAAGGGCGAAATATGCTCCTCAACTCGCCAAGCTCCGGGCCTTTATGGCAAACGGTTTAACAGGCATGGATTTTGTGCGCTGCTGGATATCTTGGAGTATCTTGCCGCTAAGTCGGCGTCCCGGTTTAATGTGTGAATATACTAGTGAGGTTGACGACCCTCAACGCCATTGCAACATCCAATTATCTGAGGAAGAAGTTATTGAAGATGTAAAGAAGATTCTGAATGAATCGGAACTGGTCTGTAGTCAAACCGGTCTGAGTCCCTTCTATGTCAAGAACAAACCGCCTGCTGTAAGCATTATACTCCCTCTTTATCTCTAATATCTTGAACTTATGCAACCTGTAACCCTTATTCTTTATATGTATAGGGCGATGAACCCTTCTGGAAACGGAAATCCATAGAGAAAGCGGCAAAGCCGACTAGAGACAAAGCGGTCAAGCCATCCCGCCCGAAGACCAAAGCCGTAAAACGGATGTCAAAGCGGAAAACGGCTGACCGCATTAATATGGAGCTTGATGATGATACTGATGATCCAGAAGTTGAGGTAGAACTTGACTCACTTGGCTCTCTTTTTATGCATCTTGTTAACAATGATCTTCCTCAGGAGGATGCAGAAGCTAGTCAAGCTGATGACGTAGAGCTAATTACCCTTTCCTCCGGTTCAGACTCTATGCCAACACAAAAAACTCGCCAAGCAATCCGGAAAGTAAGATTTTCTCATCCTCTTGCTCACTTGGATCCAACATTTATTTTGAAGACTCAACAGCATGAAGCTCGCCGGACAACCTGGCACAGTGGCCAACAGGTCACTTCTGCCGGTTTACCTGACACTCCGGTTCGGAAGCGCCGGTCTGAGGTCTCTCCTACTTCTGACCATTCTTACCCCAAGGCAGGTTATTTCAGACAGCCTCTTAATCCGTCCGATTCAAATTATCAGGTGACACCTCCTTCCTCTTCTGGTGAATCGACAACAACTCAACTTCCCCCTTTGAAAACTTCGGCCGGGTGAGTTGTAAAAAACCTTTCCTTTCAATGCGCCCTAAATCCTTTGAATAGGATGTTAATCCTTTTTTATTCTGTTTGCAGGGCCAAAGCCAGACCCAGCAAGAAAGCTCGGGTCACCAATCCGCCAGAAGACCCTGTCATCAAAGAAGAAGAACCAAGAGGTGAACCGGAACAGACTGATGAACCGGAAGGCCCAAATCCTGAAGCTACTTTTGAGGATCCGCCCCTTGAAGGCCAACATACCAAAGAACCAACAGATGCTGAGCCTGCCGTACCCGATATTGAACCGGCTGAACCAAACCGGGCTAGTCCGGTGAAAGACACTGGAATTCCATCATCGTCCACCAAAAATCCTGAAGGCCAAGGTGATGATGTTATTATTACTGGAATAGGCCACAACTCTCCTGGCCATCCCATCATTTTAGCTCAGCATAGTGCCAAAGAAGAGCAAATTGCTAGGGATAAAGGTAAATGGAGCAGTGACTTATCAAACTATGCTCATCTTAACGCTGATGAGCTTCATTCTGGCTTCTTGAACCGTCTGCACTCAAACCAGGATTATGAAGCCGGTTTGGTGAGCTTGATGAAAGAGCGATATGAGGTAAATTCTTCTCCCTTTGTATATTGATTTATAGCTGAAACACTATCCCAAGTAGCCCCCAAGGGCCGTTTTATGATTGTTAATCATAAACCGGGTCTTTGTAACACTTCAAGCATCCCATCATTGATCTTTGCAATGGCGTGTCTCCAATAATATATAAGACTCATCTTGAAAAAATTAGATAACTTTCTGCAGCATAGCCCCCAAAGGCCGGTTTAACTTGGCAAGTTAATCTGATTTTTAATTCCCACAGTCGTTTTAGAACAGACACACATTAGCCCCCAAGTGTCAAGGATAATGCTTGCATTGTTCTGGAGACTTGTATAGAATGTAGTAGTTGAGAGCAAATAGGCATTAGCCCCCAAGTATGAAGTGTATAACTTGTTATATGCTTTATACTTAGTGCATAAATATGTTGTTTGTTGAATATACCTTCAATGTTGCAGGCTGAACTGAGAAGCAAAGATGCCTGAAATTCTGACTTGCAAGAAAATGTGAAGTCTCAACAAGACGAAGCGGCAAAAGCCAAAGAGGAGCTGACCCAGGCCCTGGCCGGAATGGAAAAGCTGAAAGAATCCTTCAACCAAGAGCATGCTCAATGGGAAACCGAAAAGGCCGGTTTAACGAAAAGAGTCGTAGACGCCGAAACAGCCCTGGAACCAGTGGTTGAAGAACTAGCCGGTTTGAAACGCCAAATCAATGCTATGACCTCTGCTATGTTTGGTAAGTGTCTGCTTATGTATGTTGCGCCAGTCAATGAATCTTAAATCTGACCAAAATGTTGATAAAATCTTTGGCAGGCACTCGGATCGCTCATCTTGGTGCAGATATGCGGATGAAGCTCAAAGCGGCATATACATTGGTTGAGCAGCTATACTCTGGGTCTCAGCGGGCCATTAGTACGGCGGCTTATAACAAACCGGCTCCAACTTTGATTAAGGAGACCCTTGAGAAGCTGGGCATGTTACCAGCCCGTATTGCCGACTTGAAGAGGGCAGCTTCCAGAGCAGGAGCTTTAACCGCTCTTATTCGAGCCAAGGCCTGGATTCCAGACCTTGAAGCAGAGGATATCATTAAAGGATACCCAGGCATTAAAGAAGTCGGTTCAAAATTTGACAATGATGATCTTCAGCGGCTGACCAAACAGATGCGGTCAGCGACCAGCAAGTTGGCTGAGGATACCGATTTGTCCCATTTTCAATGGTTTTATGATGTAGAAGGGAAGAGATAGCCGGCCGACATCCATGAAGTCGAAGAACTTGTGCCTCCGATTCGTAAGCACACTTACACCCCTGATATTAACCCGTCCAATCGTATCCATGAGGAAGCAGTGTTCCAAGCTTTAACCGGAATCGATTGGTCAACGACTGATTTCCAGCGTCTGGGAAGGGATGAAGAAGTGCCTCAACCGTCAAACCGTCGCGATGAAGAGTCCTGATCCGGCCGCCGATTTATATGGCTACTGTGAAAAACAATGGCACTATTTAAGCCGCTTTGAAGCGTCATGTAATAGGATAGCTGAAACTCCGTTTATCTGTCATGCCATCGAGCATGTTTCATAATACTTTGTGATAATCTGTGCCGCCCTTCGGGATATATTTATATATAACCCATGATGACTTGCCTTCCTGGGCACAAAAATTTAAAAGTGTCTAGCGGTTTACCGCTAGACGTGTCATAATATCCAAGAAGTATATAGTACTTGAGCTGAATAATCAAGTGTTTGTACAAAAAGTAATGTACAGAACATACCTCATTGATTGAGCAAACGTGTATACGGCAAAGGTGTTAATACCAATCCGGAACGTTTGATAATTTCATCTTCATAATGCTGGTCTATATATTAAACCGGACAGGTATAGCTACCGGATTTTCTTTATAACACTGTTGATTTAGTCAAACCAGACCGGGTCAATGAACACCGGTTTATAATTGATCATGTGCCAACAACTGGTAGTTGAAAAGCAAGCCGGGTCAAGGACGCCGGTTTAACAAAAAATACTTATGATTTTCAATAAACAAAATTCAAATAGGAAAATATGCGAGGCATTTTATGAGTGGCCAGGCTCCAAATCGAGGATTTTGATGGGCTGCCAGGCCTCTGAGTTAAACCATTTAACAAAGCCTTTTAAGATGGGCCTCCAATTAACCAATCATCGTTTTAACTGTGACAAGTTCAGGGTCTGTAAAAGATTGACTTGTCAAACGTTCGATGGGTCATACCAGGATTACCTGGACAGGAGTGGCATACTTGATGAAGGCAGGCTAACCCGGGTTTTTAGGTGAATACACCAGGCTTCCAAGCCGTGGCTTGATAGCCAATTACGAGGGTCCTTTCAAACTCTTTGTTGCTTTGCAAAAAAGAGCCCCCAAGTAACTTTGTGAGCGATGCTCAGTGTGCGCCTATGTTTGAGTCTGTACTGTGTACAACACTCTCTTTGGCTCCACAAATTTTTCCTTTTGTGGCTGAAATGCCTATCAAGAGGTGTAGCTATGGTCTGAGGACAACCAAGCCCCCTAGTGATATCCCTTCGTGGTTTAAAAACTGATCAAGAGGTGTAGCTGTGGTTCAATCATGACCAAGCCCCCTAGTGATTTTCTTTATCTCTATGCAGCTGCTAAAGCCGGTTTAACAAAGACTCCGCTTTGTCAGTTAACTAGTAAAAGCACACACATGATATAAGAAAGAACAGATACCCCGCTTATAACGGAGGCTCCGGTTTATTATATGATATATACACTGTCATAAATATGTACAGATGAAGAGCCTATGGCTTCAAGTATAGTAAGGCCAAAGGAGAGCTATGTTCCATGGCCGCTTTGTCTCCTCCTCCGATTGACGTGAGTCTTCATGCTCTCGAACATCAATGAGGTAGTAAGATCCGTTGTGCAGATTTTTGCTGACCACAAAGGGTCCTTCCCAAGGAGGGGATAACTTGTGCATATCAGTCTGATCCTCGATGAGCCGTAGCACCAAATCACCTTCTTGAAAGGTTCTAGTTTTAACCCGGAGACTGTGATAACATCGCAGATCTTGTTGATAAATCATCGAACGTCCTGCTGCAAGATCCCGCTCTTCATCCAACAGGTCCAGAGAATCCTGACGTGCCTTCTCATTATCAGCTTCAACATAAGCTGCCACACGGGGTGAATCGTGACGGATGTCACTAGGAAGAACTGCCTCCGCTCCATGAACCATGAAGAAAGGCGTGTAACCCGTAGACCTATTGGGTGTGGTGTTGATGCTCCATAACACAGAAGATAGCTCCTCAACCCAACAACCCGGCGTCCACTTTAAGGGAACCATAAGCCTTGGTTTCATACCCCGTAGAATTTCTTAATTTGCCCTTTCCGCTTGACCATTAGATTGGGGGTGAGCCACTGATGCTAGATCAAGCCGGATGTGCTCACGTTGACAAAATTCTTCCATCTCCCCTTTTGATAGATTAGTACCATTATCTGTTATAATGCTATGTGGAAAGCCAAACTGGAATATCACCTTTTTGATGAATTGAACCGCCGTGGCTGCATCACACTTGCTGACTGGCTCTGCCTCCACCCATTTAGTGAATTTATCAACTGCTACTAACAGGTCGGTCTTCTTCTCCTTAGAGCGCTTGAAGGGTCCAACCATATCCAGCCCCCAAGTTGCAAACGTCCACGTAATTGGAATCATCCGCAACTCTTGAGCCGAAACATGCGCACGGCGGGCAAATTTTTGACATCCATCACATCTTTTGACTAAATCCTCCGCATCAGCATGTGCCGTCAACCAGTAAAAACCATGGCCAAAAGCTTTGGCAACCAACGACTTTGAACCGGCGTGGTGACCGCAATCCCCTTCATGAATTTCTCGCAAAATCTCACAACCTTCTTGAGGAGAAACGCATTGCTGAATTGCTCCTGAAACACTGTAACGATGTAACTCCCCGTTGAGTATGGTCATGGACTTGGAACGCTGGATTATCTGCCGAGCCAATGTTTCCTCAGCTGGTAACTCACCCCGGTTCATGTAATCTAGATATGGGATCGTCCAATCCGGTATGGCATGCAGAGCTGCCACCAACTGAGCCTCCGGATCAGGAATAGCCAAATCTTCTTTGGTTGGTATTTTGACTGACGGATTGTGCAACACATCAAGAAAGACATTGGGCGGAACCAGTTTACGTTGGGAACCAAGACGACTTAAAGCGTCCGCCGCTTCATTCTGCCGCCGGTCTATATGGTCCACCTGATAACCTTTAAAGTGACCAGCCACTGCGTCCACCTCTCACCGATATGCAGCCATGAGTGGGTCCTTTGAATCCCAAGTGCCAGACACCTGCTGAGCCACTAGATCTGAATCGCCGAAGCACTTAACCCGGCTCAAATTCATCTCTTTAGCCATCCGAAGACCGTGGAGTAAAGCCTCATATTCAGCTGCATTGTTAGTACAAGGGAACATTAAACGGAGGACATAACAAAACTTGTCACCTCGTGGGGAAGTTAATACGACTCCAGCCCCCGAACCCTCTAACTGTTTGGACCCATCAAAATGAATAGTCCAATATGTATTATCTGGTTTCTCTTCAGGTGCCTGTAACTCCGTCCAATCGTTGATGAAATCCACAAGTGACTGGGACTTGATCGCCGTGCAGGGTATATATTTGAGCCCATGAGGTCCAAGCTCAATGGCCCACTTGGCAATCCGGCCAGTTGCCTCTCTGTTTTGAATGATGTTGCCCAGAGTAGCTAAACTTACCACTGTGATAGGATGGCCCTAAAAATAGTGTTTGAGCTTCCGGCTTGCCATAAACACCCCATACACCAGTTTCTGCCAATGTGGATACCTCTGCTTTGACTCAATGAGCACCTCACTGATATAATAAACCGGCCGTTGAACCGGCTACTCCTTGCCAGGCTCCTTGCGCTCTACCACAATGGCTACGCTAACAGCCC
The DNA here is from genome assembly GCF_003073215.2 of Triticum urartu. NCBI lineage: Eukaryota > Viridiplantae > Streptophyta > Magnoliopsida > Poales > Poaceae > Triticum > Triticum urartu. Next base: position 605,992,798 of record NC_053026.1, on the reverse strand, counting down.
GGGCATTAGCAACCACATGTAATAATAATGGCTCTTTATCGATCGGCGCTGCAAGCACGGGCGGTCCAACTAGCTGCCTCTTCAGATCCTTGAACGCTTTATCAGCTGCCTCACTCCAGACAAAGTTATCTGTTTTCTTGAGCATCTGATATAAAGGGATGGCCTTTTCTCCAAGGCGGCTGATAAACCAGCTCAAGGCTGTAATCTGGCCGGCCAGACGTTGAACATCGTTAATACACGCCGGTTTAGCCAAGGATGTAATTGCTGCAATCTTTTCCGGATTAGCTTCAATGCCTCTGTTTGAAACCAGAAAGCCTAAGAGCTTGCCTGCCGGGACACCGAAGACACACTTCTCTGGATTGAGCATCATCTTGTAAACCCAGAGATTGTCAAAGGTTTCTCATAGATCATCTATAAATGTCCCCTCCTTTGTGGATTTGACCACAATATCATCCACATACGCATGAACATTGCGCCCAATTTGTTTATGAAGGCAATTCTGAATACATCGCTGGTAAGTTGCCTGGGCACTCTTGAGTCCAAAGCGCATGGAAACATAGCAAAAGGCTCCAAAGGGAGTTATAAAGGCTATCTTCTCCTGGTCCTTAACTGCCATTTTGATCTGATGATAACCAGAGTAAGCATCCAGAAAACACAAACGGTCACAACCTGCCGTAGCATCAATTATCTGATCAATGCGAGGGAGAGCAAAGGGGTCTGCAGGGCAAGCCTTGTTTAAATCTGTGTACTCCACACACATGCGCCAAGTGCCATTTTTCTTAAGAACCAGCACCGGATTGGCCAACCACTCTGGATGAAAAACTTCGACAATAAACCCATCAGCCAACAGACGGGCTACCTCTTCACCTATAGCCTTGCGTCTCTCCTTGTTGAAATGACGGAGGAACTGCCGGACTGGTTTGAACTTAGGATCAATGTTGAGTGTGTGCTCAGCGAGTTCCCTCGGTACACCTGGCATGTCAGAAGGTTTCCATGCGAAGATGTCCCGATTCTCACGGATGAACTCGATGAGCGCGCTTTCCTATTTGGGATCCAGGTTAGCGCTGATGCTGAACTGTTTGGATGAATCGCCAGGAACAAGGTCAACCATCTTAGTGTTTGTAGCCGATTTGAACTTCAAAGCTGGATCATGTTCCGTAGTTGGCTTTTTTAAAGAGGTCATGTCTGCCGGATCAACTTGCTCCTTATAGAATTTTAACTCCTCCGTGGCACAAACCGACTCAGCATAAGCCGCATCGCCTTCTTCACACTCCAAAGCAATCTTTCTACTTCCATGTACTGTGATAGTCCCTTTATGACCTGGCATTTTAAGCTGTAGATAAACATAACATGGCCTTGCCATAAACTTATCATAAACCGACCGCCCAAACAAGGCGTGGTACGGACTTTTGATCTTTACCACCTCAAATGTCAATGTTTCTGACCTTGAATCGTAGTCATCTCCAAAATCTACCTCCAAAGCTATCTTACCAACAGGATATGCAGACTTACCAGGCACCACACCATGAAAGACCGTATTTGACGGTTTAAGATCCTTATTTGTCAACCCCATACGGCGGAATGTATCATAATACAAAATATTGATACTACTTCCCCCATCCGTGAGCACTTTAGTGAACTTGTATCCCCCAACTTGAGGGGCTACCACCAAGGCCAAATGACCTGGATTATCAACCCGGGGCGGGTGATCATCTCTACTCCACAAAATAGGTTGCTCAGACCAGCGTAAATACTGAGGTACTGCCGGCTCAACAGAGTTGACTGCCCTTTTGTGAAGCTTATGATCACGTTTGCACAAACTAGTAGTGAAGACATGATATTGCCCGCTCTTCAGCTGTTTGGGATTGCTCTGATAACCCGACTGCTGCTGCTGCTGACTCCCCTGATGGTTGTAACCTCCCTGGTTAACTTGGTGTCCTTCATTGACGTGTCCGGTTTGGTTGCCTGGAAACCCTAAACCGGAACCACCACCTCCGTAACCCGGCCCGTGGAAACCTCCTCCTGAACCGCCGGGCGGGCCGTTGTCATATTGGAACATATTGGAATTCTTGAAGTCCCGCATGATATAGCAATCTTTCCAAAGATGTGACGTCGGCTTCACCTTCGATCCATCCTTTGGACAAGGCTGATTTAACAGGCGCTCCAAATTGTTGCCTGAACCTCCACCCCTTTGGGGCTGCTTGCCTTTGCGGTGCTGGCCATTCTCCTGCGCGTTGGTATTTGCGACAAAGTCCAAACCACTGTCGGCCTTGCGCTTACCAGCATTTCCATGGCCTGCCGGATTGTGTTGCTGGCCTTTGGCATTGCCGGTCTTCTCACCCTTCTTCGGTTTGTCCTCCTCTGAATCCGGATCCTTGGTATTATCTGAATCGACGTATTTAACCAAAGCAGCCATGAGTGTTGACATGTCGTTGCAGTGACGTTTGAGCCTTCCCAACTTCTGTTTCAACGGTTTGAAACGGCAATTACCCTCTAACGTTAACACTGCGGTGTCTGCATTGATACGATCTGATGAATGCAAAATTGCTGAGACTCGTTTGACCCAATGGGTTGTCAACTCCCCTTCCTCTTGGACACAAGCGGCCAGATCTACGATTGACATCGGCTGCTTACACGTATCTTTGAAGTTCTGTATAAACCGGTGCTTCAATTCGGCCCATGATCCAACAGAGTTGGTTGGCAAGCTCTTCAACCAAGCGCGAGCTGTTCCTTCCAACATCATGGTGAAATATTTAGCACACACTGCCTCATCCACATCTAACATCTCCATTGCCATCTCATAGCTTTCCACCCACGCCTCTGGTTGCAAATCGGCGGTGTAATTTGGTACCTTACGAGGTCCCTTGAAATCCTTGGGCAGTCTCACATTACGCAAAGCGGGAGTCAAACACGGCACCCCTAAGGAACTGCACATCACCCCTGGCTCCACGGAGGCCGTGGGGTGAACCGGAGTATGCTGTTGTGCTCCGTGTCGAGCTGTCAACTCGGCCTCCCGACGTGAGTGGCCATGGTCCACAACATCTTGCGCATTAGCGCCTCCCCTGGCCAGGTTGTTCCCTCGTGGTGAATTTCGGCGACATGCACTACTGGACACGGCCGGTTCATCCTCCACGTGTCTGCTATAACTCCGGCTTGGATGGGGAGTGGAATGAATCCTCTCACGACTGTGTGAATACGCCTGCTGTTGATTTAGTGCTGTTTGAAGGAGATCCCTGGCCCGACGTGCTTCCACAGCAACTAGCGACTCGCCGTCGGTTGGGAGGGCCGCCAAGCGTGAAGCGGCGGCCACAATGTTGTCGAACGGGTTGGAATAATGCCCGGGCGGCGTCGATGGCACAACGTTGTTCTGGCAAGGCGGGTCCGTCGTGCGTGGCTGAACCGGCGCTCCTGCTCCCGGTGCCCCCGCCCGGTTTAGTGTGGGTTGGTTACCATCTCGTGCACCTGGTGTGTTGAAAAGATTCTGCGGCTCATAAACCAACGGGAGACGTGATCGATATCTTCTTCTCATGACTTCCTCTAAAGCATTCTGATCCAGTCTAATCCGGTAGGCCTGTGCTTCCAATTCAGCCCACTCTGTAGCCATCCTGGAATTCTCTGTTGCCAGATCCTCTTTAGCCTGGGCTATTTGATCTTTCACTTTTGCAATCTCCGCATCGTGCTGATCCCTGGCTGCTGCATCCACCTCCGCGGACATCAACATTGCCAGAGCGTCGAACAAATCAGACAAGACTTGGGCCGGAGGCGGCGCCGAGCTTCCTACCCCTGCTGGTGTGGCCGTCGTTGAACCGGAGAGCATTGCTGCGGCGGTAGATGAATGAGGCGCCGATTGTGTGCCGGCCATGAAGATGGCGGCCCAGTTTGGCAAACTGGGGTAATCCGGAATACTGTTGCCCTCAGATCCTCCCTCAATCCGGCCGTCCTGCAACTGGTAAAGTGATTCGGTCTCTCCAGAAGACTCGTCATCAGAACAAACCACCGTTTGCCCATCGGACACCGGTCCATCCTCGTACCTCGATCCATGGATGACACCTATGAAAACATGCCTTGCCTCGGGCTGAACCGGCGAAGAACTTGCACGCCGAGCCGTTTCGATGATGTCGGTGTAGATGTCCGGTTCGGGGGCCGGTTCGCCGATCTTGCCGATGAAGACGTGGATCCCACCAAAGGGGACCCGGTACCCGTATTCGATTGAATCGGCCTTGGGACCCCATCCTGCATTGTCGATGTAGAGCTTGCCGCGACGACTCTTCGTCATCCGGCCCACAACATATCCCTTAAGTCCATCGAAGCTGCCCTTCAAGAACTCAAACCCATCGCGCGATAGCCCCACTGTGGGCGCCAACTGTCGTGGATTTGTCACGGCAGATGTCCTTGTGAAAGGACTTAGTCGTGGAGCCATCACTATGGGTTAGCTTTAAGGGGTTAAACCGGACAAGGGACACATGGATTTTTATACTAGTTCGGCCCCTTCGAGAAGGTAAAAGCCTACGTCTAGTTGTGATTGGTATATCTAGTGTTTCGAAGGCCAGGGAGCGAATCCGCTTTATCTGGCTCTCGATTTGTTGTTGTCTCTCTCTAAACCGTTGTCGGGTCGTCCCTTTATATACATAGGTTGACGCCTGCCGGTTTACAGAGTCCCGAGCCAGATCATAAACGTATCCAGTTCGGTCTCTATCCTTCCTATCTTACAATACAAGTTACATGACTAAGCCGGTTTACATTTACAGGCTTTAACCCGCCTTTGGGCCTTGGGCCTCCATGAAGCGCCATCATCCTTGCATCTTTATGGGCTTCTAATCTTCAAGGAGTCAACCCGGCTACAATAAGGCCGGTTTACCTCTAGTAGTAATATCCCCAACAAGACCCAAGTTCAATGGCCCATTTGGCGACTCGTCCCGTGGCGTCTCTATTTTGAATAATATCTCCTAAAGGAGCAGAGCTAACCAAAGTGATAGGATTACCCTGAAAGTAATGCTTAAGCTTTCGGCTCGCCATGAACACCCCATAAAAAGTTTCTGCCAATGTGGATATCTTTGTTTGGACTCAATGAGCACCTCACTAATGTAGTAAACCGGCCGTTGAACCGGATATTCTTTGGCAGCCTCTTTGCGCTCTACAACAATGGCCACACTGACAACACGTGTGTTAGCAGCCACATATAACAATAGTGGCTCCTTATCAACGGGAGCAGCAAGAACCGGCGGCTCAGCGAGCTGTCTTTTCAAATCTTCAAAGGCAGAGTTAGCAGCATCACTCCAGACAAAATCATCCGTCTTCTTCATCATTTGATATAACAACATAGCCTTCTCACCTAACTGGCTTATGAACCGGTTTAAAGCTGTGACACGACCTGCCAGCCGCTAAACGTCATTGATACATGCCGGCTTAGCCAAAGACATAATCGCCTTGATTTTCTTCGGGTTAGCCTCAATGCCTCTGTTAGACACCAAAAAACCCAAAAGCTTGCCCGCCGGTACTCCAAAAACGCACTTGGCCGGGTTAAGAATCATCTTGTAGATCTGGAGGTTATCAAAGGTTTCCTTCAGATCATCTACCAAGGTTTCCTTCTCTCTGGATTTCACCACTATGTCGTCCACATAAGCATGAACATTACGCCCAATCTGATTATGAAGACAGTTCTGCACACACCGCTGATAAGTCGCCTGGGCACTCTTAAGCCCAAAGGGCATGGACACACAGCAAAAGGCTCCAAATGGAGTAATGAAAGCTGTCCTCTCCTGGTCCTTAACTGCCATCTTGATCTGATGGTAACCAGAATAAGCATCCAAAAAGCTCAAACGCTGACAACCTGCCATAGCATCAATGATTTGATCAATACGAGGGAGAGCAAAAGGATCAGCCGGACAAGCTTTGTTTAAGTCCGTGTAATCCACACATGCACCAGGTGATGTTCTTTTTAAGCACGAGCACAGGGTTAGCCAACCATTCTGGATGAAAGACTTCAATAATGAACCTAGCTGCCAAAAGCCGGGCCACCTCTTCTCCAATAGCCTTGCGCCTTTCCTCGTTGAACCGCCGAAGAAACTGCCTGACCGGCTTAAACTTTGGATCAATATTGACTGTGCTCAGCGAGTTCTCTCGGTACACCCGGCATGTCAGAAGGCTTCCATGCAAAGATGTCCCGATTCTCACGGATGAACTCGATGAGCGCGCCTTCCTATTTGGGATCCAAATTAGCACTGATAATAAATTGTTTGCATGAGTCGCCAGGAACAAAATCAATCATCTTGGTATCGTCAGCTGACTTAAACTTCAGCGCCAGCTCATGCTCCGTAGTTGGCTTCTTCAAAGATGTCATGTTTGCCGGGTCAACGTTGTCTTTGTAGAACTTTAACTCCTCCGTCGCGCAAACAGATTCTGCGTAAGCAGCATCGCCTTCCTCACACTCTAAGGCTATCTTCTGACTTCCATGTACTGTGATAGTACCTTTATAACCCGACATCTTGAGCTACAGATAAACCTAACATGGCCGTGCCATGAATTTTGCATAAGCCGGTCGTCCAAACAGGGCGTGATACGGGCTCTTGATTTTGACCACCTCAAAGGTTAATTTTTCAGCCCTGGAATCTTGATCATCTCCAAAAGCTACCTCTAGCTCAATCTTACCCACTGGATATGCTGACTTACCAGGCAGCACTCCATGAAAAATAGTGTTGGACGTCTTAAGACTTTTGTCAGTCAACCCCATGTGACGGAATGTCTCATAATAGAGGATGTTGATGCTACTGCCTCCGTCCATGAGTACTTTAGTGAATTTATATCCACCAACCTGAGGCACCACCACCAAAGCCAGATGACCCAGATTGTCAACCCGGGGCGGGTGATCCTCCCTACTCCACAGAATAGGCTGCTCAAACCATCTCAAATAACGAGGAAACGCCGGCTCAACAGTATTGACCACTCTCTTATGAAGTTTCTGGTCCCTTTTGCATAAACTGGTGGTGAACACATGATACTGTCCACTACTTAGCTGCTTTGGGTTATTCTGATACCCGAATTGCTGCTGCTGCTGACTTCCTTGGCCGGATTGCTGATTATGACCACCCTGATTACCTTGAGGGCCCAGGCCATGAAAACCGCCACCGCCTGAATTGCCGGCCGGGCCATGAAAACCGCCACCGCCAGGTCCATGATTACCGTCGAACATGTTAGAATTCTTGAAAGCCTTCATGATCGTACAGTCTTTCCATAGATGGGTGGCCGGCTTCTCCCAGGTGTCGTGTCTTGGACAGGGTTCATTTAGCAACTGCTCGAGGGTGGGACCTGACCCGCCTGACCGAGGAGGTGGCCTCCCCTTACGCCATTGATTGTTGCCTTGCGCATTCACCACAAACTCCGAGCTGCCGCCAGCCTTACGTTTGTTATTACCTCCTTGATTTGCTGGGTTATGCTGAAGGCCCTTAGCATTGCCGTTCTTCTTTCCCTTCCCTGTCTTCTCTTCATCAGACGTAGGATCTTTGGTACTATCTGAATCGCATATTTGACGAGAGCTGCGATCAGCTGACCCATGTCATTACAATCGCGTTTGAGCCGCCCTAGCTTCTGTTTTCGAGGTTCAAAACGACAATTTTTCTCCAACATTAAGACCGCAGAGCCGACATCCGTCTTATCAGATGAATGTATTATTTCCTTTACCCGGCGCACCCAATGGGTCGTGGACTCACCTTCCTCTTGCTTGCAATTAGTCAAGTCCACAATCGACATGGGCTGCTTGCATGTATCTTTAAAGTTCTAAATAAACCGGGCCTTTAACTCGGCCATGAACCAATGGAATTAGGTGGTAGTCCCTTTAACCAAGTGCGGGCCGTTCCATCCAGCATCATAGTGAAGTATTTAGCCATTGCTGCGTCACTGACCTCCAGCAATTCCATGGCCATCTCATAACCTTCAATCCATGCCCCGGGCTGTAAGTCGGCTGTGTAATTAGGCAACTTCCGAGGCCCCTTGAAATCCTTTGGCAAATGCTCATTACGTAGAGCCGGCACCAAGAAAGGGACACCTCTGTCCTTGTGGCCACACCTGCTTCAACAGAGGTCGTCAGATAAACCGGAAAAGCTTGGTGAGCCGCCTGCTCAGCTGCCTGTTGAACCACCCACTCAGCCTCTTGGCGGATCCTATCCTGGTCAACCAAGTTAAGAGCTCCATCACGCGCCAGGTCGTGCCTGCGCGGCTAGTTTCGGCGCTGGGCGTTACTTGACACGGCTGCTGAATCCATATGCCTGCTATAGCTCGGGCTCCGGCTTGGGCGAGGGGTTGAATGAATCCTCTCTCGACTATAAGAGTATGCCTCCTGCTGTGCCAGAGCCGTCTGAAGAAGTTCTCTGACCCTTCGTGTTTCAATCGTCGTCGGAGAGTCTCCCTCCGTTGGGAGAGCCACCAAACGCGCCGATGCAGCGATCAGATTCTCCAAAGGGTTAGAAAAATGACCCGGTGGTGTCGGTGTATAACGAGGCGGAGCAGTATTCACACGAGGTGGTTCCATAGTTTGTGGCTGAACCGGCGCCCCAGCCCTGGGTGTTGCAATCCGGTTCACCTCTGGCGGGTTGCTGGGACCTGCCTCGGGTGTGTGGAAGAGGTTCCTAGGATCGTAAGTCAGAGGCAGACGTGATTGAGTCTTCTGATGCCTTCTCCTCATGACCTCATTTGATGCGTTCATATCCATCATGAGCCGAAAGGCCTCTGATTGAAGCTGCTGAGCCCGAGCATCCAAAGCCGCCCGCTCCGCGGCCATCCTGACGTCCTTCGCTGACAAGTTTTCCTTGGCATGTGCTACCTCCTCACGTAACCATGCCACCTCTGCATCATGCTGAGCCTGATCCGCCGGTTCAACCACGGCAGTTAAAAGGGCCGTCATCCTATCCATGAGATCCATCAGTACCTGAGCTGGTGCGCGCGCGGGGCCTCCTGACCCGGCCGCTGCTGACCCGTTGGTTATTGTTGCCGCAGCCGTAGAGTTTTGAGTGGGCTGCGTGCCAGTCATGAAGATCCCCTCTGTGCTCGGTGGCTCGAAGGGGTCCGGAATACTGCTGCCATCGAAACAGCCCCCAAGCCCACCATCTTGCAGTTGATACAACAAATCTGTCTCACCCGTGGATGACTCGCCATCAGATTGGACGGCCGTCTCGCCACCAGACATAGATCCTTCAGAAAATTCCCCTCCATGGATGCATCCCACGAAGGCACGCTTCATAGCCGGTTGAGACTGGGCGGGTCTCGCATGCTGAGCCGTCTCGATGATGTCGGTGCAGATGTCCGTCTCAGGACCCGGCTCGCCGATCCGGCCGATGAAGACATGGATCCCACCGAACGGGACCCGGTACCCGTACTCAATTGAGTCGGCGTCGGGGCCAAAGCCTGCATCGTCGATGTAGAGCTTGCCGCGATGACTCTTGGTCATCCGGCCCACAGCGTATCCCTTGATCCCTTCAAAGCCGCCCTTTAAGAACTCAAATCCATCGTGCGCTGGCCCCACGGTGGGCGCCAACTGTCGTGGAATTGTCACGGCAGATGTCCTAGTGAAAGGACTTATTCGAGGAGCCATCGCAACTAGGAAGCTTAAAGGGGTTAATCGGGACAAAGGACACGAGAGGTTTATACTGGTTCGGCCCCTTGCTGTGAAGGTAAAGCCTAGTCCAGTTGATGTGGTATTGCTATGTTTCGATGACCAAGGAGCGAATATGCTAGCTTGGCTCTCAATCTTTTGTTTCTTGCCCTAAGCCGCCGCCGGGTCGTCCCCTTATATACACGGGTTGACGCCCTGCGGCCTACAGAGTCCCGGCCGACTCATACAACGTGTCCGGCTCGGTGACATATCTTACATGCCTTACTTTACAAGTCTTATTCATATATGGCGGGTTATACTTACGGGCCTTAAGCCGCCTCTGGGCTTGGGCCTATTATAGGCCTTATCGTAAACCGTCACCCTGTATACTCTTCGGGCTTCACTTAAGTAACCCGCCATTGTGGTTGACCCGGCCCCTCCTAGGCGGGTCATATCTTGTAGTCATATCCCCAACAATACTAGTGACACTATGTTTGTCCATGTATTCACACATGTATTATGTTTCCAGTTAATACAATTCTAGCATGAATAATAAACATTTATCTGGAAATAAGGGCATAAATAATAACTTTATTATTTCCTCTAGGGCATATTTCCTTCAGGGGGCTCCACCCCTTGTGGGCTGCCTTGCCTCCCTCCTATGGCCGATATCTCCCCCCCCGCGGGGGGGGGGGGGGGGGGGGGTCCGGTAACCCCCCGGTACTCCGATACATACCCGATACATTCTGAAACACTTCCGGTTTCCGGATACTATCGTCCAATATATCAATATATACCTCTTGACCATTTCGAGACTCCTTGTCATGTGTGTGATATCATCCGGGACTCCGAACAATCTACGGTCTCCAAAACACATAACTCTTAATACAAATCGTCATCGAACGTTAAGCGTGCGGACCCTACGGGTTCGAGAACTATGTAGACATGACCGAGACACCTCTCTGGTCAATAACCAATTGCGGAACATGTATGCTCATATTGGTTCCCACATATTCTACGAAGATCTTTTCAGTCAAACCGCAATGACAACATACGTCATTCCCTTTGTCATCGGTATGTTACTTGCCCGAGATTCGATCATCGGTATCTCCATACCAAGTCCACTCTCGTTACCGGCAAGTCTCTTTACTCATTCCGTAATGCATCATCCCACAACTAACTCAATATTCACATTGCTTGCAAGTCTTATTATGATGTGCATTACCGAGAGGGCCCAGAGATACCTCTCTGATATGATCACACCCCTTTGGTGGTTAACACTTATGCTTTCTCCATCCCTAAGGATAAATTTTTCATATTTGAAAAATGGTGCCTTGAGGTAGAAGGGTTTAGAGAGGTTGTTCATAAAGCTTGGACTACTAAATGCCCTTTCAATAAGGCTATAGATATTTGGCAGTTTAAAATTAGGAATTCCAGAAAAGCCATTAAAGGGTGGATGGCCAACTATGAGGCAGAGCAGAACATACATAAACAAGCTCTGGTGGCTGAGTATAATTGTCTAGATATTATTTCTGAATCTAACCCTCCATCACCTAACACTAACAGAAGAATAAAAAAAATTGCACGTGACTTGGAGGATATCTAGAAAAAAGAAGAAATCAAGGCCAGGCAAAGATCCAGAGAGAGACATATTGTAAGGGGACCTAAATGTTGGCTACTTCAAAGCTATAGCTAACCAGAAGAGGTGGATAAAACAGATCATGGTGATGGAAGGAGATGAAGGTACTATCTCTGATCCTGAAGGTATTATGAGAATTGCTCTTAACTATTACAGAAATCTTTTTGGCTTCCAAGATAAAATAAGTATCAACCTGAAAGATGACTTTTGGGAGGATGGTGATAGGTCCACTGATGCTCATAACAGTATCTTAGATGCCCCTTTCACTTAGAGGGAAATCAAGGAGGCTGTCTTTGGCTCTCATGCTGAAGGAGCTCCTGGGCCAGATGGCTTTCCGTTTTTATTTTACCAGCAATTCTGGGACCTTATTAAAGGTGACCTATTTGACTTATTTAATGATTGGGAGAAAGGTGATCTTGATTTATTTAGATTGAACTTCTCGTTATTAAGATTAGTCCCTAAAGAGGTTGATGCCATTAGAATGGAAAAATTTGGGTCTCCTGCAATGATTAATTACAACTTTAAAATCTTTGCTAAATGTGCCACTAATAAGTTTGGCCCCATCTACAATGATCTAATTTCTTTGAATCAGACAACCTTCATAAAAGGCAGATATATTGCTGAGAGTATTATTACAGCACATGAGATTATACACTCTATGCACTCTAGTAAATAGTCTGGTTTTGTGTTTAAGTTGGACTATGAGAAAGCATATGACATGATCAATAGAGAATTCATGTTGGACATGATGCACAAGAGAGGTTTCAGTAATAAATGGATGAAGAAAGTAGAATCCCTCTTGCTTAAAGGCTTTGTTGGAGTAAGAATTAATAACAACAACAATGATTTCTTTATTGCTGGTAAAGGGTCAGACAAGGGGACCCTTATTCCCCTTTGCTCTTCAACCTAGTAGCATATGTCTTACTATAGGGCGAATTCTTGTTAAAGCCTCCAGAAATAACATACCGGAAGGTCTTTTCCCTAGCTCTAATCTAGCTGGCATTATTAGTATGCAATATGCTGATGACACTCTACTTTTTCTGAGCTACAACTTATCCCATGCTAGAAACCTTAAATGGCCCCTCTCCTATTTTGAGTAGTTATCTAGGATGACGATTAATTTTCATAAATGTGACTTGATTCCCGTTAATATCAATGGAGATGATGGTAATATTTTTGCTCAAATCCTTGGTTGCAAATTAGGTGAGTTCCCCATCAAGTACTTAGGGGCTCGTCTCCATCATAGGAAACTCAAGAAAAGTGCGTTGCAGCCTACTGTTGATAAAATCATCAAAAAAGGGGCTAGATGGAGAGGTAGATTGCTCTCCTCTGGCAAGAGGCTTATCGTAATTAAAACTTGTCTAGCTAGTATTCCTGGTTACCTAATGGGGATTATTAAATTTCCCGTATGGGCTATTAAGTTGATCAATTCTCAATTAGCCCACTGCTTCTGGGATGACTATGAGGGGCATCATAAATATCACCTTGCTGCTTGGGGGAGTGTGACCCTCAAAAAATAGCATGGTGGTCTGGGCATCCCAAATGTTGCTGACATGAATCTTTACCTTTTAGCTTCCTGGGTTAAGAGATATTTCCTGGATGAGGGTAAGATTTGGAAGCAAATCATTGATGCCAAATATAGAACCCATTGTCACGCACAATATGTGACTCTATCCTAAAGGAACTCGAAGGTCCCACCAAGGATAGAACCGCATATTGACACACTTTTGCAAGGTGGATATCATTACATCGTACTATTACATAATAGTTGGGGATACATACAAAGGCATACAAATGCCACATGAATACATCAAACATCATAGATGAGAACAACATCCGACTACAGATGAAACACAAACAAAAGCTCAAACGACATCCACCCTGCTAGCCTAGGCTGCCGACCAGAAACCTAACCCAAGATCGGCGAAGAAGAAGAACTCCGAAACAAGTAAACATCGCTCTCACGTCGGATCATCGCGTACCTGTACCTGCAACTGTTGTTGTCGTAATCTGTGAGCCACGAGGACTCAACAATCCCATTACCATGGGTATCAAGACTAGCAAAGCTTAATGGGTAGGAAAGGGTAAGTGGTGAGGTTGCAGCAGCGGCTAAGCAATGTATGGTGGCTACCTTACGAATACAAGAGTAGGATGAGAAACTATGCAGACGGTCATAAACTAGTAATGATCAAAAAGTGATCCTGAACTACTTACGTTCAAACATAACCCAACCGTGTTCTCCTCTCAAACTTCCTCGAAAAGAGACAATCACGGTTACGCACGCGATTGGTGTATTTTATTTGAGTTTACTTCAATTCCTCTACCACCGGATATTAACAAATTCCCATCTGCCACATAACCGCAGGCATGGCTCTCAAACGTTTTAACCCTGCAGGGGTGTCCCAACTTAGCCCATGACAAGCTCACGATCCCCGGAGACAATCGTCCATCGCAGGACACCGCGAGTATTCTCGGAATCCCGGTGCACAAACTCTTCGAAGAAAGGAAAACTATCCCAAGCAGATCTCCCGGTCAGTCAGGCCCGTGTCCAGAGCCGCACGCTCTCTATCTACGGACTGATCCATCTATGCAAATTGGACGATAGCCAAATACCTCAGGTTGCCCCGAGGTGGCACCGCCGACTGCTAGGTAGGTGGACCAACACTCATGAGGAGCATTGGCCCGGGGGGTTGATTAAGTCCACGGGGTCCAGAAAGTCCCTGTGCAAGTTTTAGTTGTTATTAGGCAAATGGTAAAACCAATGTTGGATCTCCTCGGGAAAGCTTTACTTTAGGCGAAGGGACAAGGGGGGCCCATAACACCCCGACCGTGTTAGGAATGCAAAATTCAAGGAACATACCATCGGTATGACGGAAACTAAGGCGGCAAGAGTGGAACAAAACACCAGGCAAAAGGCCGAGCCTTCCACCCTTTACCAGGTATATAGATGCATTAATTAAGTAAGAGATATTGTGATATCCCATGATATCCATGTCCCAACATGGAACAACCTGCAACTGCACCTGCAACTAGCAATGCTATAAGAGGGGCTGAGCAAAGCGGTAACATAGCCAAACACCGATTTGCTAGGAAGGGTGAAAAGGTTAGATGCTATCATGGCAATTTGGGAGGCTTGATAAACAAGTGGTAGGTAGCGTGACATAGCGATAGCATCGAGACAACTAGCATAGCAAAGATAGTAGTGAGATCCAAGGTGACGGTCATCTTGGCTGAAATCCCGCTAGGAAGAAGATCGAGTCCACGTAGACAAACGAATCCTCACAATCGCAATGAAACGGGAACTATCGAGAAGAAGCACAACCGGAAAGAAGCAAACAACATGGTAAACACGCAACACATGAACATGACATGATGCTCAACCAAGTATGATGCATGACAAGGCTACATGATGCTACTCATGGCAAGAGATGATGCATACAAGAACAACACATCAAAGCAAGTTTAAATGAGGCCGGAAACAACATATAACAATTCTGGTAAGCCCTCATATGCAAATTTCGAAATTGGTCCTGATCTGAAAAACACATTATGTTGAAGTGGTTAAACAGCAAGTTAAAGTGTACCATGATTATCTACACGGTTTTCTAGTCAAGTTTCATATAAAGTTCATTTAATTCGAAGCTACGGCCTAGAAGATATGAGTAAAACAAGTTAAACATGCCATTGATGCAAAAGCAAGCAAAACACAATCACAAACACTCCAAACACATGGATGAAACATGGCATGATGAAACTACATGAAAAACCAAGCAAGTTTCATGTGGAGCATGCTCCAAACGGAGCCTAGGTTCAACACATACACTCAACACAAGTTTCAAACACAATCTGCCCAAAACAGCAACTAAGCACTTTGCAATCTAGGAAAAAACATGCTACAGGAAACATATGGGCACAAACTTGATATGCACTCAAAGTACAGGTTACATGCTTCAAATATCATTAAGGTTCAGGTTCATAGGCATCAAGATTAATCCAAGATGATCAATGCAAAAAGCAACTTGATAACATAGATTATGACTTAGTGAAAAACAAAGCTTATGCATGAGCAGAGTTTATGGCATGTTGGAGGCAAGAAGTAATTAAGCTATAGTGCAAGAACATGGCAAACAAAAGCATGGCATGCTAGTACATATCATGAAGCTCAAAACACACAACATGTCATAACCATATGAGCAATAGGTTCATGGGAAACATCAAGACAAGATGCAAACATGATATAAGCTGATTCTTAGACCTAAGAGGAAATCTGGGAATGCAAAACAATAACATTATGATGCTGACTTTGGAGGCACATAACAGCAGGCATAGCAACTTTAGTAATCATGAAAAAGACATGGCCATGTATTAGACATGATATACTTCAACTTAGTCCATGGGCACAAGTTCATATGATGCATGGAGTAATTACTATGATACTTGCAAAATGGAACATGCTGCTAACAGGTTGACAGCTTTGGCATGAAGGAAACTTGAGAGCAAGAAAGAGACAAACGACAACAAGTTACATGGAAACCAAGGGCATGGCATCAAAGTACTCATAACAAAGAGCAAATAACATCAAGGCATCATAAACATATGGCTCATGAACTAGTGGGAACCATCAAGACAAGTTTGAATGTTGTAACAGTTTCAGCATGTGTAAAACAACAACATCAGCATAGCATGTTTGCAAGCCTGTAAAAGAGGGCATATGAAGTCCAAAATTACCAAACATGGCATGTGCGCAAAGTACTCATAGTATACTTCAAATCATGTAATTGGAGCATCTTCAAAAGAGGCATAGATTAATTAATACCAACCTCACAACATGGCATCATGAAGTTAACAAAAAACTAGAACATCATTTAGGCATGTTCGTGGCAATGAAATCATATCCTACAGGACATATATGAGGCATCAAATGGCATGGCATGATATAGCATAACATGGACATCAAAACATGTAAACTAGGCATCTCCAATTTATGCATGGAATTGAAGGTAGCATCACGTTAACATGGCAACATAATGTAACAATTACAGACTTAGCAAGAATCAGCAAGTCTCAGAAAACAACAAACATCAAGTACCCTACTTTGCATTCTTGTGCTAGTCACCACATGGAACATAAAAATACATGGATGGCATCGCTGTAAATATGGCATGAATATGCTCCTAAAACATGTTGACATGATGCTCAAAAGATAAACACACAAAATGCTATGAAAAAGACAAATCAGCAAGTTACAGCAATCTTCAACATGTTATAATATTTAGCACTTTTGCAACAAGGATTAAGGGATCAATATGAATAAGAACATGCATGAAAACTACCGCACCATGTAGAGCACTCAGAGATGAACAATTTGATATATCATACATGCAATTTGGACACACATGCAGAGAGTTATGTCATGATGAAGATGCACACATATCGTTGGAAAACCAGGACTTGGTGGAAAATCAACCTCATGAAAATGGGATCGGGCAGACCCGAGACGGAGCGGAATCGGGATGAGGCACGGGTGTTTGGATCGGCTCCCGGTGGATCTGATCCCGATCCGACCGGATCCGAACCGGCGACGAACTCCTGTGAGGCAAGGTGGAACGGCGGCGGAGCAGCGAGGTCCAGCGGCTGCGGGTTGGCGGCGGCGACCTGTGGCAATGGTGGCAGTGGCGACCGGCGGCAACAGCGACGACCAGTGCGCATGGCGGGCGGAGCGGCGGAGGGAGCCGGGCGGCGCGGCGCAAGGAGGCCGGCGGCGGAGATGGCGAGCAGCGGCGGGCGGTCGGCGACTGAGCTCGGGGGAGGCGCGCAGGAGGCGCGGGTGGCAGCGCGCGCGGGCCCGTTCGTGGCCCGGGGTGGGCCGCGATGGTGGGAGGCATGGTGGAGGCCGGCGGGGCTGACATGGCAGCACCGGATTGGTCGAGGGCGGCGGAATGGACGTGTCTGGCACAGAATGGAGATGTCCGATGGCAGGAGGAGGAAGAAGACTATGGTTTTACCCGTGATTTGAGGAGGGGGAGGTGTTTATATAGATTCTGGGAGCTAGGAGAGGGCTATTGAGGTGCGGTTTTCGCCCACACGATCGTGATCCAACGGTGAAGAGCATGGTGGGGGTTTAGATTGGCTAGTGAGCTGTTGTGGAGGGGTGTTGGACTGCAAAGAGAGAGGGGTTCGGCCGTTAACGCAGTTAACCATTGGGGTATCAAACGACCTCCAAATGGAACGAAATTTGACAGGCGGTCTATCGGTGATATACCAAGACCACTCGACAAATCTTGGCCCATTATGATAACGTTTTTCTCCCGCTCACGAAACAACATCTGAGAGGTGCAACTGGTGCGTGTGAGAGTGCCGGATTCTAAAACGGACAACGGAGAAAGTGACCGGATGCAAGTTTTGAAAACATGAGGATGCAATGCACATGATAGCATGGCAAGGTGCAACACGCAAGCGAATGACATGGCAACGACAGTGAATATCTGGAAGACACCTGGCGCATCGGACTCGGGGCGTTACACCCATAGCCCCAATATCTTTGCATGCCCTGACAATGGTGCTTCCCCTATTTGGAAAGGGATCCTTTGGGCTGCTAAAGCTGCCAGGGTTGGTTATTCCTAGAACATTGGTAATGGAAAGAGTGTTAGATTCTAGGAAGAACAGTGGATTGGTTCTACCAACCTAGCTACCTAGTATTGGGACTTATATACTATTGCCAATGACCACAACATTTCCATTAGTGAAGTGTGGGATGGTACTAATCTCAAAATTACTTTTCGGAGATGCTTTACTCAAGATATGCTAGCTGCTTGGAATGAATTATTTAGTATAGTTAGAAATGTTGTGCTAGATGACAGGGAGGATACTGTTCATTGGAATTATGATTCCAAAGGTATCTACACTATGAAATCCTTTTATAATTTCATCAATTTCAGGGGTGTGCAGCCAGGCAACCTTCCTATGGTCTGGAAAGTTAATATCCCCCTGAGGATTTAGATTTTCCTCTGGATGATGGTTAAGAACAAATTATTTACTAGAGATAACCTACAAAAAAGAAAACATGTAGAAGATCCTACCTGTCTTTTCTGTAGTGAATCTGAATCTGTTGAACATTTAGTTTTTGGTTGTGTCATTTCGATGGAGCTCCGGAGAGTGGTTTTTGACATATCCAATAAGCATGTTGGGCTTTCCCTGGATAACATGCGAGATTGGTGGTTCAAAAAAAAGAAAAACCTGGCAGATTGTATACTACATTCTGTTGTTTTATGGACTCTGTGGAGATATCGTAACGACATTTGTTTCAATCATCTTCCCTATCTTCGTATGCAAATTCTGTGGAGGAAGACTGCTGCCATGCTGGCCAGCTGGGTGGTTCAATGCTTTGGCCCTGTCAAAGAAAGAATGTTGCACTTGGTGCAGAAGCTGGAACGGGTAGCGAGAGCTCCCCCCGTTGCTCTGGCCAGACCCTGGCTAGGACTTCTGAAGTGCTCTGAGGTGCTGAGCAATCGTGCTACGGAGCGGGATCGGATGATTTCTTGAGTCTTCGGGCTTTGTTTCTCCTGTTTGTGATATGACCTGTTCTTCCTCTATTTGGGGAGCATCTTGGGCTTAGACTGGACTTGGCAGTTTCTATAGTGCTCGTTGATCGCCTAGTTTTACTTTCAGTTGCTGGGGTAGCGTGTTGGCTGCCCCCCCCTGCGCGTGCTTGTAACAGAATCGATACTATGTCTATTGGTTTAGTTTGTTTAATGCAAATGGAGCCGGGGATTTCGAGAGCCCTTTTCCTCTAAAAAAAGATACCTCTCCGATACTCGGAGTGACAAATCCTAATCTCGATCTATGCCAACCCAACAAACACCTTCGGAGATACTTGTAGAGCATCTTTATAATCACCCAGTTACATTGTGATGTTTGATAGCACACAAGGTATTCCTCCGGTATTCGGGATTTGCATAATCTCATAGTGAAAGGAATATCTATAAGTCATGAAGAAAGCAATAGCAATAAAACTTAACGATCATTATGCTAAGCTAATGGATGGGTCTTGTCCATCACATCATTCTCCGAATGATGTGATCCCATCTATCAAATGACAACACATGTCTATGGTTAGGAGACTTAACCATCTTTGATTAATGAGCTAGTCTAGTAGAGGCATACTAGGGACACTGTGTTTTGTCTATGTATCCACACATGTATCAAGTTTCTGCTTAATACAATTCTAGCATGAATAAAAAACATTTATCATGATATAAGAAAATATAAATAACAACTTTATTATTGCCTCTAGGGCATATTTCCTTCACTAAGTAATGTTGCAAACCCATTCATATTTTATTTTTGCATTATATCTACTATATTCCAACTTTACTACGGCTCATACCCCCGATAAAGTCCATAGATTCATCAAAATAAGCGCACAACGCAAATAAAATAGAATCTATCAAAAATAGAACAATCTATAGCAATCTGAAAACTTCGAATACTTCAATAACTCCAAAAATTATGAAAAAATTAGGACACCGTAGGACATTTGTATATAAATCTTGTGTACATAAATCAGGATTTTATGGCGCTTTTGTTAAAAATGACAACGGTTTTACTGGACGCAAAAGTTTCTGTTTTTCAACAAGATCAAATCAACTATCACCCAACATGATCCCAAAGGCTTTGCTTGGCACAAACACTAATTAAAACATAGAAAACAATCATAACAGTAGCATAATTGTGCAAACACTCAAGAACAGAAAGAAAAAGACAAAAATAAATTTTATTCATTGGGTTGCCTCCCAACAAGCGCTATCGTTTTATCCCCCTAGCTAGGCATAATGCATAGATCTAAGTATTGTCATATTTGGTTTTTGCAACTTTTGTAAGGGCCTTTTCAAACCCGGGAGGCTCTTTACGCTTCCCAAGATTTTCAGGAAAAGCGACCATCTTGAGATCCAAAATATCCAAATGCTTATTGCAAAGACTAATCAAGGTATTCGTTCAATTGAGGTTCCCACTGATATGTTTCATAGGTTCATTATATTTTTGTAACTCAACCAAATTTTTATGCAAATCACTCAACTTGTCCAAAATTTGAGCTCCTTCTTGAGTAAAATAAATCCCCTTTTTGGTAGGCGGAATTCCCAAAATCCCTTCTAGGATCTCATAAGCGGTATTAGCATCACACTCAATAAAATTCCCCTTAGCGGCAAAATCCAAAAGTTCTGAACCTCTGAAGCAAAATCTTTGCATCCCCAATCATGAGCTCTCAAGATAAATGATTATTCAAAAAATTTATGCTCGGCTTTCTGATAACAATCGCACCATGCTTGATACTTATGGTGCTGGCTCTTTTATGATGAAGACTATTGAATTCAAATGGGATTTATTAGAAAGAATTAAACGCAACTCTGAAGATTGGGACCTCGACAAAGGTAAGGAGTCAGGTATGACTCCTAGGTTTGATTGAGTTAAATCTTTTATGGATACCGATGTTTTCCGTAAATTTAGCACTAAATATGGACTTGATTCTGAGATAGTAGCTTCTTTCTATGAATCTTTTGCTACTTATGTTGATCTCCCCAAGGAGAAGTGGTTTAAATATCATCATCCCATAGAAGTAAAAGTAGTTGCACCTATTAATGTTGAAGAAAAGATTGTCACTTATAATGATCTTATTGTTCCTACTTCTTATGTTGAGAAACCACCTTTTCCTGTTAGGATAAAGGATCATGCTAAAGCTTCACCTGTGGTTCGTAAAAGCAATATTAAAACTTATACACCTCATGAGAAAATTAAAGTTGAACCTAATATTGCTATTGTTAAAGATCTCTTGTATGATAATATTGATGGGCATGTTATTCATTTCCTTGATGAGTCTGCTAGAATTGCTAAACCTTGTGCTAAAGATAAAAACAGAGCTGTGGTAGGCATGCCTGTTATTTCTATTAAAATAGGAGATCATTGTTATCATGGCTTATGTGATATGGGTGCCAGTGCTAGCGCAATACCTTATTCCTTATACAAAGAAATTATGCATGATATTGCACCTGCTGAGATAGAAGATATTGATGTCACAATTAAACTTGCCAATAGAGATACTATTTCACCAATGGGAATTTTTAGAGATGTTGAAGTCTTGTGTGGGAAAACTAAATATCCTGCTGATTTTCTTGTTCTTGGTTCCCCAGAAGATAGCTTTTGTCCCATTATATTTGGTAGACCCTTCCTGAACACTGTTAATGCTACCATAGATTGCAAAAGGGATGTTGTTACTATCGGTTTAGATGATATGACTCATGAATTTAATTTCTCTAAATTTAGTAGACAACACCGTAAAGAAGAATTACCTAGTAAGGATGAAATTATTGGTCTTGCTTCTATTGCCGTACCTCCTAGTGATCCTTTAGAACAATATTTGCTGGACCATGAAAATGACATGTTTATGAATGAAAGAAGGGAAATAGATGAAGTATTCTTTAAACAGGAACCTATTCCGAGACACAATTTGCCTGTTGAAATCCTAGGGGATCCTCCTCCACCCAAGGGTGATCCCGTGTTTGAGCTTAAACCTTTACCTGATACTCTTAAATATGCTTATCTTGATGAGAAAAAGATATATCTTGTTATTATTAGTCCTAACCTTTCAGAGCATGAGGTAGAGAGATTATTGAAAACTCTGAAGAAGCACCATGCTGCTATTGGGTATACTCTTGATGATCTTAAGGGCATTAGTCCCACTCCATGTCAACATAAAATTAATTTGGAAGAAGATGCTAAACCATTTCGTGATCATCAACGATGGCTGAATCCTAGAATGAAAGAAGTGGTAAGAAAGGAAATACTAAAGATCCTTGAGGCAGGTATAATCTATCCCGTTGCTGATAGTCAGTGGGTAAGTCCTGTCCATTGTGTCCCTAAGAAGGGAGGTATCACTGTCGTTCCTAATGATAAAGATGAATTGATTCCTCAAAGAATTATTACAGGTTATAGGATGGTAATTGATTTCCACAAATTAAATAAGGCTACTAAAAAGGATCATTACCCATTACCATTTATCGATCAAATGCTAGAAAGATTATCCAAACATATACATTTTTGCTTTCTAGATGGTTATTCTTGTTTCTCTCAAATACGTGTGTCAGCCAAAGATCAATCAAAGACTACTTTTACTTGCCCTTTTGGTACCTTTGCTTATAGACGTATGCCTTTTGGTTTATGTAATGCACATGCTACCTTTCAAAGATGCATGATGGCTATATTCTCTGAATTTTGTGAATAGATTTGTGAGGTTTTCATGGACGATTTCTCCGTCTATGGATCTTCTTTTGATGACTGTTTGAGCAACCTTGATCGAGTTTTGCAGAGATGTGAAGAAACTAATCTTGTCTTGAATTGGGAAAAGTGCCACTTTATGGTTAATGAAGGTATTGCCTTGGGGCACAAAGTTTCTGAAAGAGGTATTGAGGTTGATAAAGCCAAGGTTGATGCTATTGAGAAGATGCCATGTCCCAAGGACATCAAAGGTATAAGAAGTTTCCTTGGCCATGCCAGATTTTATAGGAGGTTCATTGAGGACTTCTCAAAAATTTCCAGGCCTCTGACTAATTTATTACAAAAAGATATACCATTTGTCTTTGATGATGATTGTGTAGAAGCGTTTGAGATACTTAAGAAAGCATTAATCTCTGCACCTATTGTTCAGCCACCTGATTGGAATTTACCCTTTGAAATTATGTGTGATGCTAGTGATTATGTTGTGGGTGCTGTTCTATGACAAAGAGTTGATAAGAAATTAAATGTTATTCAATATGCTAATAAAACCCTACACAATGCTCAATGAAATTATGCTACTACCGAAAAAGAATTCTTAGCAGTTGTATTTGCTTGTGATAAGTTCAGACCTTATATTGTTGATTCTAAAGTAACTATTCACACTGATCATGCTGCTATTAAATATCTTATGGAAAAGAAGGATGCTAAACCTAGACTTATTAGATGGGTTCTCTTGCCACAAGAATTTGACTTACATATCGTTGATAGAAAGGGAGCTGAGAACCCCGTTGCAGACAACTTGTCTAGGTTAGAAAATGTGTTTGATGACCCACTTCCTATTGATGATAGCTTTCCTGATGAGCAATTAAATGTCATAAATGCTTCTCATACTGCTCCATGGTATGCTGATTATGCTAATTACATTGTTGCTAAGCTTATACCACCTAGTTTCACATACCAGCAAAAGAAAAAGTTCTTCTATGATTTGAGGCATTACTTTCGGGATGACCCACATCTTTATAAAGGAGTAGATGGTGTTATTAGACATTGTGTACCTGAGCATGAACAAGAATAGATCCTACGCAAGTGTCACTCCGAAGCTTATGGAGGACACCATGCTGGAGATAGAACTGCACATAAGGTATTGCAATCTGGTTTTTATTGGCCTACTCTCTTCAAGGATTCCCGTAAGTTTGTCTTATCTTGTGATGAATGCCAAAGAATTGGTAATATTAGTAGACGTCAAGAAATGCCTATGAACTATTCACTTGTTATTGAACCATTTGATGTTTGGGGCTTTGACTATATGGGGCTTTTTCCTTCCTCTAATGGATATACACATATTTTAGTTGCT
Organism: Triticum urartu; assembly: GCF_003073215.2. Lineage (NCBI taxonomy): Eukaryota > Viridiplantae > Streptophyta > Magnoliopsida > Poales > Poaceae > Triticum > Triticum urartu. The sequence goes on along the minus strand of NC_053026.1, from coordinate 605,968,954 downwards.
GTTGATTACGTGACTAAGTGGGTAGAAGCTATTCCAACTAGTTGTGTTGATCATAACACTTCTATTAAAATGCTTAAAGAAGTTGTTTTTCCAAGATTTGGAGTCCCTAGATATATAATGACTGATGGTGGTTCACATTTTATTCATGGTGCTTTCCGTAAAATGCTTGCTAAATATGATGTTAATCATAGAATTGCATCTCCTTATCATCCTCAGTCTAGTGGTCAAGTACAATTGAGTAATAGAGAGCTCAAATTAATTTTGCAAAAGACATTTAATAGATCTAGAAAGAATTGGTCTAAGAAACTTGATGATGCATTATGGGCTTATAGAACTGCATATAAAAATCCTATGGGTATGTCTCCATCTAAAATGGTTTATGGAAAAGCATGTCACTTACCTCTCGAACTAGAACACAAGGCATATTGGGCTATTAAAGAGCTCAATTATGATTTTAAACTTGCCGATGAGAAGAGGTTATTTGATATTAGCTGACTCAATGAATGGAGAACCCAAGCCTACGAAAATGCCAAGTTGTTTAAAGAAAAATTTAAAAGATGGCATGACAAAAGGATACAAAAGCACGATTTTAATGTAGGTGATTATGTATTGCTATACAACTCTCGTTTAAGATTTTTTGCAGGAAAACTTCTCTCTAAATGGGAAGGTCCTTACGTTATCGAGGAGGTCTATCGTTCTGGTGCCATAAAAATCAACAACTTCGACGGCACAAATCTGAAGGTGGTGAACGGTCAAAGAATCAAACATTATATCTCAGGTAATCCCATAAATGTTGAAACCAACATTATTGAAACCGTTACCCCGGAGGAATACATAAGGGACACTTTCCGGAACGTTTCAGACTCCGAAAAGGAATAGGTATGTGGTACGGTAAGTAAACCGACTCCAAAACAGTTTTTAAGGCAATATTTCTCCGTTTTGGAATATTTAGAATAATAGAAAAATAAGAAGCAGTCCAGGAAGGACACGAGGGCTCCACAAGGGTGGAGGGAATGCCCTACCCCCTGGGCACGCCCCCTACCTCGTGGGCACCTCGTGTGCTCTCCGGACTCCATTTTTGGTCGGTAAAAATTCATTATATAATCTCCCGGAGGTTTTGACTCCCATATCACGCAAAAATCTCATGTTTTTGTTTCGAGTTGTTTTTTCTGACAGATCCAGGTCGTCATGTTGTCTTCAAGCGCCCCCAAGGACCAGTTCTTCGAGAAGGTCATCAACCCCTACCTCGCAGAAGTGCTGCAACACCCTCAAACCATTGAGATGCATGAGGGGTTGTTGCACATCCGCGATGCTGAGGGACCAAGGAAGACCGGAAGCACGGAGGAAAGGCTTGAGGCATTGGAGCAAGAAGTTTTCAAGTGTCAGGAGATGGTGGAGCGTGGACTCGACTCCAATCACATTATGATCACGGAGTTCACCAATAACCACAAGCTGGACGTCAAGGACATTGAGGAGGCCATCTTCAAGCTTCATGAGAAAAACGAGCACCTCCCAGCGCAGATCTATGACCTGCAAAATCAAAAATGTGAGTATGAATATAGATTCAAGAGGATGAGTTTGGCTGCAGATTTGAGGTTTCAGGAGACTCGATCATCCTTCTATGATGGTGAGCACATGCCTTGGAAGAAGGACGACAAGCCTACGCCATCAACAAAACCATCACCTTCTCCACCAACAAAGAAGAATTGAGTATCTGGTATGGGCACTCCCCTTGGCAACTGCCAAGCTTGGGGGAGTGCCCCGTTATCGTATCACCATCACTTCTACCTTTACTGTTTTTCTTAGTTTGATCCTTTTGGTAATATCTTGATCTAGTAGAATAAAAGTTCTTAGTATGATCTAGTCGTTAGTTTTGCTTTATAATCCTTCTACGTAATCGAGTCTGTGAGCTATATAATAAAGATTATTGTTGAGTCAAGAGCTTGATTATTTTGCCATGATCCTAAGAGAAAGAAAAGAGAAAGAAATAAAAAGAAACAAAGAGATCATGTGAAACTTATGGAGAGTCATGAGCTCACATAGAGAAAGTATGATGAATAAAAGTTGTTGAGGGTTGACAAACATAGTTTTGGTCATCGTTGCGATTAATAGGAAGTAATAAAGAAAGAGAGGTGTTCACATATAAATATACTATCTTGGACATCTTTTATGATTGTGAGCACTCATTAAAATATGACATGCTAAAGAGTTGACGTTGGACAAGGAAGACAATGTAATGGGTTATGTTTTCTTACATCTGAGATAAATTATATTCTCATGGATCATCCAACATGGTTGAGCTTTCCTTTCTCCCTCATGCTAGCCAAATTCATCGCACCAAGTAGTGATACTACTTGTGCTTCCAAATACCCTTAAACCAGTCTTGCCATGAGAGTCCACCATACCTACCTATGGATTGAGTAAGATCCTCCAAGTAAGTTGTCATTGGTGCAAGCAATAAAAATTGCTCTCTAAATATGTATGACTTATTAGTGTGGGAGAAATAAGCTTTATACGATCGTGTGATATGGAAGAAATAAAAGCGACAGACTGCATAATAAAGGTCCATATCACAAGTGGCAATATAAAGTGATGTTCTTTCGCATTAAGATTTTGTGTATCCAACTACAAAAGCGCATGATAACCTCTGCTTCCCTCTGCGAATGGCTTATCTTTTACTTTTATCTCCTACATTGCATAGGAGTCATGGTGATCTTCACCCTTCCTTTTTACATTTTATCATTTGGCAAGCACAGTATGTTGGAAAGATCCTGGTATATATAGCTAATTGGATGTGAGTTTTCATGAACTATTATTGTTGACATTACCCTTGAGGTAAAACGTTGGGAGGCAAAACTATAAGCCCCTATCTTTCTCTGTGTCCGATTAAAACTCCATACCCATAAGTATTGCGTGAGTGTCAGAAATATTGAAAGACTATATGATAGTTGAGTATGTGGACTTGCTGAAAAGCTCTTATACACTGACTCTTTCCTATGTTATGATAAATTGCAATTGCTCCAACAACTGAGATTATAGTTTGTTAGTTTTCAATGAAGTTTACGATTCATACTTGAAATTGTGATTGAATTATTACTCTAGCATAAGAAATCATATGACAAGAATTATATAAGTTGCTGTTCTAAGAATGATCATGATTCCCTCATGTCCGTATTTTATTTTTATTGACACCTCTATCACTAAACATGTGGACATATTTTTCGATTTTGGCTTTTTGCTTGAGGACAAGCGAGGTCTAAGCTTGGGGGAGTTGACACGTCCATTTTGCAACATGCTTTTATATCGATATTTATTGCATTATGGGCTGTTATTACACATTATGTCACAATACTTATGCCCATTCTCCCTTATTTTACAAGGTTTACATAAAGAGGGAGAATGCCGACAGCTGGGATTCTGGGCTGGAAAAGGAGCAAATATTAGAGACCTATTCTGCACAGCTCCAAAAGTTCTGAAACTTCACGAAAGACGTTTTCAGAATATATAAAAAATACTTAGTGGAAGAGATTCACCAGGGGGGCCACACCCTGCCCACGAGGGTGGGGGCGCGCCCTACCCCCTGGGCGCGCCCCCCTACCTCGTGGGCCCCCTGGTGGCCCTCCGGTGGCCATCTTCTGCTATATGAAGTCTTTCGATGGGAAAAAATAACAAGCCATCTTCTCGGACGAAACTCCGCCGCCACGAGGCGGAACCTTGGCGGAACCAATCTAGGGCTCTGGCGGAGCTGTTCTGCCGGGGAAACTTCCCTCCCGAAGGGGGAAATCATCGCCATCATCATCACCAACGCTCCTCTCATCGTGAGTGGGCAATCTCCATCAACATCTTCATCAGCACCATCTCGCCTCCATCCTCCGCCTTGCCTTCCTCCTCGACGCTGTAGCCGATCACCTCTGCCAAGTCCTTGCCGTAGTCTGGGTTCATCCCAAACCACTCCGGCGGTACCTCCTCGCCGTCTTTAGACCGCTCGGGGACGAAGATGCTGGTGTCGGTGTACTAGGCGATCACCGCGGCATGCTTGACGAGGGCGTCTTCCGCGGCTGCCAGCTTCGGCTGGGCCTCTGACCGGAGTGTGGCCAGCCGGTCTAGGTCAGCCCCGGATACCAGGCCTTGACGAACTCCAAGGCCCGGCGCGCTCCAGCTCGGGCCGAGGAACCTTTCCAGGCCTCAAGACGACCAGCCGCGACCTCCAGCCAGTCGGCAGTCCGACGGGGGGTGCGCGGAGCCTGCATGTCCGGCCACAGGGCGGCAATCGCCTGGGCGCCGACATGTTGAAGCCGGCGCATCATCCAGTGAGTCGGCCTAAGGCGAGCCTCAATGCTCAAGGTATGCTCATCAAGGGTTCGGGGAGCGTCGGCGGCGATCTCTGCGCCTTCTGCCCTCCGACCTTCATGGTCAACCTCGATGGCTTGGATGGCAGCCTGCGAATGCTCGGGGAAGAAGTCTGCCAAGACAGAAGAAATGAAGAAGCAAGTCAAAAACCAGGAGTCGGCATGACTTATAATCGGCAGCTCAAAGAAAGAAAGTAAAGAAACTCACCATCAACAATGTCTTCAATCTCATGGAAGCAGGAGGCCAGCTTTGCCTCTTTGTCAGTCCAGGAGGAGCGCTCGCTCGCGAACTCGGCCAGGAGGGCGGCTTCCGCCTCTTCCGCCTCCTTCTGCGTCTTCGTAAGCAGCTCCCTCTACTCTGCCAATTGTGTGGCCAGCAGATCGCGCTCCGTGGCGAGCTTGCTGCACTCCTCCCCCTTGGCGCGCAACACGGAGTTGGCTTCGCTCAGCTGCTGTTGAAGAACATCGTTGGCTTCTGAAGAGAAGGAAGAAAGAAGGCGTTAAGTCATCAATAAATAAGGTCGCCGGGGAGATCCGGCCCGACTGCTCAGCAGTCGGCCCAAATCTCGGGGACTACAGCCCGCGGGTGCGCCAGCGCCCCCGCAAAGAAGAAAAAGGACTCACTCCGGCTCTCCGATAAGTCGGCAGTCCACTTGCCCAGATCTTCAATGTTGCGGTTGAAGGCAGTGAGACGGAGGTTGTGGTAGTCCTACGACAAATATTCAGACAAAAGTAAGAACCCAGAACTCACCATTTGGAGTTCTGGGCCGCCTGCTCAGCAGCCGGCCCGAAACTCAGGGACTACACCCAATGGGTGCGCTGGCGCGCCCCCACAGAGAGGAACAAGAAAACAAGGACCAAAGAGAAAACATACCCGGACGGCTGCCCGCGATGCCAGGTACGCCTTGGTGCAGTTCTGGATGGCGTCGCCCTCAGCTCAAAGCTTCATTTGAACATCCAGAAGTGCCTGGTTCAGCGGCCCTGTGCCGCCTCCTCGCACCCACCCAATGGGTGCGGCGCTCGTTGCTTCGGCATCCGGGATCACCGAGCTGGCGGTGCCGGTCTCCAGGGGGCGTGGCGCCGAGGTCGCCTTCTCAAGACGGCGGCGCATTGGCGAGCCGACTTGAAGGAGTAGCCTCGCCGCGGCCTCGTCTTCAGTCGGCGGCACCGGCAGGTCCGCTGGCTGTTTCCCTTGCGCGCTCCCAGACGGCGGCGGAGGCGGCGGCGGAACGATCACGTCCGGCGTGGAGGAGTCGCCGCCTTCCCTCTCCATGACGGGGTTCTCGCCGCCGGCTTCCCCAGTCTGCCCCATGAACTCCAGAGGCGGCGGCGCAGAATTTAGCGGGGTGACGAACACCGCCGATTGGCGGTGCGCGGCCTCCTCAGCCTGCCGCTTCATCGTGACGGCGGTTTCGGCCTCCGCCAGTTTATTCTTGGCGGAGGCCTCCGCCTTATCGGCCTCCACCTTCTCCAGGTGGGCGGCCTCTTCCTCATTGCGCTTCTCCTGCGCATTCCGCTCCGTTGCCTCCCAGAGGTCGGCGGCGGGGTCAATCCGCCGAGTGGTGGCGGACGTCTCCGCTGACCCCATGACGGAGGTGGCGACAACCCTCTCAAGAGTGAGGGGAGCCCTGAAGCAAGGGAATCAAGTAAAAGACTCAGACAAAGGCTACAAAGAAATAATAAAGCGTTAAGACGGAATACTCACGCTGAGACCAGTGGCGGCTTCTTTACTTCCTTGCGGAAGCGGATGGCCTTCGCGGCCACCTCGTCCTGCTTGGTCGCCGCAGCCGAACTCTTGGGATTCTTCGGCCGACTACCAAACAAGGTCGGTGTCGGTGTCAAAACCGGCGGATCTCGGGTAGGGGGTCCCGAACTGTGCGTCTAGGCCGGATGGTAACAGGAGGCAAGGGACATGAAGTTTTACCCAGTTTCGGGCCCTCTCAATGGAGGTAAAACCCTACGTCCTGCTTGATTAATATTGATGATATGGGTAGTACAAGAGTAGATCTACCACGAGATCAGAGAGGCTAAACCCTAGAAGCTAGCCTATGGTATGATTGTTGATGTGTATGTTGTCCTACGGACTAAAACCCTCCGGTTTATATAGACACCGGATAGGGTTAGGGTTACATAGAGTCGGTTACAATGGTAGGAGATCTTCATATCTGTATCGCCAAGCTTGTCTTCCACGCCAAGTAAAGTCCCTTCCGGACGCAGGACGGAGTCTTCAATTGTGTATCTTCATAGTCCGGGAGTCCGGCTGAAGGTATAGTTCGGCTATCCGAACACCCCCTAATCCAGGACTCCCTCAGTAGCCCCTGAACCAGGCTTCAATGACGACGAGTCCGACGCGCAGATTGTCTTCGGCATTGCAAGGCGGGTTCCTCCTCCAAGTACTTTATAGAATATTTTAAACACAAAGATAGTGTCCGGCTCTACAAAATAAGTTTTCCACATATTGCCATAGAGAGAATAATATTTACACAAATCTAATCTGCTGACGTATTCCGTAGTGCGACACACCACGGCCAAGCTTTTATCCGAGTCGTTTCATTATCCCACCTCAGCGCGTCATGCAAGGCGGTTTCCTTGGCACGTCTTGTCAAAGCAGAGATCGTGTCCCCTTATTCCGGGATTCTCATCAATACGGGCGTGGGTAACCCAACCGCGCCTTTGATTACGGCGCTTGGAGATAAGCGAGTTTTACCAGGCTGGTGGGGACATGTAGTTGCGTCCACCCATATAAGGGGATAAGGATCCACCTTTTCACCCACGCCTTCTTCCTCCTTTGCCTATCCATTCTTGCGCACTCGAGCTCCAGTGCCCAAGTCCGCACTACCACCTCAACCTTCTCCAGTCATGTCCGGAGCGGGAGGCAAGTGGATGGTCTCCTCCGTCACGGAGGGACACATCAAAAAGCTAAGGAAGGCCGGATATCTAGCTAGCGACATCGCGCACCGGCTTCCCGAAAAGGGGCAGCTCATCCCCACTCCTAGGCCCCATGAGAGGGTGGTATTCCTTCCCCATTTCCTCCGCGGACTGGGCTTCCCTCTGCATCCATTTGTCCGAGGGCTCATGTTCTACTACGGCCTGGATTTCCATGATCTGGCCTCGAACTTCGTCCTCAACATCTCGGCGTTTATCGTCGTGTGCGAGGCGTTCCTCCGCATCCGCCCCCATTTCGGCCTATGGCTTAAGACTTTCAACGTCAAGCCAAAGGTGGTGCACGGCAGCCAGGCAGAGTGCGGCGGCGCCATGGTTGGCAAGATGGCCAACGTCCTGTGGCTCGAGGGCTCCTTTGTGGAGACCCTGAAGGGGTGGCAATCATGGTGGTTTTATGTCACCGAGCCGCGCGACGCCGAATGGGTCGCACCCCCTGAGTTTTGATCCGGACCCCCTACGCGGCTCGCCTCCTGGAAGGAGATAGGCCTGTCTTGGGGTAAAAAAGGAGAGCTGACCAGACTCCAAACATGCATCCAAACCCTGGTGGACAAGAAGCTCAAGCTTTTCAACGTAGTCTAGGTTATGCTCATCCGCCTGATCCTCCCGTGTCAACGACGGGCCTTTAACATGTGGGAGTTCGACCCGGCGCAGCATCGAACTCTAAACAGGCTCTTCGACACGATGTACGAAGATTCCTGGAGGATGCTTTTCAAAGGCGCCGAGGCTCCCGCATCCGCTACCGAGGATCGCGGATTCAGTACTCAGCATCACGCTCATGCGGTAAGCTGTCTTTGTCCTTTTATAGGGTATCAGTTTTTCATAGTTTGACTCTATGCGGGATCTAAGTTCCCTTATCTGTGATAGGATTGGGAGGTGACGTCCGGACAGATCAACTGTCCGGCTCCTTTGCCCGAAGGCCCAGCGGACGCTCGCTTCGCAAAGCTGCTGGTTCTGACGCCCTATGTGGTGCCGGAGAAGAAGGCCACGAAAAGGGCCACGGGGACTCGAAAGAGTGCCCGGCGCCAGGAGGTGTCGGATTCGTCATCCGACGGTCCCGAAGCGCCTTCCTCTCGTGAAGACGAGGAGGAAGAAGAAGAGACCTCTCCCCCTCCAGCGGGAGGAGAGAAGAAAAGGAAGGCCGCCCTCTCTGAGGAGGCCGGAGGGTCCAAGAAGGGGAAAACCCTTCCTCCGGACAACTCCAACGACGCCGACGACGGCGAAGAGGAGTGGCAGCCCAGGGCCAAGCCCCTGGCAAAATCGTAAGTATCTGGATACCGGAGTAATTCATAGTATTCGTTTATTGCACAGCTTTCCCTTATGTCGAATATGCTTATGCAGCCCACCCAAAGACCGGCTCGACGCGTCGTCGAGCGGCTCACTGGACTCGTTGGATGTGAACTCGCTTCCGACGGCTTCCTCCCCCCGCCCTATGGACGACACCGAGGTGTTGTCCCAACAGGTTCCAAGCAGGGAGGAGGTGGTCTCGAAGGCTCCGCAAGGCAACCTCCCGGACTCCAGGAGTAAAGGGGATGAAACCCCCCAGGGCGCCGAGTCTGGCTCTAGGCCGGACACCGCTCCGGAACCTTCAAGGGTTCTGGAGTCTGGCGGGGGACCTCCTTCCAAGAGGAGCAAGTGCACCGTGCCGGCGACCCCCGTCCACCCGAAGGCGCCAGACAATATATTGGAGGCACTCCAAGGTGCCTCCATCAACGAGGAGCACCGCGCTATTATGAGTGCGGTGGTCCAGAAGGTTCAGTCCGCCAAGAGCGGACTGACTGAAGCTTGTACTAGCCTTTTGACAGGCTTTGAGGTAAGTAAATAATGTGTAAATGATATTACCGCATGGACAGTAGCCCCTGATGCTCTGTTGGGCGTTCGGGAAGAAAAGCCGAATAGAGGATCAAAAAATTCGCAGGAGTCTAACAGAAGGAGTCAATATGCGTGTTCAGGCTTCTCTGCTGGCGTCCGCCGTACTCACTGCGGAACTGGACACGCTGAAGCAGAGCCTTGAGAAGTCCGAGCGAGAGATCGGGCGTGCCAAGAAGCAGCTCCAGGAGAAGGAAGGTAAGAAATACCTTGGTTGAATATGTATATAAAAAGGTGCAATTGCAAGAAATGATAGGATTAACATGGCTATTGTAGGGGCCACATCTGAGGTGGCGACCCTTAAGCAAGCGCTGCTCGAGGCCGAGAAGAGTGCGGCCGCGGAGCGCACCGAGCGGGAGAGGTATGAGGCCGAGGTTGGCAAGGTGCGGCAAGAGCTCCAGGTTCTCATGAAGAAACATGAGAGTTTGGAGCTTGACTCGAAGACGCGAGCGTCCAAGCTCGCGGCGGCTATTGAAAATGCCAAGTCTGCCAAGGCCGAATCCTAGAAGACCCTCCAGGAGTTGGATGAGGTGAAGAAAATAGCGGTGGGTAAGGCATTCTTTATGCAAATTAAACACATAAACGTGAGTTACTTGATACTTACCCGAATCCGGAGCTCTACAGGGGCATTTGCAGATCTTCAATGGAGTGTATCGAGCCGAGGAGGGCAGCTCAACGGAGAAGGTGTTATGGTCTCAGTATGCTGAGGCCGGACACCCCGTGCCCCTGAGCGACCAGCTGAAGCAACTAGTCGAGCTCCACAAGGCGGCCAAACAGGCCATGAAGGGCCTCCTAGTTCGGCTGTGGCCTGGAGAGGCTCTACCTGGGAGCTATTTCGGGCTGGTGCGGCGGCTGGTGGAGGCCTGTCCAAGGCTCGAAGTCATCAAGCGCTCCGTCTATATTGAAGGTGCCCGTAGGGCCTTCGCCCGTGCTAAGGTGCACTGGGGCAGGCTGGATGCGGAGAAGCTTGTGAAGGACGGGCCACCAGCGGGGAAAGAGCATCGCAAGCCCGAAAATTACTATAAGGATGTTCTAAAGGGTGCCCGCCTTGTGGCGGATGAATGTACTAGGGATGTAATTTTTGAGTAAAACTCGCTCGTTTTTGTCCTGTGCGCTGAAAACTTGTTCGTATGCGCTGAGCAATGCTGCTTGAATTTAAAATATTACCTTCTGTGCGGCTGTTTATCAATACTGAGAGATGGCGAGTCGTCGGCTTCTGCCCCCTTGCCACTAGTGCTGGGGTGTTCGGGGATAAATCTGGGCGCTCTTTTTCCCATGTTTGGGTCCTTCGAGGGAGGCGCTCAGCCCGACGAATGAGGCAATCGGACTATAATGCGTGAACACTCTCACTTAGCCATAGAATTCTATAATTTTAAATTTTGGCACAGCCGCTAGTATTCGGAAGACCGAGTTCGGGGCGCTATCCACGCCTTGGCCGGACAGAGCCGACTCGTCGCACTAAGCGACATAAGTCTTTAGGGACTCGAAAAAAACCTCTCGAACAGCGACCAGCTCTCGCTTCATCATGACAGTCAGTTTTAGCTTTCTCCACTGAGGTGCTCGGCCCAGCTCAACTGGGGCACAATTGCAGTGGTTCTCCTAGTGCTACCTTAGCCGATATAACGGAACGTAAGGCACCAAAACATAGGAGCCGGGCAAACCCAACTATTGACCCAAGACATGATTCGGAGCCGATGCATATAATGCTATAAGTTTGGGGTGCCGCACTTGTGAAAGTGTTCGGACTTCTCACACCATATTGAGGGGTGCTAAAATCCCCTGGCGTATTTTGGCCGTACCAAGTTGTATGGGTGCAACATGTCGTTAAGGAACATTTATTTATAAAAAGATAGTGCAAAAATAGACAAAAGCTATGCATTGTTTATTAAAAATAGTTGCGATCAAAGCAGAACGATACAAGTAATGCGATAAATGAAAAGTTGGACTATTTAACATGTCTGCTCCAGGGGCAAGCTGCAGAATAGTATGTGAAATAGGTATACTGCTCGTGATAGAGACCACCTGGGATTTGCGTAATGCAGCATGGCTTGTCTGCTTCCCTGGTTCTTGCATCATTTTGTGCGGCAATTGAACTGCCGAACAGGCCTTCCGAAGAGTAGAGTCCTGGAAGTAAGAGAAAAGTAAAAAATCGGCAGCCCCTGGTGCGGTTTAAGCCGTGTTTTGGGCGTGCCGTGATGGTGCCCCTCCCACTATGCCCATGGTATTTCTAGAGCATAATTATGTATGCGAAGTACTGGCGTCGCCTTTTTGCTAGGGTTGGAGTTGGGGCCGCATTGCTACGCCTGCTCGGAACGTGCCAGGCGGTCTTGTTGTAGGTTACTCCGGGCGCGCTTGACGGTGTTCGGACGTTTAATGGCCAGACTAGAGAACTGCCTGGAGAGGCTGCTTTGTACTTCCGCTGCAAGGGCCGCCGTGTGCTCCTCCGTCCGGAGGGAGCGTTCGGTGTTTCCATTGACCGTAATTACTCCACGAGGGTCTGGCATCTTGAGCTTAAGGTATGCGTAGTGCGGTACCACATTGAATTTGGCGAATGCGGTTCGTCCAAGCAGTGCATGATAGCCACTGCGGAATGGGACTATGTCGAAGACCAATTCCTCGCTTCAGAAATTATCCGGGGATCCGAAGACCACTTCAAGTGTGACTGAGCCTGTACAGTTGGCCTCTACACCTGGTATTACGCCTTTAAAGGTCGTTTTGGTGGGCTTAATCCTTGAGGGATCGATGCCCATTTTTTGCACTATATCCTGGTAAAGCAGGTTCAGGTTGTTGCCTCCGTCCATGAGGACTCTTGTGAGATGAAATCCGTCAATAATTGGGTCTAGAACCAATGCGGCAAATCCGCCATGATGGATGCTAGTGGGATGGTCTCTTCGATCAAAGGTGATCGGGCAGGAGGACCATGGGTTGAACTTTGGGGCGACTGACTCTACCGCGTATACGTCCCTTAACGCGCGCTTCCGCTCCATTTTTGGGACGTGGGTGGCGTATATCATGTTCACCGTCCGCACTTGTGGGGGGAAACCCTTCTGTCCATTGTTGTTCGGCGGCCGGGGCTCCTCGTCGTCGTCGCTATGCAGCCCCTTGTCTTCATTGTCGGCGCTTAACTTGCCTGCCTGCTTGAACACCCAACAATCCCTATTGGTGTGATTGGCTGGCTTTTCGGGGGTGCCATGTATTTGGCACAAGCGGTCGAGTATTCGGTCCAAGCTGGACGGGCCCCTAGGATTCCTTTTGAATGGCTTTTTTCGCTGACCGGATTTAGAGCCTCTAAATCCGGCATTAACTGCCGTATTCTCAGCGTTGTCGCCATTAATGCGGCGCTTCTGTTTGTTGCGACGCGACCTGCCACTAATGTCCCTGGTGTCCGAACTACCAGGGTTCTTGGTCATATTGTTGCTACGAGCAAGCCAGCTGTCTTCTCCCGCGCAAAAGCGGGTCATGAGTGTCGTGAGTGCTGCCATAGATTTCGGCTTTTCCTGTCCAAGGTGCCGGGCCAGCCACTCGTCACGGATATTGTTCTTGAAGGCTGCTAGGGCCTCAGCGTCCGGACAGTCGACTATTTGATTTTTCTTTGTTAGGAACCCTGTCCAGAATTGCCTGGCCGATTCCTCTGGCTGCTGAATTACGTGACTTAGGTCATCGGCATCTGGGGGTCGCACATAAGTGCCCTGGAAATTGTCGAGGAATGCGGCTTCCAGGTCCTCCCAACAACTGATTGATCCTGTTGGCAAGCTGTTGAGCCAATGCCGAGCTGGTCCTTTAAGCTTGAGTGGGAGGTATTTGATGGCGTGAAAATCGTCGCCGCGGGCCATGTGGATATGAAGGAGATAATCCTTGATCCATACCGCAGGGTCTATAGTGCCATCATATGATTTGATGTTTACGGGTTTGAAACCCTCGGGGATTTGATGATCCATTATTTCGTCTCTAAAGCACAGTGGGTGTGCGGCACCTCTGTACTGGGAGATATCATGACGTAGCTCCAATGAGTTTTGTCTACTGTGTTCGGCCCTGCCGAATTTGTGGCCGGCGTGATGGTTACCGTCTTGAGCCGTGGGGTACCCATGCGATCCGTAGATCGATTGTGTTTGCCTTGCCTTGTCCTCCAACATGTCTCGTAAGTCCGGCGCATATTCCCGTGCCTTGGTACGGGGTGCAGCTTGAGTGGAGGGCCGGGAGGCCTCTCTGTCGCAGCCACGAGGTGGCCGTTCGGCCGCATCAAGTGCTTCCTCCTCTAATTGGGGTAGCAACCTGCGCTTTGGGTAACTCTTGGAGGGGCGTTCGAGTTTATGCTCTTCGGCCGTAAGGACTTCGGTCCATCTGTCAGCCAGCAAATCTTGATCAGCTCGGAGCTGTTGCTGTTTTTTCTTACGGCTTCTTGCCGTGGCCATAAGCCTGCGCTGGAAACGCTTTTGCTCAATGGGATCCTCTGGCACGACGAATTCGTCGTCGTCGAGGCTTGCCTCATCTTCTGAGGGAGGCATATAATTATCGTCCTTGACCTCTCTGTCTGCCGCTCTCTCATGAGGGCTGGTTTCTCCATCCTCCTGTGCTAAACCTTGCTGGAGGGGGTTTTCTTCGGCACTCTCCGGAGTATTATTATCTCCCGTGCTGGAATCACCATTTTTGTGTTGGCGGGATTTTGAGCGGCGCCGCTGACACCGGCGCTTGGGCTGTTTCTTGGAGGGGTCATCCTCCGCTGTTCCATCGCCCTCTCCCTCTTTTGGGGTGTCCACCATGTATATCTCATATGACGAGGTGGCTTTCCAGGGCCTAGTAGGCACTGGTTCTTCATCATCTCCTTCATCGGCGTCCATATCGTCGATGTCTTCGGAGTCGAAGTCGAGCATGTCAGTTAAGTCGTCGACAGTGGCTACAAAGTGGGTGGTGGGTGGGTTTTGAATTTCTTCATCGTCCGTACCCCAACCTTGCTGACTGTAGTCCGGCTAGGGCTCTCCTGATAAAGAGAGAGACTTCAGTGACTTCAGGATATCGCCGAAAGGCGAGTGCTGAAAGACGTCCGCGGCCGTGAACTCCATGATCGGCGCCCAATCGGATTCGATCAGCAGGGGCGCGGAGGGTTCGGAGTCCGGAGAAGAATCCGGCTCTGTGGAGTCACGAGTCTCGCAGAGTACGGGGCTAGTGTTCGGCTCAACCGCCATTTGGATCACAACCCCCAAGGTGGCGTCCAACCGCCCATCCTCGATCGGCGCGATTGGCTCCGAACTAAGGGTCGGAGCCGATGCGGGTGCGGCCTCCAGGGCACTGTTCGGCGGCAGAGCTAGATCATGCTCATTGTGACAGTGCGGCGCGCTCGGCGGTGGTTCGAGTCCGTCGAAGATCAAGTCACCGCGGATGTCAGCCGTGTAGTTTAAATTTCCGAATCTGACCTGACGGCCAAGGGCGTAGCTTTCGATCTGTTCTAGATGGCCAAGTGAATTGGCCCGCAGTGCGAAGGTCTCACCCTGGACTACATCGCCATTGGGGGTTGTCGGCCCCCGACCTCCGCACGGCGATGAACGCGCCGCACTGAGCCGGCACGCCGGCAGCCTGGGTGCCGAGCTTGGAGTAGAAGAACTCCCCCCAGAGCTCGAGGGTGGGGAGGACTCCGAGGAAGCCTTCACACAAGGCCATGAAGGCGGACATCAGCACCACCGTGTTGGGCATGAGGTGGTGCGGCTGGAGGCCGTAGAACTCCAGAAAGGAGCGGAAGAAGCTGCTCGCCGGCAGCCCCAATCCGCGCAGGCAGTGCGAGCGGAAGATAACCCGCTCGCCCTCCTCCGGCGCCGGAGAGATCTCCCCCCTCGGCGCAAGGCGTACCCGCACGTAATCTTCGCCGGGGAGCCAACGAGTCTTGCGGAGGAACTCGATGTGGTCGTCATGGACTTCTGAGCCATCCCAGGTGCCGGAATGCACCGAGGGAGGCGCGGCGGCAGAAGAAGAACTCATCGTGAGAAGATCGCCGTGGCGTTCGGCAGAGCTTGGGCGCGCGGCGGTGCAAGGAAGAAGAAGAAGAGCAAGGAGTAGCGTGGAGGAGGGGCGCGCGTGCTCTGCCGTGCCCCCCTCCTTCACCTACTTATAGCCTCATGGGCTGCAAAGCCGAGGGGGCGGTCGTGGGATTTACTGTGCCCACGACCCCCACACTTCCACGACCAAAGTTACTGCGCGCAGTAACTTCACGGGAATCCCAACCGTCCGCTCGGGCCACAGCGGATCCGCTCAAGCGCCGAGGCGCGGTAATGGCGGGCCCCGCCTACGGGCCTGTCCCCTCACGCGCGTAGGCTGGCAGACTGGCCCGGCCGCGTGTCGCCACGTGACAGGCCCGGAACGGGCGGCGGGCTGGAAGCTTAGCCAGCACGCTACTTGGATCCTGCCGCGACGTTCGAAATATTGTGCGAGTCAGAGTTGGGCGAGTCCGACTCCTTCTAGTCGGTCAGGCAGAAGTCAAGCAAGATCCATGTCTCGGGCACCCAGAAAGAGAAACTGCTGAGGCTCCTCGACCGATCATCCGCGGTGCCTCATCAGCTTCGGGGACTACTGTCGGAGTAATTGGCCGCGGGTAGGCTAACCCGAGTCCTAGAACCTTTCAAGACATCGGGGTAGGGTGCGCCCCTCGAGACCCCATGACAAAGAACCACCTTCTGAGAAGTCGGCGGCAAGGCAACCGACTAGCCACTCGCGGCCGAGTCCCAGGAACGACTTCAGGGTAAGCCGACTCCTGACTGACGACTTCCCAAGAAGCCGGCCTTGGGGAGTCGGCCCGTGACTCCAACGAACCCCATGTCCTCATCAAGAGGGACAGGACAGGGGAGTGACTACAGTGAAGCCTGCTCCCACCCCTTTCGAGAGGCAGGCATGGTCACAGTACGCCGTACCCGCGGAGATCTCCGTGCGGCGTGGCACTGTTGCCATGCCAGCCCTAACATCAGCACCGGTCGACTAAATCCTGCGCACACGACGGTTTGTCTGTACGACCTTGGGGCGGCGGGTCCCACCAGCAAGCGGGATCCCAGAAGAAGGCAAGTGTGCCACCAGTCGGACCCGTTGGGTGTCGGCCCCCGAGAGTCGGTCAGCTCCTCCTCCGGGGCCCACGCGCCATTAACCAGATGTGACGGAGAGTGGCAATAGTGATCGCCCGCCAGCCGGCGGAGCTGTTGCCACGACTCCATGACGAAGACCGCGTCATTAGAAGCATGGCTACAGTAATCAGCAGCCGGCAAGACCCGCCCGCGGCGGAGGCGGCCCGTCGGCTCCATACCGAGCCAGTCGGTGGGCCCCAGGAGTCGACGATAAGACGGCGGGCAGAGAGACTAACGGCTGGGCCCGCGTCCAGCCGGATTACCATTGTACCCCTGGGGGTAGGCCTATATAAACCCCCCCAGGGCACCCATGCAAAGGGTTGGAATCCATTAGCACTAGACCAGATCATATAGGAAGGAGAGAGCTAGCCTTGCCTTCTCCTACCTCTAGGAAACAGCTCAAGGAGCAATCGTGTAAACACTTTGCCATAGTGATCATGCGGAGACCCCGTAGAGCAGCAGTAGGGGTATTATCTCCCCGGAGAGCCCTGAAGCTGGGTAAGATTCGCCGGCGTGCATGTCTTCGCCTCATCCCGTTTCCAGGCACCGGCGACGTTCTACTCGCCCCCACCATGATAAGCCATCCTTTGGCATATGTCGCACCCAACCCCCAACATTTGGCGCCCACCGTGGGGCCTGGTGCATCGTCGTCCGGAGACCTCCTCTGGACGGGAACCCTTTTCCTCCCTGGCGAGCGCAGCCAGCCGGGCATGCCAGACGGAGTTTGTGCTGACAAGCTGCACGGCGTTGAGATCGCCTGTGCAGCTAGCTGCCTCGCTGAACTTGTCGGCGAGGTTCGCCTCTCCGACGAACCTGCATCCAACGCAGGCACGGGCGGCTCCGAGAGCCTCCTCGCGGGCCTCCTCGGCCAACTCCACGTCGCCGACGATCCTGCCGTGGACTTGGAGTCTGTAGGTTCCACCAACCCGATGCTGGTCGACTCCGACACCGCGTCGCTCGACGCGTTCCCCACTAATGTGGTGGTCTACGACGACCCTCTCCCTCGTGCGGAGAGCGGTGGAAGCACCGTCACCGAGGTGCTCGTCATCAGTCATGACGAGCCTCCCGACGGAGGAGCGCATGACCCACTTGGCGCGGCGCTACAAGACCTGACTGTGCCCATTCCGGAAGACGCTGACGCGGAGACGTTGGAGGCGCGCCGCCTTCAGCTCGTCGAAGGCGCGAAGAAGCTGGCTAGCATGAGACGCTTGTCAGAAGCCTACCAGCGAGAGATGGATCGCGCTGTTGGCGGCTTGCCGGCCCCAGCGGGGCCCAGCCGCCTTGGCGCGGTCCGGCAGCGCGGCATAGCCATCGCCAACCTGTTCGGGGAAAGCCACCCTGTGTACACTACCCCTACAGAGAACATTCGAGCTGCCCAGGCGGCGGCGGACGAGCTAGACAATTTCGAGGGCGAAGAGCGCCGCCTGATGATGGAGCGAGTCCAGCGGCTCCTCGACGCGGCTGCCACGCAGAATGAGGCCGGCTGCCGCATGGAGGCGCCGCAGCGGCAAAACGACGACCTTCGCCGAGATCAAGGCGCGACGTCTTGGACGCCGACTAGCGGCGCCCGAGGAAGAAGAGACAAGGATCCGACTGTCAGCCACAGCCGGACTCACATTACCATAGAGCGCGACCGAGACGGCCGCCTAAGAGCGGTAGAACGACGGGACGACTGTCCATCTCCTCCTACTCACAAGGAAAGGCGAGTCTCCCCGCCGCCTGTTGACCATCCGACTCTCGGCGACCGCCTTGGCCACCGAGA
Source organism: Triticum urartu (assembly GCF_003073215.2). NCBI lineage: Eukaryota > Viridiplantae > Streptophyta > Magnoliopsida > Poales > Poaceae > Triticum > Triticum urartu. Next base: position 605,950,934 of record NC_053026.1, on the reverse strand, counting down.
GGGAGTCGGAGAAAACGACGCCCGCCACCGGATCGACCGACTTCACCGATCCCTGGCATTGGAAGAAGAAGACAAGTTGGGTCCGCCTTGTTTCGGGCCCCGCATTCGAGACGAGCCCTTTCCCAAAGGGTTCACGCTCCCAAGAGACATGCCCAAGTACACCGGCTCCGTGAAGCCGGAAGACTGGCTGGTTGACTACTCCACGGCTGTCAGCATAGCGAACGGCAACAAGCGTGTCGCCGTAAAATACGTTCTGCTCATGCTCCAGGGCACGGCCCGGACATGGCTGAACAGCCTGAAGCCCCTCAGCATCAACAGGTGGGTCGACTTCACCGAAGCATTCGTCTGCAACTTCACCACCACGTACAAGCGTCCTCCCAAGCCACGTCAGCTTTCCTTGTGCATGCAAGGTCCCGACGAGTCGACTCGCGACTACCTCACGCGTTGGGCCGAGCTTCGGAACTCCTGCGAGGGCGTGCACGAGGTGCAGGCTATCGAGTACTTCACCGCCGGGTGCAGAGAAGGCACCCTCCTCAAGCACAAGCTCCTCTGCGACGAGCCAGAAACCCTCTACGAGCTGCTGATCATAGCAGACAAGTACGCCACGGCCGACTCCTCCATGAAGGCGGAGATTCAAGTTAGCGCAACTGGCAAAGTGGCCCCTCAGGCTCCAAGAACTCCGGCGGGAGACGCCAGTCAGCGACAACAGCAGGGCGACCACAAGCGCAAGGCCCCGCAGCCGGCTTCCAGCAGCCAGCATGTCACGACAGTTGAAGCCCAGCAGCCGGATAAGAAGCCTCCACCCAAGCGACAGAAAGGTGGCAAGCCCAACTGGTTGCCGACCTTCTCATACGAGCAGACCCGGGATGGTCCTTGCAAGTTCCATAGCGGCGCGAAGCCGTCGAATCACACCACCCGGAAGTGCCACTGGCTCACCAGGATCACCAACGGAGATGGCCTCCTGCCTCCCCCGCCTGCTGGGCAGCCGCCTCCGCCTCTGCCCCAGCAGCCGGCTGTTAGGCCAGTTGGCGCAGTACAAGACGAATACCCCGAAGAGCACGGAGCCTACGTGGTGTTTACCAGTATGGCTGATGATCGACGCAGCAGGCGGCTGCAGCGACAAGAGGTGAATGCAGTAGCATCAGAGACGCCAGAGTTCATGCACTGGTCCGAGAAGCCTATCAGCTGGAGCAGGGCTGATCACCCAGAGGTGATGCCGAGTCCGGGCTCTTATGCCTTGGTATTGGATGCCACCTTTGCCACGGATAGACGAGCCCCTCATTTCTCGCGAGTTCTGATAGACGGAGGCAGCAGCATCAACATCCTGTACAAGGACACCATGGAGAAATTAGGAATCAAGCAAAGACAGCTTCAGAACAGCCGGACTGTGTTCCACGGCATTGTTCCTGGGCTTTCCTGCTCACCAATTGGCAAGATCCTGATTGACGTCCTCTTTGGAGACAAAGATCACTTCCGCCGAGAGTCAGTTTGGTTTGAGGTGGTGGACCTCGAGAGCCCATACCATGCACTACTTGGCCGACCCGCCCTGGCCAAGTTCATGGCGGTCCCCCACTACGCCTACTTCAAAATGAAGATGCCCAGTTCCAGGGGAATTCTGACCGTAGCCGGCGACTAACGGAAGTCGTCTGCCTGTGCGGCTGAGAGCAGTCGGCTAGCCGAGTCCCTAGTGATCGCTGCCGAGAAGCGGCTCCTTGAACGGGTTGTGGCGATGGCCGGCAAGCAGCCAGAGGTGTCGCCTAACCCAAAGGAGTCGGAGGCTGAGGGTTCGTTCAAGCCGGCCAAGGAGACAAAGAAGATACCCTTGGATCCGGAGCACCCAGAGAGGTACGCTGTCATAGGCGCGAACCTCGACAGCAAATAGGAAGGTGAGCTCGTCGATTTCCTTCGTGAGAATTAGGACATCTTCGCATGGTCCCCCAAAGACATGCCAAGTGTACCGACCTAATTCGCCGAGCACAAGTTACATGTCCGATCTGATGCAAAGCCGGTCAGGCAACCCCTGCGCCGCCTATCAGAAGAGAAGAGAAGAGTTGTCGGAGAAGAGATAGCCCAACTCCTAGCAGCCGGCTTCATTACGGAAGTATTCTTTCCAGAGTGGCTAGCCAATCCGATCTTGGTACTGAAGAAGAACAAGCAGTGGCGAATGTCTATTGACTACACGAGCCTCAACAAGGCCTGCCCCAAGGACCCGTTTACTCTGCCAAGAATTGATCAGGTGATAGACTCCACCGCCGGATGCGAGCTGTTGAGCTTTTTGGATGCATATTCAGGATATCACCAGATCAAGCTGAACCCGGCTGACAGACTGAAGACCGCCTTCATCACGCCGTTTGGAGCCTTCTGCTACCTCACCATGACGTTCGGCTTGAGGAATGCCGGCGCCACCTTTCAGCGTTGCATGCAGAAGTGCCTCCTCAAGCAACTCGGGAGAAACGCCCACGTCTACGTGGACGATGTGGTGGTGAAGACAGAAAAGCGTGGAACACTGCTGGAAGACCTCCAGGAGACCTATGAGAACGTGCGCCGATTCCAGATCAAGCTCAACCCCGAGAAGTGCGTCTTCGGAGTACCAGCCGGCCAACTCCTTGGTTTCCTGGTCTCTGAATGTGGCATCGAATGCAACCCTGTAAAGATCAAGGCCATTGAGAGGATGGAGGTACCCAGCCGACTGCTGGACGTGCAAAAGTTCACTGGCTGCTTGGCGTCCATTAGTCGGCTGGGTAAAAAAGCTCTCCCCTTATACCAACTCATGAAGAAGACCACTTTTTTCAAGTGGAACCACAAGGAGGACGAAGCTTTTCTCCAGTTGAAGAAGATGCTGACTACTCCACCCGTTCTGGCGACTCCGACTCCTAAGGAACCTATGCTCTTGTACATCGCCGCTACCAGTCGCGTAGTCAGCACGGTCATTGTAGTGGAACGCAAGGAGGAAGGCAAGGCACTACCTTTCCAGAGACCGGTATATTACCTGAGCAAAGTACTATCGGCCTCCAAGCAGAACTACCCCCACTACCAGAAGATGTGCTATGGCGTGCACTTTACCGCCAAGAAATTGAAGCCTTACTTTCAAGAGCATCCAATCACTGTGGTCTGCACGGCCCCACTTGCCGAGATCATCGAAAGCCGAGATGCTTCTGGCCGAGTGGCCAAGTGGGCCATAGAGCTGGCTCCCTACACCATCCACTACCAGCCCCGCACCGCCATCAAGTCACAAGCACTGGCCAACTTTCTCGTTGACTGGGCCGAGACCCAGTACCTACCTCCAGCGCCCGACTCCACCCATTGGCGGATGCATTTCGACGGCTCCAAGATGCGCACCGGCTTGGGAGACGGCATTGTCCTCACTTCTCCTAAAGGCGACAAGCTCAAATACGCACTGCAAATCCATTTTGCCGCCTCCAACAACGTCGCCGAGTACGAGGCGCTCATTCACGGGCTCCGTCTTGCCAAAGAACTCAGCATTCGCCGGATCCTGTGTTATGGCGACTCGGACTTAGTGGTCCAGCAGTCGTCTGGCGACTGGGACGCCAAAGATGCAAACATGGCGAGTTACCGTTTCCTCGTGCAGCAACTCAGTGGGTATTTCGAGGGGTGCGAGTTCCTCCATGTGCCAAGAAACGACAACGACCAAGCAGACGCCTTGGCACGAATCGGCTCTACCCGCCAAGCAATACCATCCGGCGTCGCCCTTCAACGCCTCCACAAGCCGTCTGTCAAGCCTTCACCAGAATCAGACTCCATCATCGTGCCGGCTCCTCCCGAAGAAGTCGGATCCGACTCCAGAGCCCCGGTAGATGGTACGGGGATTTTGGCAGATGGCTCCAAAGCCGCCACAGTCGAGGCCGGCCCATGGACTGCAGAACCCGTCCCGGGGACTGCAGCGGCGGGATCGAAGACTCCAGAACTCGGCCCAAGAGCCACGCTAGTCGGCCCGGGGACCTCATTAACCCAGCAGGCGGTTGTTGACTCCAACCCGCCGCCTCCCAGCCCAGCCGCCCTCGTCCAAGTTGCAGTTCTGGCAGTCGAAGAAATAGCAGCACCCTCATGGGCCCAGCCCATCCTCAAATTTCTAGTAAGCAAATAGCTGCCAACTGATGAGACCTTAGCTCGGCAAGTACAACTCGAGCGGCAGCCTACACCATAGTCAACAGAGAGCTGGTCAGGCGCAGCGTCACTGGTGTCTACCAGTGCTGCGTAGAGCCAGAGCAAGGCCAAGCAATTCTCAAAGACATCCACCAAGGCGAGTGCGGCCACCATGCGGCTTCAAGAGGACTCGTCGCCAAAGCTTTCCGACACGGATTCTTTTGGCCAACGGCCTTAGAAGAGGCCAAGGAATTGGTCCAAAAATGCAAAGGGTGCCAGAAGTTCCGCTCCAAGCCACATCAGCCGGCTTCTGCACCCAAGACCATCCCCATTGCCTAGCCTTTCGCAGTTTGGGGTCTAGACATGGTGGGACCATTCAAGACGGCACGAGGTGGCTTAACTCACTTACTTGTCGCAGTGGACAAGGTCACCAAGTGGATAGAAGCGAATCCAATCAAGAAACTGAACGGTCCGACTGCCGTGACTTTCATCTCCGATATCACAATTCGGTACGGCATACCACACAGCATCATCACCGACAACGGCACAAATTTTGCGAAAGGCGCCTTGGCCCGTTTCTGCGCAACTCAGGGCATCCGACTGGACCTAGCATCCGTCTCCCATCCACAGTCAAACGGCCAGGTGGAGCGAGCAAACGGCCTCATCCTGTCCGGCATCAAGCCCCGACTGGTCGAGCCTCTGGAGCGTTCGGCTGGCTGGCTCGATGAGTTACCACCCGTCCTCTGGAGTTTGCGCATGACTCCAAACAAGTCAACCGGCTTCACGCCTTTCTTCCTCGTCTACGGTGCTGAAGCCGTCATCCCAACAGACATAGAGTTCGACTCCCCGCGAGTCACCATGTACACCGAGGAGGAAGCAGAAGAAGCACGTCAAGACAGCGTCGATCTGCTGGAAGAGGGCCGGCTGTTGGCTCTCAGCCGGTCCAGCATCTACCAGCAGAGCCTGCGCTGATACTACAATAGGAAGGTCAAGCCAAGATCTTTCCAAGAGGGCGACCTTGTGCTCCGACTGATCCAGCAAACAGCCGGCTAGCCCAAGCTGTCGGCACCTTGGGAAGGCCCTTTCATCATCAGCAAAGTACTGGGCAATGACTCCTACTACCTGATTGACGCTCAGAAGCCCCGAGCACGCAAGAGGGACGACTCCGGCAAAGAGACGGAGCGACCATGGAATGCAAATCTCCTCCGAAGATTTTACAGTTGATGCAGTATGTACCACGCTACCTTTTGTATTAAAGTACCAAGACTTCGGGCCCCCCGAGACGAGCTCGGCGACTGCCCTCTTTTGTCTATATGATAAAAATTATGCCTATGAGTATGTTACTCTTTGTTATGCTGCTTGGCACCGGGCTCGACAGGTCGGCCCAGGGACTTGCTGCCTTGCACTATGAAATGCTTCCTGCAGCCGGACAAGTAGTGTGTGGCGCCTAAGCCATCTCCTGTCAGAAGCCGCAGCTCGCAGAGCGACTGTACGGTGGGCATGAGTAAGGTAGAATGGGCGTTCGCATGAAAAATGGCTAAGGACTCAAAGCATAAAACATAGCTTAAGACGGCTTCCAGCATTCCTTTTTTCTTTTCACAAACCGACTATTAAGCAGTCGGCTCACTGCCTTCTATCCAACTTGCTAAAAACCTCTAAAATGGCTAAGTACTTGCCTTCCCAAAGTAGCCAAGCATCTGATCCAACTGCAGTCCGCAGAGCGGCTGTCCGACTGGCAAGATAGGAAACTAAGGGAAAGCGGCAAAGGAAAAGGCCAAAAGAGCAATGAACAAGAAAAGATAGAATTCAGATAAATATTTACATAACATAGGTCCTTGGCCGAATCTTTCAGCAGAAGTTCAAAATACACCCCGCGGGTGGAATTGTGCGAATTAACAAGTTCTTCAAAGACTACTAAAGTAGATAAAATAAAGATAAGGTGGCAGCTTAGGAAGCGGCAGACGGATTCGGAGGGTCGGAGGAGGCGGCGGCATCAGGCGTTGGGGCGGCCGGCTGGGCAGTCTCGGCTTGATCGCCTCCGGCGGCAGTTGGCTCGGTCGCACGCGGCTCGTTACTAGAGGCGCGGTCGAGCTGAGGCTGGTCGTCTTCTCCGTCTTCTGGTGCTTCCGTCTCACCTCCATCCTCCGCCTCGCCTTCCTCCTCGACGCTGGAGCCGATCACCTCCGCCGAGTCCTCGCCGTAGTCTGGGTTCATCCCAAACCACTCTGGCGGTACCTCCTCGCCGTCTTCAGACCGCTCGGGGACGAAGATGCTGGTGTCGGTGTACTCGGTGATCGCGGTGGCACGCTTGACGAGGGCATCTTACGCGGCTGCTAGCTCCGGCTGGGCCTCTGACCGGAGTGTGGCCAGCCGGTCTAGGTCCAGCCCCGGATACCACGCCTTGACGAACTCCAAGGCCCGTCGCGCTCCAGCTCGGGCCGAGGAACCTTTCCAGGCCTCAAGACGACTAGCCGCGACCTCTAGCTAGTCGGCAGTCCGACTGGGGGTGCGCGGAGCCTGCATGTCCGGCCACAGGGCGGCATTCACCTGGGCGTCGACACGTTGAAGCCGGGCATCATCCGGTGAGTTGGCCAAAGGCGAGCCTCGATGCTCAGGATATGCTCATCAAGGGTTCGGGGAGCATTGGCGGCGATCTCTGCGCCTTCCGCCCTCCGACCTTCACGGTCAACCTCGATGGCTTGGATGGCAGCCTGCGAATGCCCGGGGAAGAAGTCTGCCAAGACGGAAGAAATGAAGAAGCAAGTCAAAAACCAGGAGTCGGCATGACTTATAATCGGCAGCTCGAAGAAAGAAAGTAAAGAAACTCACCATCAACAATGTCTTCAATCTCATGGAAGCCGGAGGCTGGCATTGCCTCTTTGTCAGTCCAGGAGGAGCGCTCGCTCACGAACTCGGCCAGGAGGGCGGCTTCCGCCTCTTTCGCCTCCTTCTGCGTCTTCGTAAGCAGCTCCCTCTGCTTTGCCAATTGTGTGGCCAGTAGATCGCGCTCCGTGGCGAGCTTGCTACACTCCTCCCCCTTGGCGCGCAACGCGGAGTTGGCTTCGCTCAGCTGCTGTTGAAGAACAGTGTTGGCTTCTGAAGAGAAGGAAGAAAGAAGGCGTTAAGTCATCAATAAAGAAGGTCACCGGGGAGATCCGGCCAGCGCGCCCCCGCAAAGGAGAAAAAGGACTCACTCCGGCTCTCCGACAAGTCGGCGGTCCGCTTGCCCAGCTCTTCAACGTTGCGGTTGAAGGCAGTGACACGGAGGTTGTGGTAGTCCTGCGACAAATATTCAGACAAAAGTAAGAACCCGGAACTCACCAATTGGAGTTCTGGGCCGTCTGCTCAGCAGCCGGCCCGAAACTCGGGGACTACACCCAGTGGGTGCGCTGCCGCGCCCCCACAGAGAGGAACAAGAAAACAAGGACCAAAGAGAAAACATACCCGGACGGCTGCCCGCGATGCCAGGTACGCCTTGGTGCAGTTCTGGATGGCGTCACCCTCAGCTCGAAGTTTTGTTTGAACGTCCAGAAGCGCCTGGTTCAGCGGCCCTGTGCCGCCTCCTCGCACCCACCCAATGGGCGCGGCACTCATCGCTTCGGCATGTGGGATCGCCGAGCTGGCGGTGCCGGTCTCCAGGGGGCGTGGCGCCGAGGTCGCCTTCTCAAGACGGCGGCGCGTTGGCGAGCCGACTTGAAGGAGTAGCCTCGCCACGGCCTCGTCTTTAGTCAGCGGAACTGGCGGGTCCGCTGGCTGTTTTCCTTGCGCGCTCCCAGACGGCGGCGGAGGCGGCGGCGGAACAATCACGTCCGGCGTGGAGGAGTCGCCACCTTCCCTCTCCATGACGGGGTTCTCGCCGCCGGCTTCCCCAGTCTGCCCTGTGAACTCCGGAGGCGGCGGCGCAGAATTCAGCGGGGTGACGAACACCGCCGATTGGCGGTGCGCGGCCTCCTCAGCCTGCCGCTTCATCGCGACGGCGGTTTCGGCCTCCGCTAGTTTATTCTTGGCGGAGGCCTCCGCCTTATCGGCCTCCACCTTCTCCAGGCGGGAGGCCTCTTCCTCGTTGCGCTTCTCCTGCGCATTCCACTCCGTCGCCTCCCGAAGGTCGGCGGCGGGGTCAATCCGCCGAGTGGTGGCGGACATCTCCGCTGACCCCATGACGGAGGCGGCGACAACCCTCTCAAGAGTGGGGGGAGCCATGAAGCAAGGGAAGCAAGTAAAAGACTCAGACAAAGGCTAGAAAGAAATAATAAAGCGTTAAGACGGAATAGTCACGCGGAGACTAGTGGCGGCTTCTTTACCTCCTTGTGGAAGCGGATGGCCTTCACGAATGTGTCGTCCCACTTGGTCGCCGCAGCAGAACTCTTGGGCTTCTTTGGTCGACTGCCGAACAAGGTCGGCACGGCCCTGCGCTTCTTCCTGCCGCCTGGAGCACCCGGCGCGGCAGAAGAGCCCGCGCCGGGATGGCTCGCTCCTGGCCGGTGGCGGGGGGCGACCTCCTCATCATCATCAGGTCAGACCTCTGGACTGGCCCCGAGCCGCGGGCCGCCTCCTCCCTCGGCGTCGTCTTCCAAAGCCGCCGCCCCCAGATCAGGGTCATCGACGTCTCTCTCTGCCCGGTCGGCGAGGAACTCGCGGGCCGGCCTCGTGGTGCCGGCTGGTGGATGGAGGAGGGGATTCAGACCAAAGCCGACTGGTCAGGTTGCACAAAACAAACTCGGCAAGGAAGAAGACAATTCAAAGAAAGAAAGAAAAGGCAACTCACCGTGGGTGGGGGGTTGGCGCGGGAGTACGGCTCCTTGCCGAACCGCCAGTCCTCCAGGAGCTTGCTGTCCGAGAGGTAGTTCACCATGTAGGCCACCTCCTCGTGAGGCATGTCCTTGGTGCACATCCGACTCGGGTCATGGCGCCCGCTCATTTGGCATATCATGTGGGGGCGGCCTTGGAGCGGGAGAACTCGGCACGCCACGAAGGCGGCCAGCAGGTCTGGACCATTCAGGCCCTCCGACTGCGTCAGCACTCGGAGTCGCGCGACAGCGCCGGCCCGCAAGCGTCAGCGACTTGGCCCGGAACGACCAGTTGGGCAGTCTCCCAGCCGGCGGGCCGGCTTCGAAGGCCGGCAGGTTCACCCAATCGCCCCTCGCGAAGACGCTCATCACGTAGAAGTACGATCGCTGCCATATCTTCACCGACTTTATTAGCTTGATGGTGGGGAAGGAGTTTTCGGCCCCCGACCTCCGCACGGCGATGAACGCGCTGCACTGAGCCGGCACGCCGGCAGCCTGGGTGCCGAGCTTGGAGTAGAAGAACTCCCCCTAGAGCTCGAGGGTGGGGAGGACTCCGAGGAAGCCTTCACACAAGGCCACGAAGGCGGACAGCAGCACCACCGTGTTGGGCGTGAGGTGGTGCGGCTGGAGGCCGTAGAACTCCAGAAAGGAGCGGAAGAAGCTGCTCACCGGCAGCCCCAATCCGCGCAGGCAGAGCGAGCGGAAGATAACCCGCTCGCCCTCCTCCGGTGCCGGAGAGATCTCCCCCCTCGGCGCAAGGCGTACCCGCACGTAATCTTCGCCGGGGAGCCGACGAGTCTTGCGGAGGAACTCGATGTGGTCATCATGGACTTCTGAGCCATCCTAGGTGCCGGAATGCACCGAGGGAGGCGCAACGGCAGAAGAAGAACTCATCATGAGAAGATCGCCATGGTGTTCGGCAGAGCTTGGGCGGGGGCGGTGCGAGGAAGAAGAAGAAGAAGAAGAAGAAGAGCAAGGAGTAGCGTGGAGGATCGGCGCGCGTGCTCTGCCGCGCCCCCTCCTCCCCCTACTTATAGCCTCATGGGCTGCAAAGCCGAGGGGGCGGTCATGGGATTTACTGCGCCCATGACCCCACGACCCCCATGCTTCCACGACCAAAGTTACTGCGCAGTAACTTCAGGGAATCCCAACCGTCCGCTCGGGCCACAGCGGATCCGCTCAAGCGCCGAGGCGCGGTAATGGTGGGCCCCGCCTATGGGCCTGTCCCGTCACGCGCGTAGGCTGGCAGACTGGCCCGGCCACGTGTCGCCACGTGACAGGCCCGGAACGGGCGGCGGCCTGGAAGCTTAGCCAGCACGCTACTTGGATCCCGTCGCGACATTCGAAATATTGTGCGAGTCCGAGTTGGGCGAGTCCGACTCCTTCTAGTCGGTCTGGCAGAAGTCAAGCAAGATCCATGTCTCGGGCACCCAGAAAGAGAAACTGCTGAGGCTCCTCGACCGATCATCCGCGGCGCCTCATCAGCTTCGTGGACTACTGTCGGAGTAATGGGCCGCGGGTAGGCTAAACCGAGTCCCAGAACCTTTCAAGACATCGGGGCAGGCAGCGCCCCTCGAGACCCCAGGACAAAGAGCCGCCTTCTGAGAAGTCGGCGGCAAGGCAACCGACTAGCCACTCGCGGCCGAGTCCCAGGAACGACTTCAGGGTAAGCCGACTCCTGACTGACGACTTCCCGAGAAGCCGGCCTTGGGGAGTCGGCCCGCGACTCCAACGAACCCCATGTCCTCATCAAGAGGGACAGGACAGGGGAGTGGCTACAGTGAAGCCTGCTCCCACCCCTTTCCAGAGGTAGGCATGGTCACAGTACGCCGTACCCGCGGAGATCTCCGTGCGGCATGGCGCTGTTGCCATGCCAGCCCTGACATCAGCACCGCTGGACCGAATCCTGCGCCCACGACTGTTTGTCTGTATGACCTTGGGGCGGCGGGTCCCACCAGCAAGCGGGATCCCAGAAGACGGCAAGTGCGCCACCAGTCGAACCCGTTGGGAGTCAGCCCCCGAGAGTCGGTCAGCTCCTCCCCCGGGGCCCACGCTCCATTAACCAGATGTGACGGAGAGTGGCAATAGTGATCGCCCGCCAGGCGGCGGGGCTGTTGCCACGACTCCATGACGAAGCTCGCGTCATTAGAAGCACGGCTACAGTAATCAGCAGCCGGCAAGACCCGCCGCGGTGGACGCGGCGTGTCGGCTCCGTACCGAGCCAGTCGGCGGGGCCCACCAGTCGGCGGGCCCCAGGAGTCGGGGATAAGACGGCGGGCAGAGAGACTGACGGCTGGGCCCGTGTTCAGCCGGATTACCATTGTACCCCTGGAGGGTAGGCCTATATAAACCCCCCCCAGGGCACCCATGCAAAGGGTTGGAATCCATTAGCACTAGACCAGATCATATAGGAAGGAGAGAGCTAGCCTTGCCTTCTCCTACCTCTAGGAAAAAGCTCAAGGAGCAATTGTGTAAACACTTTGCCATAGTGATCATGCGGAGACCCCGTAGAGCTGCAGTAGGGATATTATCTCCCCGGAGAGCCCTGAAGCTGGGTAAGATTCGCCGGCGTGCATGTCTTCGCCTCATCCCGTTTCCAGGCACCGGCGACGTTCTACTCGCCCCCACCATGATAAGCCATCCTTTGTCATATGTCACACCCAACCCCCGACAGTACCGAACGCGAATCATATGAGCGTGATGAAAACTAGCTTGATGATATTCCCATGTGTCCTCGGGAGCGCTTTTCTCTATATAAGAGTTTGTCCAGGCTTGTCCTTTGCTACAAAAAGGATTGGGCCACCTTGCTGCACTTTATTTACTTTTGTTACTTGTTGCTCGTTACAAATTATCCTATCACAAAACTATCTGTTACCACTTATTTAAGTACTTGTAGAGAACACCTTGCTGGAAACCGCTTATCGTTTCCTTCTGCTCCTCGTTGGGTTCGGCACTCTTACTTATCGAAAGGACTATGATAGATCCCCTATACTTCTGGGTCATCATGTGCCCGTAGTTGTTGTAGGCACCTTTTTGTCCCCGTTTGGGAAAACTTTTGTTTTGCCACGATGGTGGCCATTGGATGTCACGAGGTAACATCGAGGCCACCCAGGATTGAGCCCAAAGGGGAGTTGGTTGGAGTGGCAAGGGGGTGTGATTGGAGTAGATTGGTTTTGTCGGAACGTCATTGGTCCACCCGAATGGGAGCACGAGGCCATGGGTTCTGTATTATGGGTATAGTGTGCTAACCTCTGCACAGTGTGTTTAGTCTATCGATACCCTCGTCCTCGGTCATGGGCATAGTTCGTACTAGGTCACACAATTTGATGAACACTCACATGAAGGAATGACTTATAGATGACATATATGTTAATAATGTGAGTAGTAACAGTTTGGCAGGATGCCGATGATGATGTTGGGATGATCTTGAGGATGAGAATTCGTTTTGTGATGTGGTCAGGCGGTGATCACGTGGAGGTATTGATCACGAGGTGATCGAGGTGATTTATTGCTTGGCCGGATAGCCAGAAGTGAGTGGTTCATGAGATCTGAGATGTTGATTCCTCAGTATTCTAGTAGTTATATATCATGCTTTATAGTTGCTTCCACCTCATAGTAGTTGTTGATAACTTAGCATGTTGTCGCAGGAAACCACATCCACCTATGGGACCAGAGGGCCCCTTGCTGGTTCGGTAGGGGGACGTCGCATTGCCCAAAGAGAAAACGAGCGTGGGGCGGCATGGCAGAGATCACGCAGGGAATTTTACCCAGGTTCGGGCCGCCGTGAGGTGTAAAACCCTACTCCTGCTTTGGTGGATTAATGGTGGAAGAGTGGTGGTGGAGTGTAGTACACTTGCCCGGCAAGGGTGGTAGTGGCTACACGCGTATGGGTGTGTTTGTTATCCAACCTTCTAACCCTTTATACGGTTTCCTTGGGCCTCCTTTTATAGATTCAGGGGCTACCACAAATGGCAAAGTAGTCATTATGCACTGATAAGATAGAAAACTGTGCTATCATACCTAACACTGCAAGCTGACAGGGTGCATTAAATGCACCACTTAACGTCACGTCATTGGTTGCCGGGCTATTTTGCCAGCTTCACACCTGCTTGCTTGACACGTCGCGGGACGTGTGTCGTTCTAGGGCATCTTCTGTAGAGAAAGGTTGCCATGTGGCAAATGGTTGTCACTTAATCACTTTTCAGCTTGACACTACATTTGATTGACGACGTGGGTCATGGTGGAGTAGTTGGGTGAGGTGGTTTTGCCCTCATGAGTCCCGACAAGCCTTGTTGGGACGTCTTTGGCGTCTTCTTCCGAGGGCGGCCCCACCCCTGCTGAGCTTGCTTACCCGGCAAAGGGGGGCTTTTCTCCTGGTGGCATCTTGCTTATTTGGCTTGATCTTGGTCCTCTTGGTTTGCATGTTGATCCTTTGAAGCTCTTGGTCTCTTGCACTCTGGTATGGCCTTGTGCATCAATCCTGTTCCCGTGCCTGTGCATAGTCTGGGCATCATACCCAGGGTTTGTTGCACCGACAGAAGCCCCCGGGCCTGCCCCGAACGTGTTGCCGAGCGTCGTCGGGGTAGGGCCTAATAAGTGCACATGCGAGGGCGCCGAAGAGGCTGGCCTCTTGAGGTCTTTTTTCTTTTGCTTCTTCATCAATCTTGGGCTTGGGCCAATTTCCGGTTTCCCCGCGTGTCGTGTAAAGCCAATGGTGGTGGGGCCACTCTTGTAATGGCCCGTGAATGACTTTAATGCACGAGGTAGAAACTACCAATTCACTCTCCCCACCACGCCCTTATCTCAAGCCACGTATGCCGCATGCATCGCGCGGGGTAGGTAACGGAGACGCGTGGCGTGGGAGAGTATTAAGGCGAGGGCCCGGCCTACATGAATTGGTAAAGGAGGATGGTGGTCGCCCGTTGAGGAAGTGGCTCCCCTCTCATGCCTGCCTATAAAAGGAGGGGCGAAGGGAGGGCGGAGTCATTCATCCTTGTGTTCCCCCATCCTCTGTTCTCTGCTTCCTGCTGGTTATGATGGAGAGAAGAGCCTGGGACCAGGCCCTGGGCTCCATCCTGAGGCTTATGCCATCGAACGTTGGTGCCTGGGGAGTGAGCCTAGTCCATGCTATGGGGGATTTCCTGGCGTCTTCAGGGCTCGCCCGGGAGGCAGAGCTGGAGACCATTGGTAATCCCAGCACTGCCCCTCCCAGAGGTTTTGGGGCTGATGGCGACGAGAGGTGCGCCTTCCTGCCCTGCTGAGGTGGGGAGTGGTGCGCCTTCCTTCCCTGCTGAGGTGGCGAGCGGTGCGCCTCCAGCCCCCTGGCTGCCTTGGCTGCTTGCCGTCCCCCCGGAGAAGGTGCTGGACCGCGAGGCCGATGCTCCCTAGGGATGGTGTTGATGAATTTGAAGCCTAAAGAGAAGGAGAAGGCGGCAGGCAGGCCATCCAGTCAGAGTACGATAGCACCAACGCGTTCGTCTCGTACTGGCGACCTACTACCCGTCTGCCTGTCTCTTCCCCCTTTCCCCGATGCTATCATCACCGTTTTCCCAGCTGCTGGGAAAAGGCGGCCCCTCTGGTACTTCCACTTCCTCCAGTGGTCTTCTAGCTAGGCCTCGACGTCCTCGTCCACCGGAGCTTGTGCTGGAGTCTTCTGACTGGTCCTGGAAGTGGTGACCAGGGGGACGATGTGGTGCTCCTTCCGCCCTCCTCCTACGCAGCCTCGCCACTCCCGTTCTTGCCAGGCTCCGTTTGGCAGGCCCCGATGGGATCGGGGTGGTGTTGTGCCCGTGCGTGTCCCGCCCTCTTCTCTTCCCACCGCACTACCTGGGACAATAGGGACAGGGAGAGGAGTCTATAGAGCACTTATGTTTTTTCAATCTTAAATCTATAGGCATTTACCAAATTTTAATTCAAACAATGTAATCTCTCGAGTCCATGTTTGTGTCCTGTAATGCTTGTACCTACATTATCAACATATTAATGGAAAAGATGAACCTTGCCGGGAACCCGTGCATGTATATGTCCATGCAGAGGAGTGATGCCTCCTTAGTGTAAATAAACGAGCTTCCCTCGGCAGGCTACCCTGCCGGCACCCTTTTGTTTCTCGGAGAACTGTGTCTACCAGGAAAAAAAATAAAGGGATCATCCCCTCACCAACTTCCTTTTACCAAAGGACACTGCGACCATCCCGACCAAAGCAACGTTTGAGTCAAGGATGGGAGCACCTAAGTCTCAAAAGAGTGGCGAGATTTTCTTATGCACAAGCTATAGCTTACAGAACACTAATGGACAAGAGGTAGAACTTATCTATTTGGCTTGCCGGAGATCGCAATGTTGGTTCATCTTCCCAACTCCTTGTAGAGGCCAAGTTCACGGCGGGAACCTGCAGCTCATGCAAATGGCAGTGATGCAAGATGCGATCCTATTTATATGCATATGAAAATGCTCATGAAATGGTTATGCAATGCTCTTGGAATGTTCATGCATGCATGCAACTTGGTCGGGGGGGCCCCCAATGCTTCGTATATTTCTCTGCTGCTCAGGTTCATCACATGGCTTTGTATAAGGGGTTACATGCAACTGAGGCAAGGCCTGCACATAAGGGTGGTTGCCAGGCCCTGCGCCTTATGGGTAGAACTTACAGAGATGCTCAATATTCCATGAGTTTTGCAATTGAATGCCATCTCCGGTCTCCAAACGGACTGCGCCAGGTCTGGTGACTCTTACTACTCGGTAAGGGCCTTCCCACTTCGATGTCAACTTATTTGTAACCTTGGCGGACTGAACGCGCCTAAGGACATGGTCGCCTTCCTCAAAACACCGGGCATGAACCCTGCGGCTATTATAGCGACGCAGGGCCTGCTGATAGCATGCAACACACGTAGCAGCCCGGAGACGGTTCTACTCGAGTAGCACAGCGTCATCACGCTTGTGCTGATCTTGTGCAACTTCATCATAGGCAAGCACTCGAGGCGACTCGTAAATGAGTTCCGTGGGGATAACTTCTTCTGCCCCGTAGACTAGGGAGAAGGGAGTCTGCCCGGTAGCTCAATTTGGTGTCATTCTGAGGGACCAGAGAACTACCGGAAGCTCATCGATCCACCGCCCGTCGTGCTTCCCCAGCGTATGAAAGGTTCTTGTCTTGAGTCCTCGCAGCACTTCAGCGTTCGCCCTCTCAGCTTGCCCATTGCTCCTAGGAAGTGCAACAGAGGCAAATGAAATCTTGCATCTGAGGGCATGAACATATTGCATGAAGGCGTGGCTCATGGATAGGGTGCCGTTGTCGGTAATAATCCTTGCCGGAACTCCAAAACGGCACACCAATTCTTTCAAGAACTTGATAGTTGACTGAGCAGTCACCATTCTCACGGCGGTCACTTTCATCCACTTTGTAAACTTGTCGATGGCAACGAACAAGAATACAAAGCCCCTGATTTCTCGGGGGGAAGGGCCGAGGATATCGAGCCCCCAGAGTGAAAATGGCCATGATAAAGGGATTGTCTAAAGATCTTGGGCGGGCAGGTGGATGTTCTTGGAATGGAACTGGCAGGCTTCACACTTGGTGACTAGCTCGACCGCATCTTGGAGGGCTGTGGGCCAATAGAATCCTTGCCGGAATGCTTTCCCAAGCAGTGCCCTTGATCCAATGTGGGAGCCGCACATGCCTTTGTGTATCTCAACCACCAGTTCCTTTCCTTCTTCCCGGCAGACGCACTTTAATTTCACACCATTGGGCCTCCTTCTGTACAAAGTGTCATCGACAAACTGATACATACTGGCCCTTCGGGCTATTCTTTTAGCTTCATCTTGGTCGGAAGCTCTCTGATTTGGATGAAGTGGACTATGTGCCTTGCCCAAGTTGGAGCATGGGGCTCGGAAACGAGGACTAGCAGCACCTCCTCAACTGCGGGGCCATGTTCCTCGTTCGCAGGGTCCATGGGCCCAGCTGGAGGGTGCGGTCCGGCAGGTGGCGAGGAGTTGTTGCCGGCAGGATCTCTGCCAGGAGCGGGCGGCTCTACCGGGAGAGGCTTATCGAAGTCCAATTTCCTCCTTTTTGAGTAAGATGGAGAACAAACGTCCCTGGTTTCCCAGGAAGCTTCTACGCAGCACACTTTGACAGATGACCAGCTATGTTGTTTTCCGCACGGGGTACGTGCTCTGTTTGCAATCCGTCAAAGCGTTCCTCCAATCTCCTTACTTCCTCGACGTATGCCTCCATCAATGGGCTTTCGTAATCCTTGTTGACTTATCTCACCACAAGCTGTGAATCTCCTCGAATGACCAGCTTCTTAATTCCAAATTATGCGGCAGTCCTGAGACCGATAAGGAGCCCTTCATATTCTGTTGTATTATTGGTTGCCTCTTCCCGGGAAAAATGCATCTGGAAGACGTACTTCAAGTGCTCCCCGGAGGGGGCTACAAGAAGCACGCCAGCTCCCGCACCTTGCAGGGAAAAGGCACCATCAAAATACATAATCCATTCTTTGGGTGATTCCTTGCCGGGGATAACTGTCTTTGGCACTTCCTCATCAGGGGTTGGCATCCATTCTACAATAAACTTTGCCAATGGTCTGCTCTGGATTGTTGATGTGCTCTCAAATTTCAAACCGAAATTGGATGACTCCAAAGCCCACTCCACTATTCTGCCGGTAGCCTCAATGTTTCAGAGTATACTTTGCAACGGGAAATGAGTGACAACCATGATCTCATGGGCTTGGAAGTAGTGGCGCAGTTTCCTTGAGGCCATGATGAGACCAAAGATCAACTTTTGCACGCTAGAGTACCTTGATCTAGCCCCCTGTAATAAGGAGCTGATGAAGTACACTGGGTGCTGCACCACCTTCTTCCTTGCCGTGTCCTTGGGGTTGACCTCGCTATCGTGCTTAGTTCTGTCATGATTCTTATCTGACTCTGCCGGTACTTGCTCACTTTAAGCTTCATCCACTTCCCGCTGCGCTACCAAGGCTGTCTAACCACTTGGTTAGTTGCCACTAAGTATAGCAGCAACGGCTCTTGTGGCTTGGGAGCAACCAAGGTGGGCACAGAGGACAAGTAGGCCTTAAACTCTTGCAAAGCCGCATTTGCCTCTGGGGTCCACTTCATGGGCCCTGCCTTCTTCAAAATTTTGAAGAACGGCAGGGCGCGCTCGGCAGACATGGAAATGAATCTGTTTAGCGCGGCAACGCACCCTGTCCAACGCCTCACATCCTTGACCGTCCTTGGTGCTTGGAACTGCTCGATAGCTTTAATCTTATCGGGGTTGGATTCGATCCCCCGATGGGACACAAAGAGCCTAAGCAGCTTGCGAGAGGGAACGCCAAACACACACTTCTCCGGGTTGAGCTTCAAGTTGATCTTGCGCAGATTAGCAAATGTCTCCTCTAAATCCTAAATAAGGGTAGCTCTATCCTTGGTTTTGACCGCAATATCATCCATATAAGCTTCGATGTTTCTGTACAGTTGTGGCTCGAAACCAATCTGGACTACCCTTGCAAAAGTGGACCCGGCACTCTTTAATCTGAACGGCATGCGGACAAAACAGTACGTACCACATGGAGTGATGAACGATGTCTTCTCTTCATCTTCCTTGGACATGAAGATTTGGTGATACCCATAATATGCATCCAGAAAGGATAGAAAATCACAGCTTGGAGTGGAATCCACAATTTGATCGATACGCGGCAAGGGGAACGGGTCCTTCGGGCAAGCTTTGTTGAGATATGTGAAATCTATGCAAATCCTCCACTTCCTATTAGCCTTCCGGACTACCACTGGATTTTCCAACCACATGGGGTGTAGCACCCCTCTGACCAAACCAGCTGCTTCAAGTTTCTTGATCTCTTCTGCAATAAACTATTGCCTCTCCAAGGCCTGCTTCCGGACTTTCTGCTTGACGGGTCAGGCGTGTGGGCAGACATCAAGGTGGTGCTCGATTAACTCCCTGGGAACACCAAGGATATCAGATGGTTGCCAGGCAAACACATTGATATTCGCTCATAGGAAGGCAATGAGCGCGCTTTCCTATTTGTCAACGAGGGTGGCGCTGATAGTGAAAGTACCATCAACGCCAGCCAGCCCTGCCGGGACCTTCTTCACATGGGGCGAAGCAACCTTGGATTTCTTGCTATTGCAACTCTTCGACAAGTCATCAACAGGCGTAGCACGCTCCGAAGAGACACGCTTCCCGGACTCCTTGCCAGCGTCCTTGCTACCCTTCTTCTTTCTTCTGTCCTCCTTGGCAGGAACTACCGCTGCCTCAGCTGCGACTGCTTCCCGGTACATCTTGTCCACGCAAATGGTAGCATCCTTCTCGTCTGATGGGATGGTAACGACTCCCACAGGCCCAGTGTAACGCCCCGGATGTAATTTTCCATAATTGTACTCCGACTCTTGCCATTTCCGGCTTTAAGTTATGATTTCCCTTCGTGGTTGGGTTTGTCTTCATTTTTCATTTTGTTCTTGTCATGCATTTCTTATCATGTCATCATGTGCATCGCATTTGCATACGTGTTCGTCTCATGCATCCGAGCATTTCCCCGTTGTCCGTTTTACGATCCGACACTCCTATGTCCTCCGGCGCCCCCTTTTGCCTGTTTTCGTGAGCGGGTATTAAACATTCTCGGAATGGACCGAGATTTGCCAAGAGGCCTTGGTACACCACCTGTAGACCGCCTGTCAAGTTTCGTGCCATTTGGAGTCCGTTTGATACTCCAACGGTTAACTGGGGAACCGTAAAGGCCTCGTGTGTGTTGCAGCCCAACACCCCTCCAAAATGGCCCAAAACCCTTCCAAAGCCCCTCCATCCTCTCAGCCATTCGATCACAATCGTGTGGCCGAAAACCGCACCTCATTTGGACTCTCCTAGCTCCCTCTACCTATAAATATGGGCACTCCTCTGAAAAATCCGGGTCCAAACCCTAGCCCCGCACCTCTCTCCGCGCCGGACGTGTCCGACCTCGCCGGACACCATCCACCGCCGCCGCCCGTAGCCAACAGGGACGCGCCACGTGGCAGCCCGCGCCCACTTCGCCGCTCCTCCAGCGCAGGCCCGCCGGGCCCAGACAGGGCCCTCCCGGCCCGCGCGCCCGAGCCTAGCCGCCGCCCGCGCCCGCCTGCTCCGGCCACCGCCCCGCTCGCTTCGCCGCCGCAACCGCCCGTGTGTGCCGCCTTGCGCCGACCACCGCCGCCCGCGTGCGCCGCCCCGTGCCGCCTCCTCACCGGCCCCGGCCCCACCCGCGAGCTCCTCCGCGCCGCCCTCGTCGCCGGATCTCCTCTCTGGCCATCTCCCTCCCCCGACGACCAACCCCGGCGAGAGATCCGGTCAACCTCGGTTCGCGATCCGGAAACCCTAGATCTGAGAATTTTCGAAGGTTGTTTTCGTTGCTAAGTCCTTTCCCCTTATATTATAATGCTCTGTTCATCATGCCATAACTTCTCACTCGTAGCTCCGTTTTGCATGCATGATATATCAACATGTTCATCAGGATGTGCTCTTCATTTTGTTCCATTGTGCCATGCTTGTTTAAGTCCAAATTGATGCCCAAATGAATGTTGCAAGAGTGCTATAAAATGTTAGTTCCTGTTTCTTAACAGATCTTGAGCATTTGTCATTTTTGCCATGATTATTGTGTGCTGCATATGGGCATGAGCTCTACATGTGTTTTGGGCTATGCCATGCCATCTTACAGGGGTGTATGCCATGTATTTTTTGATCAATGTGGTGACTAGCACAAGCATGCAAAGTAGCTCTCGTGTTATTGCTGATTTCAGGGACTTGGAATTTCAGTCATTTCCCTGCTGTTATTTTTATGCCATGTGTTCATGTCGCTACAGTGAGATCCATGCTTCTTTTGAGTATATTAAGTAAGGATGATTTTGACATATGGTTATGCTCTATCCATCCATGTCATTGTTTGAATTTATGGAGTGCCCTAGCATGTTTAAATCTTGCTCTACTTTTGCTATAAAATGTTCCTAGCAGATTGTTTACGTGTTAATCAATTTTGCCAAGGTTGTTGTAGTTGACCCATTCATGCTATGAGATTGTTCTTGCCATGTTTAGATTCTTGAACATGTCTTCTTGCTGTTAGTATGCTTAGCTTGTCATGCAATGCCTTGTGTTGAGTGAATCGAGCTCGCAAAGAGGCCTTCATAACTCTGTTTTTGCCATGTCCAGTTTTCTGCTAAGTCTGAATCTGTTAACGTAACTTGCTATGTTTACATGGGTGCCATCGTATCTTATGATCCTTTTTGGCTTATGGTCAGTAAGGGACTTTTGTTCTATGCTTTGAGTAGATTCATGACATGCCTTGTATTGCTATGTTCTGTTCCTGTAGCATGTTGTTATCTTGCTCTAAACATTGTCTTCCTAATGTTAATTCCTGACATGTTAGTATTTTCACTAAGTCTGTGAAGCTGATATCTTTTGCACTTTTGCCATGCTTGTTTGAACCTGCTCTTGTGTGATTTAGCCGTAGCTCATTGTTCATCTTGTGTCAAGCATCTTGAGTAGATCACTTCCATGTTTTTTGTTGCTATGTTGGAGTGCAGTAGCTTAGTTTCTTGTTGCATTCTAGATGGCATCGTGCTGTTAATCGCAGAATTGTGTCATTATTGTTTTGCTTGCCATTTGCAAACCGTGCCTCCGATTCCGGTGATCTTCATATCGATTTCGACCGAATCAACTCATCTTTCCAGCGGCGTGCTTGGTTTGCCAAGTTGAGTCCTGGTTCAATCTTCTCGTTCCGGAGCATGCTTATGCATTGCATATCACATCCCGCATATCATGCCATGTTTTGTATCATGTTGCTTGCATTGCACCGTGATTGATTGTTGGTCCTTTTCTTGTGTTCTTGCCTTGGGTAGAGCTGGGAGACGAGTACATGATCGAGGAACCCGTTGAGTACGCTTCCGAGGATCAGGCTTTCGTCAACTCGGAGAACTTTCCAGGCAAGATGACCATACCCTCGAAATCACTTCTATCTTTGCTTGCTAGTTGCTCGCTCTTTTGCTATGACGCGATACCTACTACTTGCTATATCATGCCTCCCATATTGCCATGTCAAGCCTCTAACCCACCTTGTCCTAGCAAACCGTTGTTTGGCTATGTAACCGCTTTGCTCAGCCCCTCTTATAGTGTAGCTAGTTGCAGGTGAAGATGGAGTTTGTTCCTTGTTGGAGCATCTTTATTGTTGGGATATCATTATTATATCTTATTTACTTTAATGAACCTATATACTAGGTAAAGGGTGGAAGGCTCGGCCTTATGCCTGGTGTTTTGTTCCACTCTTGCCGCCCTAGTTTCCGTCATACCGGTGTTATGTTCCTTGATTTTGCGTTCCTTAGGCGATTCGGTTATAATGGGAACCCCTTGACAGTTCTCCTTGAATAAAACTCCTCCAGCAAGGCCCAACCTTGGTTTTACCATTTGCCACCTAAGCCTTTTTCCCTTGGTTTCCATGGACTCAAGGGTCATCTTTATTTAAACCCCCGGGCCAGTGCTCCTCTGAGTGTTCGTCCAAACTAGAGTCCTTTGCAGCGCCCCTCGGGGAAACTCGAGGTTTGGTTTTAGTTGTACGGAGCGCTCATCTAGTGTGCCCTGAGTACAATATACGTGCGACTCCTATCGGGATTTGTCGGCACATCGGGCGGCTTTGCTGGTCTTGTTTTACCATTGTCGAAATGTCTTAACCGGGATTCTGAGTCTGATCGGGTCTTCCTGGGAGAAGGAATATCCTTCGTTAACCGTGAGAGCTTGTGATGGGCTAAGTTGGGACACCCCTATAGGGTTTTGAACTTTCGGAAGTCGTGCCCGCGGTTATGGGCAGATGGGAATTTGTTAATATCCGGTTGTAGAGAACTTGCACTAAAAAATACACTTTCGTGATGATACGTGTTTGTCACAGTAGGTCGCGTTTTTTGTCATGCATGTACATCCATGACAAATTTATGACAGAATCAAGATAGTCATACCTGTGCTATCGTAGAAGTGTTCCATGACATTACCAAAATTATCATCACGGAAGTGTCCACTTCCATGATGATAAATCGCGCGTCACTGAAGTGCTTTCGTCAAGGGTGACCGACACGTGGCATCCAACGTAGGGGAACGCCGTTAAGCTATCGGGTCGGGTTTTGGATCCGATAACCCGTTAACAGCCCCGACCAATGGGGATTTTCCACATATAAAATCATCATTGGCTGGAGGAAACACGTGTCGGCTCACCGTTGGGACAGATGTCATCCGCTCATTGGACCGAAGGCACCTATGATACGGCGACACATGGCACGGCCCAACAGAGGCCCATTCCTGTGAAAAGGCCAGCTCATTTGACTTGGTCAAAAGGTGGCGGGACGGCCCATGGAAAGCCTGTTAACGGCCTGTTCGCATATAGCCCATTTACAGCCCGCTAACCCAGGGCCCGTTACGCCCTTTTTGAATTAGGCCCAGTAGCGTCATCTGGGCCGTCCAATATGATTCAGCCTGTTTTAACTTCCGGCCCATGTGTGGCCCATGACTTCTTTCGGCCCATATGAGGACCTTTGTAACTCTTGGCCCATTAACGGCTCGTGGTGAAACTGGCCCGTAATGAACAGTGTATCACTTTATACCCATTAACGGCCCATTTTATTCCATTGGGCCGTTTCTAGCCAAAGTTATCTTTTGGCCTTCTCAGGGCCCATTGATTCTTGGGCTCATTTGCAGCATTCGGTTACATACGGCCCGTTACTGTCATTTTCTGCTTGTGGGCCAAATTCAGCCCGTCGTTACAGTCGGCCCGTTTGCGGACCGTTAATACGTTGGGTCGTTTTCATGTAAAAAAACCCGTTGGGCTGTTTTCATAGAGTTATCAAATACGGCCTATTAACGGCCCGTTATGGTCCACGAATAGTATGGCCCATGATTGGCAAAATGATGATACGCCCCATAGAAGGCCCATGGATCCTATGGCCCGTATGAGGCCCATGGATAGTACGGCCCGTAGAAGGCCCATGGATCGTACGACCCGTAGAAGGCCCATCGACCCTGTGGCCCGTAAAAGGCCCATGGACCCAAAGGCCCGTATAGAAGGCCGATGGATCCTACGGCCGGACGAAGGCCCATGGATCATACGACCCGTAGAAGGCCCATGATTATTTTGGCCTAGTTACCAAAAATAGGCTATTGTGGCCACTAGAAAAAAACAGAAAAAGAACTGCAGTGACTACAAGAAAACAACTAAACAAGACAATAAGGAAATAAATAAGCAAGCAATTAACGCTACCCTATTACCGCTATTACACATATTACATCCACTGGGCATCAAAGTTCGCCACCAGTGCAAATATAGGGAACAAAGCAGCACATTACATACACTGGCCGTCAAAATTGGCCACCAGTGCAAATAAACGCGACAGCAAAACTAGAGCATAACTGAAACAACTTCAGAAGAGCTCAAGAAACGTTATCCTGGGTATCCACCATGCTGGCAATAAGCTCAGCAAGCTAATTAGCTTTGTCATGTTTGGCGCTAAAATCCTCCAACGCTTGCTGTTGCACCAGAAAGTATGCATCTGAATGCTCCAGGGACTTCCGCAGTCCTTTCGCTTCTTGTCGCAGCACAGCTGATCGATGTCTTTCAGCTTGTAGTTGAGACTCAAGAAACCGAACTGATTCAGACAGTGAGTTTGAATAGCTTGTGCAAGCGGTAGTGTCCAGTAACTCGAACACTAAACCAAGACAGGACTTTGGGGTTGTCTCGTTGTCTTCAAGATAGTCTTCCTTAGCTGTTTTATCAGCTTTGTTGGAGACCAACAAGGATGTGTTACTATCCTAAACCTTATTTGCATTACTTCATTTACCATTGCTTAATAAGGCACTCTTCCCCAATATTCTGTCAGCATTCTGAAAGAAGAAACAAGCAGACACATAACAAGTTTAGCATGTACTAGTATATGAAACTCATTTCGGTGAACCAGTTCATTAGTAAGGTGGACAGGATTAAACTACCAAGTCTTCTATTGCCAAGTACTAGTACATAATAAAAGCATCAAACAAACATATATCTATGTCCTATGGTCACTGCATTGTCTTGCCAAATCAAAATAGAGACACGGTTCAAATCATATCAGTTCAAGACAAAGCAGAAGTGAAATAATACAAAGCGTGGGAAACTACACGGCACAACAAGATTTCAGATGGGTACCACGAGTCTACATATACAACAACACATTGGCTCTGTTGTGATGCTAGTAATGTGCATGATATGAAAGTCAACTGTATACACAATTGAAATTGAAATCAACAGAGCTATTGATAAGAGCAAACCTGTTAAAGAAACATGCGTGAACATACCTGCTGTGCCATTGGAGTTTCGGTTGGATCCTTCAATTTAAAAATAAGTTTGTATGAGTAAATACAGTGATACAAGAACAAAGCAATCATAGTTAAAAAAAGGCGCGCCTAAGCGAGCGCTTAAGCGCGCCTAGGCTCTAGGCGTTGGCAAAATGCATTGCGCATAACTACGCATAATCCGTGCATAACTGCGCATAAGCATGCGCTTTGGTCAGTAAAGCGCAAGGCGGTGGCAAAACGCACAATTAATGCCTAGCACTTTTTTGAACTATGATAGCAATGGAATCTTAAATTAGAACAATTGTTCTTCAGGTTTGGGCACTTGTTCTACATGAACAGAGTACAATAAGACGAAAGAATATAATACTTAAAAATAGAAAATGAGCTCATAGACCTTACCACATTCTTGGTTCGGGACCAGTAAAGAACAAGGCGTTCCCAATCATCGTCCAGTAGATGTGTCTCGGGAGAACGTAAGGGCATTTGATGAGTTTGTTTGCCGGTGAAGTACGTTTTCTTCAGGTAATTCCGATACTGCCACCAAGCATTCTTGAAGATAGCAGAGGTATTAGCACAGGTTACCTCATCCTAAGTTTCCAAATCGGTCCTTCTCTATAGAGAAAAATGGGAAATTTTGTTGTATTATAACCATCATGGAGGTAGGATGTATGGGACGAAGCAAAGTAATTGCCATGAATAACATTACTTACACATAACTCCTGGACAAATACCTGCAACTGGCATTTTCCTTCATCTTCAGTATAATATTTCCAAGATGGGAAGATACGCACATACGATTTAACAACATCAAATGTGATAGATGCTAAACTACGACTAGCTGGTTGTGCTTCCTCCACAGGAATAGGCGTACTAACTGGTTGAGTTGGGGTTCGCCGTGATAGTACTGGCCCTTTTGGCACTGGAGCTGCCTTACTAACTGCTCTTGTTTGGGAGCTCTGTGGTGGAGATGGTGCTCTGACAACAGGAACTGGGTTACTATCGGCTGGGGTTGGGATTAGATTGGTGAAGTTGGTTCTCTGCCCATCGCAGTAGGGGTACAATCTGCGAGAGTTTGGGTTATGTGTGGTAGGGCTGGTTCTTGTGCATGTACAACCGAGGTGCTATCTCCACCAAGAGGTAGCACTGTTTTATTTGAAGACCGTGTTTTTAGTCCACTAGATACTGGCATCACCCGCTCCAATTCAAATGGCTGATGAACAGGAAAAATAGTTGAATGTACAGACATTGTATGAGAGACAGATGCAATAGATAGTGTGGAGAAAAGAGGGCATGAAATAGTTGACATGTATATTTTTTAACTAAAACGGATAGCATGACATAATTTCACATATATGATGTCCATCTAAACTGGATAGCATAGCATAGCATAATTCAAAGATATGATGAATAACTAAACAGGATTGCATGACATAATTCACCTACATGTTATCTAAGTAATCAGGATCGCATCATTTAATTCACATATGTGATTTATATGCTAAACAGAGGGCATTCGATATGATGTCTGAACTAAGAACATGGTGTTGAATATTGTGTATATGATGTCTAAACTATGCAATGCAAGACACCGTATGCATGATATGAGCAGTATAACCATGCCAAGTTAGAGCATACACCTCAGTGGGGGAATAGGACTGGTCATCTGTCTCTGAATCCATCTCTGAGGAGCTATCGGGACCCAACAAGAGATCTGCTTCGACAGGTAGCATTGTCTGCTCTGAAGGCCTTGTTTTCACTCCAGATTTTTCCATCTCCCACCCAAATGGCTGATTCACAGGAAAAGTAGTTTAATGTACAAACATTGTCGACAAATGGAAATGTAATGAAGAAAAGGATGGGCAAGATATCATTAAAATATATGATGCCTGGTTAAACAGGATGGCATTGCACATTTCACATATATTATGGCTGGCTAAAAGACATGAGACTGCATAATTCCCATATATGATATAGAAACTAAACAGGTGGCATTACAGAACATGTCTAAACTAAGCAAATGACATATATCATGTCAAAAGTAGGCACTGCAAGGCAACATATGCATGAATGACTAACATCATCATGCCAAGGTAGAGCAAACACCTTGGGGGGTAAATAGGAGTGGTCAGCGGCGTTTGAATCCGCCTCAGAACAGATATCTTCCTCTGGATTAAAATCTGGAGAGGGGTGGGGAGGGTTTTCCATTGAACCCACCATGGAGCGATGTCTGCATGACATTGTATTGCCGCGCAAAACTCTTCTCTTTTTCTCTACATGTTCAGCATGACTGTGTACAATATCTGACATGCATACGAAAAAAATATGGTGAGATTATGTAAGGAGAGCATGAAAAAATTTAGAGTGATGGTAACAACCAATGGATCGACGTTTTTCCGTTGAACCAAAATAGCCCTAATGGATCAACGTGAATGTATAGTAATAAGTGATGCAACAAGTGTACAACCTCTTTGCCGTAGCCGTGTCGACCTCAGCATCATTGGGTTGGTCGCTGAAGCAGTTGAGGCAGAGGTGGCTGTCGGAGGTGTGGAGGAAGATCTGAGGAATCTGTAGACGGCGTCCAGGGCACTGCTCTGTTGTGATGGACCGTTCTGTCGTTGGAGCAGCTCCGGTGAGCCGTAAGACGTCAAGGCTGAAGCAGCACAAGACAGACACCGTCAATCTCAAGTGGGATTCTAATAGCATATCCAATAGATGATGTAAAATGGATGTAAAATTAACATCACCAAAAACCACCTGACTACAACAGATGAGATAAAAACTGTTGACTCTGAACTTAAATGTCGAAACTGAAATTTACTGTCGAATCTGAATGCTACTGTCGAAACTGAACGCAATGGTAGCAGAGAGGCACTTGACATGTAGTTTAAGGAGGGCC
The DNA here is from genome assembly GCF_003073215.2 of Triticum urartu. NCBI lineage: Eukaryota > Viridiplantae > Streptophyta > Magnoliopsida > Poales > Poaceae > Triticum > Triticum urartu. Next base: position 605,922,811 of record NC_053026.1, on the reverse strand, counting down.
TGCAGTTCATCTTCAACCTGCACCCCCTGAGCCTCCAGCCACCACCGGCCGAACCGCCGGCCCCAGCGCCGCCTCGCCGCCCCGAAACAACTCGCCACCGCCGCCCCAGCCAGCCCTCTAGGCCCCCCGCCCCCACCCTGAACCCTAAGATAGATAGTGGGGTACCTCTCCGGCGAGCCCCCGTCCCCGCTGCGGGTGGTTCTTCCTTAACTCCGGCGAGCCCCCCCCCCAACCCCTGAAAATTGACTGACCCAAAAGTCGATTCAGTCGACTGAAGAGTGGCTTAATCGGAGTAGAGCAGCAGCATGAGCGAGGGGGAGAGCAGCAGCAGCAACCGGGCGAGCAAGCGATCGAGCGAGAGCCGGAGCAGCAGCAGCAACGCGAGCGAGCGAGAGCCGGTGCAGCAGCAGATCTGGCTGGTATGGACACCGCCAGCGAAGGGGCCTCGCACCGGGGGAGAGCCGCCGTGGAGATGTCGCCCGCGGCGCCGGCTTCAAGGTAGCCATTCCATGGGTGTGCAGGATGGAGCACCGTTGGCGCCGGGAGGTCGAGTTAAGGAGAAGGTGCGATGCGATGAGTGTACAACCTCTTTGGTGGCGTCGAGTAGGCCTCGGCTTCGTCCGAGGAGTCGGTGGGGATGCTGCAGTTCTGGTGGAGCATGTTAAGGTGGCACTGTGGGGATGGAGCAGCCGCGATAGATGAGGCGATCGTCAGAGCAGCTCCTTGGAGGTGGAGGACGGGGTGGCTGAACCGGCGGGACAGCGAGATGGACCACGGATCCTCATCCGGGGAGGTGGACGAGGGACGTCGAGCTGTTGCGGTGGACGACGTCGTCGGGGAAGAGGCTCCGGCTGGGCAGCGGTGAAGTGGCAGACGGAGGAGGGTGGGGTTTCGCGGCTAGAGCGGAGAGGTTATGGCGGCCTGGGATTTCGAATGGCGAAAAGGGGGCGATGGGAGGGGGTGAAGCATGACTTAGGGACGCGCTTGTCCAAAATGTAGGGTGTGTTACAAAAGTACCACCCCACCGATTTGAACTAGCGGCCCTTTCGGCTCAGGTTTAGAAGGGGGATTTCGCGTGTCGGGATTTGGCAGCTGGAGGGAGTTTTTGCACGCGTTGTAATTTCGAGATAGCAAGGCGCGGGTTGTGTAGGCGCCAGTTTTGGGAGCACGATATCTGAATTTTCGGGATATAACAAGACGCTGGTTGAATTTTAGGGACAAGCCTAACGTGTAGTAATATTGTACTTGTATACGTACCAAATCAATTCGCACTTCCCTCAACCAAAAAGAAAACGAAAAAAATAAAACTATTCACACCACACAAAGAGAGAGTCTTGCCCCGTTTTACTATACAAATGCTATTCAAAGCTACTCCCTCCTTCCATCTATATAGGGCCTAATGCGTTTTTCGATGCTAACTTTGACCAAATACTAGAGCAATGATATATGACATGCAACTTACAAAAAGCACACCGTTAAATTCGTCTGTGAAAGGTTCTTTCAATGATATAATTTTCACATTGTGCATGTCAAGTACTATTAATCTTGTCAATAGTCAAAGGCGGTCTTAAAAATCTCATTACGCCCTATATAGATGGAAGGAAGGAGTATGAATCCATGTTATGTCCGATCAAATTTTTTCGCTTGTTGTATAATGCATGTAACCTACTCATACCAACATTTTAGTGCATTCCAAATGTCTATACTACCGCTGCAATTTGAACTAAATTTGAATTCGTTTCTCTATTTCAATAAGATCTACAATCATGATTGTTTCCAACTTCAACCATCATAGTTTCCTTGCTATCCGCCAGATATAAATCGGACAGCCTATAATGCAGGATGGCAGGCACACCATCATCAACAACTCCGTTTTTTAATAAGAGTAGAGATAAAATATATTAAATGTAGTATAACATGTTCATAAGCACACCATGTGTATCACCGTTATATATATTCACACATGCGTGGGTTTGAAACACTATGATAAATTCTTCAAATATCCAAATTCGCTTTTTATAATGAAGTATATATTATCTCTATTCGTCTTTTACACCCACACAACCCTCTTATCTTTGTAGCTAGCGCTAACTTTCTCTTGTGCATGCACACGCCCGCATCCCTCTCACCCTCCCTAAGCATTGTCTAGCTCCATCGTGCAAATTCATCTTTTCACTTTAGGTCGTTCACCCACGGTGTGTGTAGGCCCCCCATCTCCTTCTTTACGGCACACATCAATCGATATGCCTCTCTAGCCAGGTGTGCCTAGCACAAACACAAGCTTCCCATCTTCTCTTGTCACCGTCCATGCCTCACTCCCACCACTCTTTTCATCGTTCTTGTACTCGCACACTCCTCCCCCCTCGATATAGTATGCCTCTCCTACGACCTCCTACATGCATCCCTCTCTCTCTATCCTTCTCCTCGTGCCTCATTTGCTTCTAACACACACATGCATGTATACCGATCGATCTCCCAACATATACCTAGATCGACTTTAACTACCCCCCCATCAATCGATGTACCTCACAAGTTATGTCTCTCCTTTCTCTAACAAAGGGCGATTGATCTTCCTATGTAGTTACATCTTCTTACCACAACCACATCGTCCCCCGTCATCATTCGTGCATGCCTCCTGACCCGTCTCTCGCACGCACGTGCACAGACAACAAGCAGCCATCTCCTCTCTTATTGATATTGTGGGCGTGCCCTCCGTTTGTCTAGCAAGCCTATCCCACCATTTGTTAGAAGCAACTCCACTACCACCCCCTCCAACACTCTAGCTCTGTCTCTCTCCCAACCTTATTCCTCTCCTACACATATGCATGGATGCCAATCGATCTCCCTTAATACATGAGGCAGATCGATCTCCTTAATACATGAGATAGGCCTCTCTCCTCCTCCACACATATACCAGCCATTGTACCTCTATAGTTAATTGGGCCTCCCTCTTCCCCCACCACACACCGATAGTCGAGCGCTGCAGGTAGGTCTCTATGCCACAGCGACAAACTGCACATGTCCCATCTCACATTCCAGTAGGCCAGCCACTCTATATCTTTGACGTGGGCACACACAAATTCGATGGCACTCTTTATCGATCACGCGCGCGCACACACACACACACATCATCATCCCTCTCTTCGATTCTCTGGACACCTCAAGATGCATTTGTATGAGTAGTTTATCTTGTGAGAGAAAAGGTTGAACGAGGGAAGGCCTTATTTGCGAACGTGGAGAGACGTGTGGGTATATTTTTGCAAAATTGCCATAGTTTCTTTCCTATCCGTCAGATATAAATCCGACGGCCTATATTGCAGGATGGCACGCACGCCATCATCACCAACTCTGTTTTCTACTCCCTCCGTCCGAAAATACTTGTGATCAAAATGGATAAAAAGAGATGTATCTAAAACTAAAATACGTCTAGATACATTTCCTTTTATCCATTTTGATGACAAGTATTTCCAGACGGAAGGAGTATTTGTCTTTTTAGAGATTTCAACAAGTGACTATGACCGGACCTTACCAACATACTCAAAAAAGTAGTCCATAATTTTGATGTTACCCTCTTTTCTTGGCGGTGCAGTGCCATCTGGATACCTCATAAATAAATAAAGTACTACATGATACTAATATATGATACATGGCGCAGGAGTACTAAGTATTATTAATATAGTTTTTCTAGAACTCATCTAGATGAGATATAATTTGGTCCCATTCATCTTTTATAGGCATTGGATGTGATGCTATATAAGATGCGTGTGTGCTGACGTGTGTTGTATTTGTTCTTGTGCAACGAACTGACCACTGCATGGCATGTTTGATAATCTCAAGTCATTAAAAGCATACAAGCCCCACATCTCTGCTTGGTTGATTCCTCTATTTATGCCAAAAAATAAGAAACAACGTGAGAGTTAATGCACCACGCCTATGTGTTTACTAGTATTTAGTTTTCGTAAGATGACTTAATACTCACCTAGACGGAGGGAGTATTTGATTTGACAGCGGTCGGCGCAGTTCCTGATACGGCTTTAATGCAGACGAGGGAGGGAGTAGTGGTTCCCGATATGTTGAAAGGCCAATGCATCCTCCTTCAATTAATGCATGAGGGAAGTAATGGGAGGAGGTCCGGGAAAAGAGGCTGCATGATGTGAATGCAACGCAGTTTGCCCTCATTGCCCTCATATAAAGGCGCCCCTCCATTCCAATGCATCTACCACATCGTACGCACCTAAGCATTTGCCTAAGCACCTACACTAAGCACAAAAGAGCTCACTCCAGACCCATGGCGGCGATGCTCGTGAGCGGCCAGCGGCTTTGCCAGATGGTCCACGACGCCGGCCTGCGGCATGGCGCCGAGGATCGTCTCCAGACGGTGTTGGAGACCGGCTGGTGGATAGCCGCCTTCGACGCCAACTATGACTCTCAGTTGGACCAGATGATCGTTGCCACCAGCAACAAGTTCACCGTCCTCAAGAAGTTTGCGGACGACATCGCCGTACTCCTCCAGCCCACGCGCCCGGGCTCCTCATTGCCTGTCACCCTAATCGGCCTCCATGGCCAGAACCTGTTTCAAGCACTGGTGGCCCTGCGACTGCCCGCCGACGCCATGAAGAATGTCCACCTGGAGGTCGCGCTCGCCGCGAGGCTCCTCGCCCTGCAAGAATTCGTCGACCTACACATCCACATGTACGAGGAAATCGTGTACATAGGTATCTACAAGGTCAGTGAGGACGCTACGACGTTGGCCTTCCTCAACCGACTGGAAGCCTTGGATGCCTTTGCTGAGAAGCACCTCGACCTCGCCACAAAAGCCGTCGCTCCTTAGCCGTCGGTCGATGGCCCGGCGCACTAAGTTGAGGAGGAGGAGGTCGTACGTTCGTGGATCCATCTTTCTTCTTGCCTTCTGTAACCACCACTGCGATCGCATCATTGTGGCCTTAATTCTTATTGTGCTGTTGCATTCTCGTTCCATTCAATACCGACATGCATGTGCGATCCCTTTGCTTAATTATATGCATCACTGTAACTAGTACTCCATCCGTCAATTTATAAGTTGTGCTTACCTTTTCCATCAACTTCGTGCAATGCGCGGGCATCTTGCTAGAAACACTAGAATATGTCTATATAATCCGTATGTGATAGTCCATTTGAAATCTCAAAAAAGACAAATATTTAGGTACGGAGGGAGTAATATATTAGGAGTATATCAAAACAATAGTGATTTCTTTCAAGTTTGTGAACAAATACTACTATTCTACTACTTTGGATCCGTCGCAACGCATGGGCACATTGCTGGTAAAAGGAAAAGGCTTGCCGCGTTCGCGTCGCACCCCCACACGCCCGGGAATCGGGAGTACAACACGGCCCGTCCGGCACGGCACACAGCTTAGGGAAGGCGTGTTGCCTAGCATTTTCACTTTCATGTGGGACCGCCGTTGAGCAAACCAACACCCCGCCCGCCGCTGGGTTGGAAAACAGAAACGAGGGGAAGATCTAGCTGTAGCACGGAAGCCAAGAAATTTGGTGTCAGACGGGGCTCGTTAATAGAGTAGGAGCATTTCGTACTAGTACTACTCCTACTAGTACCAAGTTTGTACTCCTAATACTATATTACTAGTACTACCACTATACAACTACTAGTAGGTACGTGCACGGCACAACTAAGCTTAGGCAAAGTTATTAGTTCTTCAAAACGAGAGAAACAAGTTGGCAATCCTAAGGGAATATTGCCACATTTTTTGTGTGTATGTCATGTGGGGCCTTAGTGTGGCTTGCCTAAGGTGTGGCTTGAACCAAACACTCACCTAAGTTAATCAAACTTGCCTAACCTTACATTCCACCAGATTTTGCCACATGTTAGAATCCAGAAAGCTCCACATGTAGAAGCATAATGCACAAACCACCAGAATCTCATGCGTGCAATGCACGTGTACCTTACTAGTACTAGTTGGTAGTAGTAAGAAACAAATTCCAGTTTTGGCACGAGCTCGTACTGCGGGAGCACCACAAGGCCTACCGCAGGAGTTACATTTCCCTCTCGGGGCCCATGGGACCGAACTTAGGTGGCTTTAGTGCCCGGCCTATGAGTCAATGACATGCGGAACTTAAATGTGGCTGGCCCACATGTCATTCTCATGGTGGTGGCATGGTTCGCGACTCACTCGTTCGAGATGAACCGGCCGATGGTGGCGTGACCGTGGCAAGGGTGCCACAGCTGGGCGTCGGGGCGTTACGAGGCGTAGATGGCCACACCAGCGGGTACTAAATGTGTCACAGCCGCTGGATGAAAATTCTATGGTGTGGGAGTACGGATCGGAGCACATCAGCGGAGCAAGCAAACCGCGTCCAATCGGGTGTGTCTGTGGTAGAAAGTTGATGGTCGCCGCAGTTCAGCTGGCCCGCATGTCATGCACACAAAGGCAGAGGAGCGGTGGGGCCGAGAGGGATGAGGGCCACGTCGGGGGGATGAGGATCCCCTGACGCGAACAATCCTACCATTCTGTCACTGACATGTGGGACCCATAAGCGTGGGTCCCACCTATCAGCGAAGGAAAGGCAGGGCAAGGCAGTGATAGCCACGTCAGAGGATCCATGTCCACATTGGGGGACGTCGTGCCGTGGGTTGGAGCGGCGTCGTGGGAATCGCGTGTGGGTGTGGCAGTGGTAGAAACAAGAAACGTGATGGTCGCCGTGGTTCAACTTCCATGGACAAGTTGTCATGTCTGCTGACATATGTATATCAAAACTAGAGTGTTTATATTTCAAGCACGTGAATAAGTATTATTCTACTACTTCGGATCCATTGCACCTGCCTTTGAGTCAATAACATGTGGACCCGATAGGTGACTGGTCCACATGTAATGCTCCCTTAGGAAGAGGGGCTGTGGGGCCAAGAGGGGTGAGCCGCGGGTCGAGGGACGTGTGGTTTCATGGGTTCAAGCGGCGTCGTGGGAATCACGGGTGGCTGTGGTAGAAACTTGATGCTCGCCGCATTTTAGTTGGCCCACATGTCATGCACACAAGCTGTCATGTCTACGGACACATGCACTGCATACCGATCACTGGAAGGAGTAGCAGAGAAAGCTATATATGCGGATAAATAGTTCCTTATAGTCAAGAGGACCCACGCTACTACTCTGTTCCAAAGACATGCACACCATCAAAATAGTCCATCTATATCAATATACACCGAGAGGGAATAATTATTTTTACAAGAGAGGAAATAGTTCATCCATCCATAATGCCCTCCTGCTGGTGCAGCCTTTTCTTCTTCTTCTTCTTCTTCTTCTTCTTCTTCTTCTTGTTCTCATTCTCTGTGGGAGACGGCTTTGCAACAAGCTGTTTGGACCTTGCAGCTATCTTGAAACTCACACGGGCATCGAGGGTAGCATATTTTATCCGCTCGTACGTCAAGGGATAATTCTCCCATCAAGACGACCTTAATGCCACCGTCTTGTCACCCTTCTGAAGATTTGTACCGAGCACAAAATTTGCTACGTCGAATAGGGATGGTGTCTGTTTATCACAAACTTCTACAGGAATTTTGATTCTGGTTTGTAGGTCAGCGATGCTTTTCAAATCAAGGTTGTACGTCTTCAGCTTCTGTTTGTCCCCTTCGATGGCTGCTCCACAGAAGTATATGTCCTCCCGAGACAATAAATCGTGACGATCACGTGGTATGGAGGGCGAGTGTATGATGTGGTACACCAAAACATCATCTTCGTGGCACAGCTGAAGGACGGCGGTGCACTGGATCTTCCCAGGGGCATGCTCCGTGTACTCTGCATCGAGACCGATGACCCTCGTCTCTACCTTTTCGAGGGAGTTGGATACATTGTTGATCCAGTGCTGAACAACCCTTGGGTGGACGGTGACGGTGGAAACTATGCGCATCGAGCCCTCGACGACGACATGTTGGACGCTAAAAACCTACATCTCGATCTCTTCCGCCATTTGGAACCGCTGGAACGGAGGGCTATGGTTTGGAGAATTAGGATTAGATGGCTAGTCTAACTGAAGTAGTAGATGATTAATTAAAGAGGTTAAAACAATGTGAATGCAGTGGGGTTTGGATGCAAATGAAGACGAAGGAGAGGTGAAGAAGCCGAGGAGAATTGGTTCCCGATGGAGAAGTAAATGGGAGAAGTGGCGTGCAGGCAGTTGATTAGACGGCTAGGTAGACTAAACGAAAAGGCTATGCAGGTAGACTGATGAGTCGTACATGTTCGTGTACGTGCCCATCCTTCCTGATAGGTGGGACCTATGCATGCAAACAGATAAAAAATGTCCTGGATACAGAACATGGATAACACTGTATATTTAGTGTAGAATCTTTTTAGTACTTTGAATTTTGGCCACTACTTCTACTGTTTAGTAACTTTTCTGAATTTTTGCCACTACTACAGTAAGTTCAAGTGAGTAACTATAGTAACTTCAAGTGAGTAGCTCCATTTCTGATTTTTTTTTACATAAACTAACCATGATATTTGTTCCTCTGTTCTGGTCATAATTATAATCTGATTGCTGAACCCTTAATCATTCTCATAATGTTTACATGATGCACAATTATACTGCCGTCAAAACTACTCCATACACACACTGTCGAAACTGACAAGATGGTGGTGGAGGTGGGAATAAATGTTCAGTATTGGTGCATTTTCTATGCTTACAAAATTCAGATTGAATTTCACTACCAAAAGAAAAGAAGTGGAGATTAAATGCTGCTTTCCACTTACTTCACCTGTGTGTAACTCTTTTGGTGCATTTTCTGCAGAACCTATGTGTAGCTACAGCATACAGGCCAGTTCGTCAACTGCTCGAAGAAGAAAAGAAGGTGGCATTTCCTTGCCTTTAGCATACAGGCCAGTTCACTTAATGTCCTCTGGTTCTATATTTCTGAGAACATCCAAGTTTTTACTTATCACTTTGCTAGCATTCACAAGTCTATTGAAGCGTGCATGTCTCTGTGAATCTTATTGTCTACTCCAAGTAGATGGTGTGTAGCCTGGCAAAGGATATTAGTACTTGGTGCATTCTAAGTTTAAAACCACTCTAGATTTACAAGTGTTTACTGAAGATGACAAGTGTTTATTCACTTCTAAATTTGAAGTAACGAGTAGACGAACAATATTCATCTTTTTCTGTATATGAAGAAGAATAAACCTAGCTAATTCAAATAATTCCAATTTTAGGGACATGTTTTTATCAACTCTTAGTTAAGGGGTCGTGGCAGTTTTCAGTTTTCAGTTTTGTGCTGCTTGAATTGATTCTACAGGAATATTTAGGGAAGAGTCATGGCTATGCTTAGCTCTCTGTAAAATGAATGACTGAAATTGGACAAGTGGAAACTTTAGGTATATTTGCAATTGGACAAATGGTGTATAAATCCAAATAAAGCAAATAAATACAAATGATTCAAATAAATCCAAATAAACATGGTTGATCTTCATTTTGCATAAACCTGGTTGAGTATTACAGAGTAATTGACAACAAATTGACCTGGTTGGAATTCATACAGCAACAGTAACAGTTAACTGAACTTCTTTTGCGTGCATTTATCACTCCAGAAAACTTTCAGTAACAATGAGCAGCCTCTGCATTTTCTGAGTGAACTTTTGAGTGCATTTATCACTTGTTGGGGTATGCTACAGCTTCTGCAAATCACAAACTCCTTTAGTTTACATCTCAGTTTTAGCAAACACTACAGTTTCAGTAAAGGAGTCATAACTGAATTACAGGCACTGTAGTTTCTCTACAGTATTGGAACACTGAACATTTTCAGTTAACTGTAGCAAGAAAAACTTCCAAAAACTAGCAGATCTCCAAGAATGCCAAGAGTATTACTCAATGAATTTGATGGCATCAAACTAAATTTTCACTATAATCTATTCATCATTTAGTAGCAGTGTACAGCCTTGGTCCTGGATTATTTCTCTAGCTTCGTATCCCCTGACTGAATTTTCTCCGCCTGCACTGAGAACAGCAAATTCAGACTCACAGCAACAAATTGAACAGCAGCAGTAGCAGAGGCGGGCGGGGCAGACTCACCAGCACAGGCGGGAGTGGCAGCAGAGGCGAGGCAGCGGAAAAGGCAAAAGCAGCATCAGAGGTCCACGGCACCGACATCGTCCACCAGTAGCAGCATGAGAGGCGGGAGTGGCCGGAATTGTCCACGGCACCGGCGGTCGAAGCGGACGAAATCGGAGGCGCAGGTGGGCGGCGAAGGTGGGCGAACGTGGGCGGCGACCTTCAACGGGGCCGGCGGCGTAGCTCGAGGAGGGCGCCGGCGCAGGTCGCCTTCACGGCGGGCGGTGCACGTGGTAAGCCGTGGCACAGGTGCAAGCGGGCGGCGGCGCTGTTGTTGGTCGCGGGCTGGGCCACGGTTCTGATACGTCTCCAATGTATCTATAATTTTTTATTACTCCATGCTATATTATCTACTGTTTTGGACTATAATGGGCTTTCTTTTTCACTTTTATATTATTTTTGGAACTAACCTATTATCCGGAGGCCCAGCCCAGCATTGTTGTTTTTTGCCTATTTCAGTGTTTCGAAGAAACAGAATATCAGACGGACTCCAAACGGAATAAAATCTTCGGGAACGTGATTTTCTCACCGAACGTGATCCAGGAGACTTGGACCCTGCTCCAAGGAACAAAAGAGGCGATCACGAGGGTGGGGGGCGCCCCCCCCCCCTAGGGCGCGCCCCCTGCCTCGTGGGCCCCTCATTGCTCCTCCGGCGTACTTCTTCCTCCTATATATACACACATACCCCCAAACGATCAGAAGAGGAGCCAAAAACCTAATTCCACCGCCGCAACTTTCTGTATCCACGAGATCCCATCTTAGGGCCTGTTCCGGAGCTCCGCGGAAGAGGGCCGTCATCACGGAGGGCTTCTACATCATCCTAGCCTCTCCAATGAAGTGTGAGTAGTTTACCTCAGACCTTCGGGGCCTATGGATAGCGGTCGATGAGTGGAGTAATAGTAGTAGATGTAGAATCATTTCGATCTACTTGTCACAGACGTGATGCCTATATACATGATCATGCCTACATATTCTCATAACTACGCTCAATTTTGTCAATTGCTCAACAGTAATTTGTTCACCCACCGTAGAAAACTTATGCTCTCGAGAGAAGCCACTAGTGAAAGCTATGGCCCCCGGGTCTATTCTCATCATATCAATCTCCATCACTTTAATCTTGTTTTGTTTTTACTTTGCCTTTTACTTTTCACTTTGCATCTTTATATCAAAAGTACCAAAAATATTATCTATCGGATCTCACTTCCGTAAGTGACCGTGAAGGGACTGACAACCCCTAATCACGTTGGTTGCGTTGAGCTCTTTGTGTTGTGTAGGTATGAGGGACTTGCGCGTGGCCTCCTACTGGATTGATACCTTGGTTCTCAAAAACTGAGGGAAATACTTACGCTACTCTGCTGCATCATCCCTTCCTCTTCGGGGAAAACCAACGCAAGCTCAAGACGTAGCAAGAAGGATTTCTGGCGCCGTTGCCGGGGAGTCTACGCAAAAATTCAACATACCAAGTACCCATCACAATCCCTATCTCCCGCATTACATTATTTGCCATTTGCCTCTCGTTTTCCTCTCCCCCCAATTCACCCTTGTCGTTTTATTTGCCCTCTCTCTCCCTATCCTCCCTCTCTATTTGCCTCTTTTTCCCATTTGCTTTTGTTTGCTCGTGTGTTAGATTGCTTGTTTGTCGCGATGGCTCAAGATACTACCAAATTATGTGACTACACCAATACCAACAATAATGATTTTCTTAGCACTCCGATTGCTCCTCTTACCAATACTGAATCTTGTGAAATCAATACTGCTTTGTTGAATCGTGTAATGAAAGATCAATTCGCCGGCCTTCCTAGTGAAGATGCCGCTACTCATCTGAATAGCTTCGTTGATTTTTGTGATATGCAAAAGAAAAAAGATGTCGATAATGATGTTGTTAAATTGAAGCTATTTCCTTTTTCACTTAGAGATCGTGCTAAAGCTTGGTTTTCGTCTTTGCCTAGAAATAGTATTGATTCTTGGAACAAGTGCAAAGATGCTTTTATCTCTAAGTATTTTCCTCCCTCTAAGATCATCTCTCTTAGAAACGATATTATGAATTTTAAGCAACTTGATCATGAACATGTTGCACAAGCTTGGGAGAGAATGAAATTAATGATATGTAATTGCCCTACTCATGGTTTAAATTTGTGGATGATTATACAAAATTTTTATGCCGGATTGAATTTTGCTTCTAGAAATCTTTTAGATTCGGCCGCGCGAGGCACTTTTATGGAAATCACTTTAGGAGATGCTACTAAACTCCTAGATAATATTATGGTTAATTATTCTCAATGGCATACTGAAAGATCTTCTAATAAAAAAGTGCATGAAATAGAAGAAATCAATGTTTTGAGTGGAAAGATGGATGAACTTATGAAATTATTTGCTACTAAGAGTGTTTCTTCTGATCCTAATGATATACCTTTGTCTACCTTGATTGATAATAACAATGAATCTATGGATGTGAATTTTGTTGGTAGGAATAATTTTGGTAACAACGCTTATAGAGGGAATTTTAATCCTAGGCCTTATCCTAGTAATCCTTCTAATAATTATGGGAATTCCTACAAAAACTCTTATGGAAATTATAATAAGATGCCCTCTGATTTTGAATCTAATATTAAATAATTTATTTCTTTGCAAAAGAATTTAAATGCTATGATTGAAGAAAAATTGCTTAAGATTGATGATTTGGCTAGGAACGTTGATAGAATTGCTCTTGATGTTGATGCTTTGAAACTTAGATCTATTCCACCTAAGCATGATATTAATGAGTCTCTAAAAGCCATGAGAATTTCAATTGATGAGTGTAAAGAAAGAACCGCTAGGATGTGTGCTTCCAAAGATGCCTTTATTAAAGCGTGTTCTTCTAATTCTTATGAAAATCAAGATGAAGATCTAAAAGTTATTGATGTGTCCCCTATCAAATCTTTGTTTTGCAATATGAATCTTGATGAAACTGAATATGATCTTCCTTTACCTAGAAGGCGTTCCAAAAATTCGGAGTATTTAGATCTTTATGATGAAATTGACGAAAGTGGGATTGAAAGAAATAAAAATTTAGATGTTGCTAAACCCACTCTATTGGATTTCAAGGAATTTAATTATGAAAGTTTCTCTTTGATTGATTGTATTTCCTTGTTGCAATCCGTGCTAAATTCTCCGCATGCTTATAGTCAAAAGAAAGCCTTCACCGAACATATTGTTGATGCCTTGATGCAATATTATGAAGAAAAACTTGAGTTGAAAGTCTCTATCCCTAGAAAACTCTATGATGAGTGGTAACCAACTATCCCCAAAATCATGAGTTTTATGCTTTGTGTGATTTGGGTGCTAGTGTCTCCACTATCCCCAAAACTTTGTGTGATTTGCTAGATTTCTGCGATCTTGATGATTGCTCCCTAAACTTGCATCTTGCGGATTCCACTATTAAGAAACCTATGGGAAGAATTAATTATGTGCCCATAGATTTCATTGTTCTTGATATAGATTGCAATCCTTCTTGCCCTATTATTCTTGGTAGACCTTTCCTTAGAACGGTTGGTGCGATTATTGATATGAAGGAAGGGAATATTAGATTCCAATTTCCATTAAAAAAGGGCATGGAACACTTTCCAAGAAAGAAAATAAAATTGCCATATGAAACCATCATGAGAGCCACTTATGGATTGCCTTCCAAAGATGGCAATACCTAGATCTATCCTCGCTTTTATGCCTAGCTAGGGGCGTTAAACGATAGCGCTTGTTAGGAGGCAACCCAATTTTATTTTTTGTGTTTTTCTTCTGTTAGGGAATAAATAACCCATCTACCCTATGTTTTGATGTGGTTTTATGTTTTAATTAGTGTTTGTGCCAAGCTAGACCTATTGGATCTTCTTGGATGATAGTTATTTGATCTTGCTGTAATTTCTAGAAACTTTGCGTTCAGTGCCCGAATTACTAAAAATCATAAGAACGTGATAAAATACTGATTCCAATTGCTTCTGATCAATAAACAAATTACCTAGGTCTTCTAATTTTGGTAGATTTTTTGGAGTTCCAGAAGTTTGCGTTAGTTACAGATTACTACAGACTGTTCTGTTTTGACAGATTCTGTTTTTCGTGTGTTGTTTGCTTATTTTGATGAATCTATGGTTAGTAAAATAGTTTATAATCCATAGATAAGTTGGAATATAGTAGGTTTAACACCAAAATAAATAAATAATGAGTTCATTACAGTACCTTGAAGTGGTTTTATGTTTTCTTTCTCTAACGGAGCTCACGAGATTCCTATTGAGTTTTGTGTTGTGAAGTTTTCAAGTTTTGGGTGAGTTCTTTTGATGGATTATGGAACAAGGAGTGGCAAGAGCCTAAGCTTGGGGATGCCCATGGCACCCCCAAGATAATCCAAGGACACCAAAAAGTCAAAGCTTGGGGATGCCCTGGAAGGCATCCCCTCTTTCGTCCAGTTCCATCGGTAATTTACTTGGAGCTATATTTTTATTCACCAACATGATATGTGTTTTGCTTGGAGAGTCTTCTATTATTTGTCTTTGTTTGTTAGTATGCTACAATCATCCTTGCTGTACACACCTTTTGAGAGAGCCATACTTGAATTGAAATTTGATAGAATACTCTATGTGCCTCACTTAAATCTTTTGAGCTATGTAGTTTTGCTCTACGTGCTTCACTTATATCTTTTGAGCGTTATAATTTTGCTATATGTGCTTCACTTAGATCTTTTAGAGCACGGTGGTGGTTTGTTTTAAAGAAACTATTGATCTCTCATGCTTCACTTAAATTATTTTGAGAGTCTTAATAGCATGGTAATTTTCTTCATATAAATATGCTTGGTGTTCAAGATATGTGAAATTCTCTTTCGAGTGCGTTGAATACTAAGAGAAGATTGAAGCATGATAATTGTTTTGAGATATGGAGGTGATAATATTAGAGTTATGCTAGTTTAGTAGTTGTGAATTTAAAGAATACTTGTGTTAAAGTTTGTGATTCCCGTAGCATGCACGTATGGTGAACCGTTATGTGATGAAGTCGGAGCATAATTTATTTATTGATTGTCTTCCTTATGAGTGGCGGTCGGGGACGAGCGATGGTCTTTTCCTACCAATCTATCCCCCTAGGAGCATGCGCGTAATACTTTGCTTTGATAACTTCTAGATTTTTGCAATAAGTATATGAGTTCTTTATGACTAATGTTGAGTCCATGGATTATATGCACTTTTTCCCATCCTTCCACCATTGCTAGCCTCTCTAATACCGCGCACCTTTCGCCGGTATCATACACCCACCATATACCTTCCTCAAAACAGCCACCATACCTACCTATCATGGCATTTCCATAGCCATTCTGAGATATATTGCCATGCAACTTTCCACCTTTCCATTTATTATGACACGTTCCGTCATTGTCATATTGCTAGCATGATCATGTAGTTGACATCGTATTTGTGGCAAAGCCACCATTCATAATTCTTTCATACATGTCACTCTTCAGTCATTGCATATCCCGGTAAACCGCCGGAGGCATTCATATAGAGTCATATTTGTTCTAAGTATCGAGTTGTAAGAAAAATAAAAGTGTGATGATCATCATTTTCTAGAACATTGTCCCAAATGAGGAAAGGATAATGGAGACTATGATTCCCCCATAAGTCGGGATGAGACTCCGGACGGAAAAAAAAGAGAGAAAATGCCCAAATAAAAAAATGAGAGAAAAAGAGAGAAGGGACAATGTTACTATCCTTTTACCACACTTGTGCTTCAAAATAGCACCATGATCTTCATGATAGAGAGTCTCTCGTTATGTCACTTGGCTTGTATATTCCAATGATGGGCTTCCTCAAATTGCCCTAGGTCTTCGTGAGCAAGCGAGTTGGATGCACACCCACTTAGTTTCTTTTGATGAGCTTTCATATACTTATAGCTCTAGTGCATCCGTTGCATGGCAATCCCTACTCACTCACATTGATATCTATTGATGGGCATCTCCATAGCCCGTTGATACGCCTAGTTGATGTGAGACTATCTTCCCCTCTTTTTGTCTTCTCCGCAACCACCATTCTATTCCACATAGTGCTATGTCCATGGCTCACGCTCATGTATTGCGTGAAGATTGAAAAAGTTTTGAAAAAGTTAGAGTATGAAACAATTGCTTGGCCTATCATCGGGGTTGTGCATGATTTAAATACTTTGTGTGGTGAAGATAGAGCATAGCCAGACTATATGATTTTGTAGGGATAACTTTCTTTGGCCATGTTATTTTGAGAAGACATAATTACTTTATTAGTATGCTTGAAGTGTTATTATTCTTTATGTCAATATGAACTTTTGTCTTGAATCTTTCTAATCTGAATATCCATACCACAATTAAGAAATTTTGCATTGAAATTATGCCAAGTAGCACTCCGCATCAAAAATTCTCTTTTTTATCATTTACCTACTCGAGGATGAGCAGGAACTAAGCTTGGGGATGCCTGATACGTCTCCAACATATCTATAATTTTTGATTGCTCCATGCTATATTATCTACTGTTTTGGACTATATTGGGCTTTATTTTCCACTTTTATATTATTTTTGGGACTAACCTATTAACCGAAGGTCCAGCCCAGAACTGCTGTTTTTTGCCTATTGCAGTGTTTCGAAGAAACAGAATATCAGACGGAGTCCAAACTAAATAAAATCTTCGGGAACGTGATTTTCTCACCGAACATGATCCAGGAGACTTGGACCCTGCTCCAAGGAACAAAAGAGGCAGTCACGAGGGTGGGGGCGCACCCCCCCTAGGGCGCGCCCCCCTGCCTCGTGGGCTCCTCGTTGCTCCTCCGGCATACTTCTTCCTCCTATATATACACACGTACCCCCGAACAATCAGAAGAGGAGCCAAAAACCTAATTCCACCGCCACAACTTTTCGTATCCACGAGATCCCATCTTGGGGCCTGTTCCGGAGCTCCGCCGGAAGAGGGCCGTCATCACGGAGGGCTTCTACATCATCCTAGCCTCTCCGATGAAGTGTGAGTAGTTTACCTCAAACCTTCGGGTCCATAGTTAGTAGCTAGATGGCTTCTTCTCTCTTTTTGGATCTCAATATAATGTTCTCCCCCTCTCTTGTGGAGATCTATTCGATGTAATCTTCTTCTCTTGCGGTGTGTTTGTTGAGACCGAGGAATTGTGGCTTTATGATCAAGTCTATCTATGAACAATATTTGAATCTTCTATGAATTCTTTTATGTATGATTGGTTATCTTTGCAAGTCTCTTCGAATTATCCGTTTGGTTTGGCCAACTAGATTGGTAGTTCTTGCCATGGGAGAAGTGCTTAGCTTTGGGTTCGATCTTGCGGTGTTCTTTCCCAGTGACAGAAGGGGCAGCAAGACACGTATTGTATCGTTGCCATCGAGGATAACAAGATGGGGTTTATTTCATATTGCATGAATTTATCTCTCTACATCATGTCATCTTGCTTAAAGCGTTACTCTGTTTTTAACTTAATACTCTAGATGCATGCTGGATAGCGGTCGATGAGTGGAGTAATAGTAGTAGATGCAGAATTGTTTTGATCTACTTGTCACGGACGTGATGCCTATATTCATGATCATGCCTAGATATTCTCATAACTATGCTCAATTCTGTCAATTGCTCAACAGTAATTTGTTCACCCACCGTAGAAAACGTATGCTCTCGAGAGAAGCCACTAGTGAAACCTATGGCCCCCGGGTCTATTCTCATCATATCAATCTCCATCACTTTAATCTTGTTTTGTTTTTACTTTGCCTTTTACTTTTCACTTTGCATCTTTATATCAAAAATACCAAAAATATTATCTATCGGATCTCACTTCCGTAAGTGACCGTGAAGGGATTGACAACCCCTAATCGCGTTGGTTGCGTTGAGCTCTTTGTGTTGTGTAGGTATGAGGGACTTATGTGTGGCCTCCTACTGGATTGATACCTTGGTTCTCAAAAACTGAGGGAAATACTTACGCTACTCTGCTGCATCATCCCTTCCTCTTCGGGGAAAACCAACGCAAGCTCAAGACATAGCAGGTTCTGGTGTTGGTCGTGGCGCAGATCCAGGCGGGGGGTGACACAGGTGGGTAGCCGGCGATGGCTGCAAGGCGCGGGCGACGGGGGAGGAGGAAGGAAGGAGATGGACTTCTTTGTGACCTGTTTAAAACTCTGTGGGTTTTTTGCAAAAAACAAATACACTGCCCTGTGGACAACTTTTCCCGGACGGAGGGTGTACTAGTTAAATCCAAGCTGTGGGTGTGAAGCACTGATATGCCAGTACATTTGATTGTGACCTGTTCTAATTTTGTACCTGGACTTTTTTAGAAAGGGTTGTACGTCAACTTAATGTGCTAGCAGAACTTATTGTGTTGTGTGTCTATTTTCTTTACACAACATTCAAGATATTTCCCCGTCATTGATAAAGACGATGAACCGTTATGTACGACTTCATTGGTTTCAATATGGCCCTTCCCGTAGCGATCCACTGCTTCCATCCTGATTGTGCCGCCTGCGTGAAATTTTTGTATGCAAGTTCAGTGTGCTATGATGTTCTATATGATTGTGTCAACTATATAAGTTTTTACTAAGCATCAGCAATGCATATGGCTGAAAGATGTATTTACGAGCATCGACCGACGGGTCTACCTCTCTCTCTCTCACCCACACACACACACATGCACGCACACACACGCGCAGACGCACAAGTGGGACATGTTGAATTATTTATTTGCTCGTGACAGCTTTTAATTAGGTTCCACTATAATCTAACTTTTTTCTTAAGTTATTAATTGAGCTCAGTGACTTCAAAAAGTTGTATAGAAGCCTTGTTTGGGCCTTTCCGGCGTCGCTGAATGTGGGCTGAGTAACCATGTTAGGTTGTACTATACTACACAGGCCTTTTTCTCAACATCAGCAATGCAACAGGGCCGACAGTTGTGCACAATATCCGGGTCAACTTGTTATTCTCCGCCCCGCTGGGCTGCAAACTTTCCTAGGAGGTATGCATTAGGCTTAACAAGAAAATGGACTTTAAGAAATAATAAATGGGATGTAATTATAATAACTGGACAGTTACGATGCACCAAACACGTAATTAGTTTGAAATATATATTATTTTTGGAATTTGAAAATTTTAATTTCCTTACTTGTTGCGCGCGAAATATTTCGTTGGATTTTAACATAATACAACTTTATTTTGAAATTATATTTAACCTGACTAGAAATTTCAGATAAAAATATTTTGGATCCCATCAAAATGTGGGAAATTTTTTTTAATTCTGTTTTGAGCGGTTGTTTGAAATTATTAATCGTTGTCCTAGCTAGAAGTTGGGCTGTACTTTTAGCAAACTATAAATGGGTTGTAGTAAATTCCATTAGATTAAAAAATGGACTGTACATTCTTACAAATCGCAAATGGGCCATATGTTCTCTGCCAAATCCGAGCTGTGTGCCTACTAAGTTGACGGGGATGAAGGGCTTTGTCAACTTAGTCAATATGCACGATTCTAGCTCGACTGACCGTACGATGTCCATCCAACGGCCGTAGTGCTTCTTCAACCTCTGTTCTTCTTGCTCCAGCCGCCCAAAGCAGCGCCGGTCATGCCGCCTGCTCCTGCCTCCTGTGGCCGGCTGTGCTGCCGCGGAGGCCTCACCGCCCCCATAACTCCCACTGCTGGCCAGGCCATCCCTCCACTCCACTCACCCACACCCCCTATTATTCTGCGGCGACGGCAGCGCAGCCGAACCAGTGAACCCTCGTACTCCTCTCTACGTGGGCATCCACTGCCGCGTCTTCCCCGGCTCCGCGTCGTCCCCTTCCTAGGCCTCACCGTCGTCCACCGCCGTGGTGCTCTTGGAGCAGCGTGGTCAATGTGGTCAACGACCGAATTCCATCGAAAGAATACTGTACGTGGAGAGGCTGACAGTTGGGTCCATGGCAGCCACAAGGAAGTGCCTCCTTATGACGCGGAAAATAATTATTCCTCCACCTAACAGCAGGGACCCACCGGACGCCCACCAGTATTTCGCAAAAAAAATGTTTGCCCCTGACTGCTGGGACCCACCCGAGGGCCACCGTATTTCACGAAAAAAATGTTCCCCCTACTGTCAGCTCGGACCCACCGGAAGTGCCTCCTTATTACGCACAAAAAAATGAATACCCCCTTCTAGCTGGGACCCACCTTGGTGGGAGGCTGACTTGTGGGCCTACTAAGTTGACGGGGACGGAGGGCTTTGTCAACTTAGTCAATATAAACAATTCTAGCTCCAGTGACCGTACGATGTCCATCAAACGGCCGTAGTGCTTATTCAACCTCTGGTCTTCTTGCTCCAGCCTCCCAAAGCAGCGCCGGTTGTGCCGCATGCTCCTGCCTCCCGTGGTCGGCTGTGCTGCCTCGGAGGCCTCACCACCCCCTACTATTCCCACCGCTGGCCAGGCCCTGCGGCGACGGCAGCCTCACACCGCAGCCGAACCAGTGAACCCGCGAACTCCTCTCCGCGCGGGCTTCCACTGTCGCGTCTTCCCCGGCTCCCCGGTGTCCCCTTCCTAGGCCTCGCCGTCATCCACTGCCCTGCTGCTCTCGGCGCGGCGTGGTCAACATGGTCAAGGAACGACTTCCATCGGACATGGACTGTACGTGGAGAGGCTGATAGCTGGGTCCATGGTCGCAGCAAGGAAGTGCCTCCTTATTACGCGGAAAATAATGATTCCTCCACCTGACAGCTGGGACCCACCGGACGGGCCACTGTATTTCGCGAAAACAAAGTTTCCCCCCGACTGCTGGGACCCACCAGCTACATCTTCGCACGCAAGGAACTGCGTCCGGGCAAAAAAATGATTTGCCCCCCTAACTGCTGGGACCCACCAGCTACATCTTCGCAGGCAACGAAGTGCCTGACAGTCGGGACCCACCTGGTCGAAGCGTACGTAGTGTTGTCATTCTGGTCGCGAACGTGTATGTACATATATACTGGTGGATGTAGAGCCACGCACGTGTCGTAGTAGAGGCGCGCACGTAGCATGTACACGTACGTACAGTGGCCAGGGTGCAAGAGAGAAAATACGGCCACGTATGTGTACATACGGGCAGGGTCCCGAACGCCTACTCGCGCATACGTACGGCCAGGGCTCGTGTACATGGCTGGGTCGGAACGGAGAAACAGTGTCGTCGTCGTGTTCATGGGGAGGCAACGGAATGCGCCGTGTTCATGGGGAGGCAACGGAATGCGTCGTGTTCATCGGGAGGCAACGGAACGCGTGGGAGCCAACCGGTCGAAACGGAATGCGTGGTCGTGTTCATCGGGAGGGCTTGGACGGAACAGGCGATGGAAACGAGGCCTGGCGTACTGCAAAATGGAGGAAACAGCCTTGTGTTCGACCGGCCACGTTCGAAACGGGATCCTGTTCATCGAGAGGGGTCTAGCGTACCACAAAATGGAGGAAACGGACCTCCTACAGTCGAAACGGGGGTCTTGTTGATCGGGAGTGGTGTGTCGTACCGCAAAACGGAGGAAACGGACCTCCTACGGTCGAAATGGGGGTCCTGTTGATCGGGAGGGGTGTGGCGTATCGCAAAACGGACGAAACGGACTTGTGTTGGAGCGCTACGGTCGAAACGGGGGTCATGTTCATCGGGAGAGGTGTGGCGTACCGCAAAACGGGACTCCACGGGATACTGTTCATCTCCACCGTCGACCTTCTCCCGCCTCCACGGGCTACCGTCGACCTCCTCCAGCATCCACGGGCTCCTATTCATCCAGCCTCCACCACGCGCTACTCCACCGGCTACTGTTCAACCACCCCTCCACCATGTACTATTCATCCAGCCCTCCACACCACGGGGTCCTGTTCAACCACCCCTCCACGGGCACCCGTCCACCGTCTATTGTTCATCCAGCCCTCCACCACACCACGGGGTCCTGTTCATCCAGAGGCAATGCCACCGCTCACAGTTCATCCAACCCCCCTCCCCCCGCAACGCTCACTATTCATCCCAGAGGCAGCATCGATCGGCTTCAGTTAGCAGTAGTAGCGAAGGAATCGCTCGATCGGGTTCAGTTAACAACCATCGATCGATCGCTCGGGTTTAGTAACGCGTAGCCTGCAGTGCAATCACTCTGGTTCAGTTAGAGCCCAACGCCTCGCTCGGATTCAGTAAGAGCCAATGCCTCGCACACACGCGCGTACGTGTATGAGAGAAACGCGCATCGCTCGGCCCCGGACCTCCCACTGTAACCGGGAACTCCCCGAAATTTTCCTCCCCCTCGCTTCTACCATGGTTTTTTCCGTCATGGACGGCCCAAAGAATGTCATGCAGCTGCGTCTCCGGCCCGCCCAGGACGAAAAGCCCATTTTCTATCATGATTTTTTGTCATAAAAGTAGGAGCCCGCCACATCTATGATGATACCAGATTTTGTCACAATTATCGTCATAGAAGTGTCATATGTATGACAGAAAAAAAATTCGTTCGGCCCAAAATGTCACGGATGTGTCTTTTTTTGTAGTGTTGACACTTAACTTAATTAAAATGAATCAACCGCGTGTGTAGCCGTGATGGTCTCTTTTTGGCGGAGTCCGGGAAGAGAACACGGTCTCGTGTTATGCTTGAGCGTAAGTAGTTTCAGGATCACCTCTTGATCTTTAGCTTCTCGACCGTGCTTTGCTTCTCTTCTCGCTCTCATTTGCGTAAGTTAGCCACCATATATGCTAGTGCTTGCTGCAGCTCCACCTTACTACCTTTTCCTACCCATAAGCTTAAATAGTCTTGATCGCGAGGGTGTGAGATTGCTGAGTCCCCATGACTCACAGATTACTTCCAAAACTAGTTGCAGGTGCCGATGATACCAGTGCAGGTGATGCAACCCAGCTCAGGTGGGAGATCGATGAAGTTCTTGTTCGTTGTATTGTTTCGTTGCCGATCGATCAGTAGAGGAGCCCAGTTGGGGCGATCGTGGATCTAGCATTAGGGGTTGTCTTTCTTTATTTGGTTCCATAGTCGGACCTTGATTGTATTCTGGATGATGTAATGTTATATTTATGTATTGTGTGAAGTGGCGATTGTAAGCCAACAATTTATCCCTCTCTTATTCAATACATGGTATGTGTAAAGATTACCCCTCTTGTGACATGCCTACTATGCGGTTATGCCTCTAAGTCGTGCTCCGACATGTGGGAGATATAGCCGCATCGTGGGTGTTACAAGTTGGTAATCAGAGCCTTCCCCGACTTAGGAGCCCCCTGCTTGATTGAATCGCTGACGTTGTTGAGTCTAGAAATTTTTTTTGAGTCTTATAGGATTATATATATCAGAGAGTAGGATTCCTTTTACTCCTTAGTCCCTTTGTCGCTCTGGTGAGGCCTCCTGACGTAGAGTTTTGACTCTTCTCTTCTCAAATTTCACTAAAATAATTAGGATCACGCGGGTATCTTGGAATCGTTCCAATGGTTTTGTGACGAGAACATTGTTCTTGGTGCCTCCTGACATTTAGGGGTTGTGGCAGTGTCCCGGGGAGTTGAGCTCTGAGGTGTTGTCGTCACAATTTTATCGTTGCAGTTCTGGAATACCTGAGTTCGCCGACATCAAAATTCTCTTTTATGCAGTTGTTGGTGAGATAACCTCGACGCCACCCAGTACAGGGGCGGGAGTTCGGGAGTATTGGCATAACTCGTATAACGGATGCTTTTCGAAGGTTGAGGTAAATGATTTCCAAAGGTTTCTTGGTTATGTGTTGAAGGATGGATACAGCTGGATGTAGGATTTGCTAGTTTTGGATGAGATATTATGCTTCCCCTGTATCCCAAACACCTGATTGCATAACCAGAAAGTTTTGGGAGTTTATAAGTGGGAATTCAAGTAGCTCCTAGGATATCTTTCCGACAGATGGATGATATGAGATTGGGGTTCGACGTCTAGTGGTCTGCCAATCCACGGTTGGTTTTACAGTGGTCTCGTTGTGTCTTAAAGAGTCCTTGGCTATGCTGACTCGGGGACGCTTCGTATGTCATGTGCACTGCCTTATACATGATGGTGATGTACAATCGAGCCCGTGTGGGCCCCACCACGAAAACTTCGGACGAAATCTCTATCATATGTTTGTTTCTGGCTTATTTTACAAGCCAATACTTTGTTTTCTTTTATTTGTGGTATTCGAGTTGCTTCAATGTCAAGTGTTGATTCCATACCTCCCCTAAGTGGTGTTCTCACACTTCTATGTGAATACCAATCCTTCTTGATCTTTGAGTTTGACATCTCAATTTCTTCTAAACCGGTGTGTGTCTCTTCAAGTGGATCCGATCATGTCAACATCCGCAAGATCACCTCTCGGTTTTTTCTCAATGTTGTTCATTTCATCTGTCTCCAAGTTGACTTTGTTTTCCCCCCCCCCCCCCCTTTTTTTTTAAGGATTCAGATCTCTTAATCATGTATCCTTTTATTTGCGAGAAGTCCCTTCAGTCTTTTCTTTCAATGTTTTACCCGGTGTTTCTTATGAAGATTCTAACGGAGCTTCAAGTTCATCATTCTTCGTTCCCTTTTTCCTCCGGTGGATTCAATTCAAGTTTTCAGTGTTTGATCACATTCTTTTCCTTATTTCAAATGTTTTCTCGTGCCGGTACACCTCTTAATCATCCACTTCTCGCTATTCAATTGTTCCGGAGTGCTCACGATATCTCGAAGATTCGTGTTTCCACTCTGCTTTCGTTCAACCTATTTTGAGGTTATTATCTCATTCAAGCCATTTAACTCAACCGGCGCAATCTATCTTTTAAATCGCTCAACGGTGTTTCTTTTGAGTGGGCGTTAACCCACAGGTCTTTTCCCAGGATCTTACCTGACTCTTCTAATCTTCCCGGAGTTACTCTCAAATTCTTTCGAAATTTGACGTAAGAATGAGTTATCATCAGTCAAATGTCTTTCACCAAGGTCTTCCAAATTCTTCACCGTTGGCTCAACCTTTAAATTCGTCATCCCGGAGTATCTCAACAATTCATGGTGGTGTTTCTCATCGTCATTCTCAACACTTGAAGACCGAAGAAGTGTTTCCTCTAAATCTTGGTCCGTTCTCTCAAAGATTCATGGTTCTAGCTTGATGCCTTCCTCTCATAATTGTTTTGATTGTGAGAATTCTATTCACCTATCCGGAGAAATTCAGGAGTCTTTTCAGTTTGATTCTCCGAAGGCCATCATTTCGAGATTATTCATATTCAGCTTTTAGCTCCCGTTCTCCAAATCATACCGGTGCATCATTCAAATATCCTCTAATCAGTTCATGATCTCTCCATTCTCATGTATTTATAATCTCTCAAGTTTCTTCATTCTTTTATAATTCCCCGGTGTTTTCCTTATCTTTTGTTTGTTCATTTTTTAATTCTTACGGTGGTTCATTCAAGATTTCTTTTCCTTCGTTATCATATCAATTCATTCGTTGTTTTCAATCCTACCGGTGGCTCGTTGAAGACCTTATTCAAGTTTATGCTATATCTCTCTTAATCCTTTCAACGAGAATAAGTAGTATGCCAAATCTGTTGCTTGTCATCAATTTAAATTGGTGAAGGATAAGCATAATGTAATTCTTATTCTTGTTTCATCGAGTAAATTCAATTCCTATTTTCTGGAGTAGTTCATCATATCACATTCTCGGTTCGAGATGCTTTATCTTTTCTTTTCCAAGAGTTCCAAGCTCTCGCAATTATATCACCATAGAGATTCACCTAAATCATTGCAAGGATTCACCTTGTGTTTTCAACTTCTCTTTCCTTTCGTTTGATCATTCTTTTATTACCGGAGTTCTTCATGGAGGCTCTACATGATGGTTCATCAAGGATTTAATTCCTTCTCGAAATGTTCATTGAGATTCTTTTCAGAGGAGCTCAAGCATTCTTCATCTTGCAATCCGGAGTGCAATTGTTCTCCCTTATCTTTTGAGGTGGTAATATATCATTCTTCATTCACAAGAATGAGATATTTAAACCCATCACTTTCTTCCTTGGAGTTATCTTGGTACAGATTTCACCTAAAGCCTTCCTTTTGGAATGTTGCTCCTTGTGGTGATTACCTATGATCCAAGTTTTTTCTTATCATCTCGGTGGAAGAAGCTTTCTGTCTTTTGTAGCTCTCAATCAGATCTTTTCCCCGTGAGTGGCAGGTTGTCACCTCATAATTTTGAGATGTCTTCCATAAGCCCACATCAAGCTTATCCTTTCGTTGTTGATAATCCAACAACTCGGTTCTAACATTTGTTGTAAGCGTGCTCTCTCAAGATCTTGTTTCCCTCCGTTCATTTGATTCCATTCTTTCGTTTCTTCCGGAGGCATTGTGATGTTGCTCTTTTCACTCATCATCTCAAGTTGTGAGGATCGTGTTCTTTTCATGCTTATCCATTTAACCGGAGTGTTGTGCCCTCCAGCTCAAGTCCTTTTCATCCTATCAAGTCTTGCATCTCTTTTCTACTGGAGTGTTGTCCAAATTTGTTCTTCCTCGTTCCTCTTTTCTAACGGAGATTGTCAACTTCGTTCATCTCCGTTATGTTCTTTTCTCGAAATGGTTTAACTTTTCAAGGTTATTTGGTTTCACTCATTTTTCAAAGAAGAAACTTAATTTTACCTTTTCTCTTCCTCCTCCTTTTCCCTCCGGTGCCATCCTAGATCTCGGGACGAGATCCTCTCGTAGTGGTGGAGTATTGTAACGCCCCGGATGTAATTTGCCATAATTGTACTCCGACTCTTGCCATTTCCGGCTTTAAGTTATGATTTCCCTTCGTGGTTGGGTTTGTCTTCGTTTTGCATTTTGTTCTTGTCATGCATTTCTTATCATGTGCATCGCATTTGCATACGTGTTCGTCTCATGCATCCGAGCATTTCCCCCGTTGTCCGTTTTACGATCCGACACTCCTATGTCCACCGGTGCCCCCTTTTGCCTCTTTTCGTGAGCGGGTATTAAACATTCTTGGAATGGACCGAGATTTGCCAAGCGGCCTTGGTACACCACCTGTAGACCGCCTATCAAGTTTCGTGCCATTTGGAGTCCGTTTGATACTCCAACGGTTAACCGGGGAACCGTAAAGGCCTCATGTGTGTTGCAGCCCAACACCCCTCCAAAATGGCCCAAAATCCTTCCAAACCGCCTCCATCCTATCGGCCGTTCGATCACGATCGCGTGGCCAAAAACCGCACCTCATTTGGACTCTCCTAGCTCCCACTACCTATAAATATGGGCACTCCTCCGAAAATTCCGGGTCCAAACCCTAGCCCCGCTCCTCTCTCTGCGTTGGACGTGTCCGACCTCGCCGGACACCATCCACCGCCGCCGCCCATAGCCAACGGGGGCGCGCCACGTGGCAGCCCGCGCCCACTTCGCCGCTCCTCTAGCGCAGGCCCGCTGGGCCCAGACGGGGCCCTCCCGGCCCGCGCGCCCGAGCCTAGCCGCCGCCCGAGCCCGCCTGCTCCGGCCACCGCCCCGCTCGCATTGCCGCCTAACGCCCGCCGCCGGCCGCCGCAACCGCCCGCGTGCGCCGCCTCGCACCGACCGCCGCCCCACGCCGCCTCCTCACCGGCTTCGGCCCCACCCGCGAGCTCCTCCGTGCCGCCCTCATCGCCGGATCTGCTCTCCGGCCATCTCCCTCCCCCGGCGACCAACCCCGGTGAGAGATCCGGTCAACCTCGGTTCGCGAGCCGGAAACCCTAGATCTGAGAATTTTCGAAGGTTATTTTCGTTGCTAAGTCCTTTCCCCTTATATTATAATGCTCTGTTCATCATGCCATAACTTCTCACCCGTAGCTCCGTTTTGCATGCATGATATATCAAAATGTTCATCAGGATGTGCTCTTCATTTTGTTCCATTGTGCCATGCTTGTTTGAGTCCAACTTGATGCCCAAATGAATGTTGCAAGAGTGCTATAAAATGTTAGTTCCTGTTTCTTAACAGATCTTGAGCATTTGTCATCTTTGCCATGATTATTGTGTGCTGCATATGGGCATGAGCTCTACATATGTTTTGGGCTATGCCATGCCATCTTTACAGGGGTGTATTCCATGTACTTTTGTGATCAATGTGGTGACTAGCACAAGCATGCAAAGTATCTCTCGTGTTATTGCTGATTTCAGGGACTTAGAATTTCACTAAGTCCTTTCCCTGCTGTTATTTTTATGCCATGAGTTCATGTTGCTATAGTGAGATCCATGCTTCTTTTGAGTATGTTAAGTGAAGATGATTTTGCCATATGGTTATGCTCTATCCAGCCATGTCCCTGTTTGCATTTATGGAGTGCCCTAGCATTTTTAAATCTTGCTCTACTTTTGCTATAAAATGTTCCTGGCAGATTGTTTACGTGTTAATCAATTTTGCCAAGGTTGTTGTAGTTGACCCATGCATGCTATGAGATTGTTCTTGCAATGTTTAGCTTCTAGAACATGTCTTCTTGATGGTAGTATGCTTATCTTGTCATGCAATGCCTTGTGTTGAGTGAATCGAGCTCGCAAAGAGGCCTTCATAACTCTGTTTTTGCCATGTCCAGTTTTCTGCTAAGTCTGAATCTGTTAACATAACTTGCTATGTTTACATGGGTGCCATCGTATCTTATGATCCTTTTTGGCTTATGGTCAGTAAGGGACTTTTGTTCTATGATTTGAGTAGATTCATGCCATGCCTTGTATTGCTATGTTCTGTTCCTGTAGCATGTTGTTATCTTGCTCTAAACATTGTCTTCCTGATGTTAATTCCTCACATGTTAGTATTTTCACTAAGTCTGTGAAGCTGATATCTTTTGCACTTTTGCCATGCTTGTTTGAACCTGCTCTTGTGTGATTTAGCAGTAGCTCACTGTTCATCTTTTGTCAAGCATCTTGAGTAGATCACTTCCATGTGTTTTGTTGTTATGTTGGAGTGCAGTAGCTTAGTTTCTTGTTGCATTCTAGATGGCATCGTGCTGTTAATCGCAGAATTGTGCCATTATTGTTTTGCTTGCCATTTGCAAACCATGCCTCCGATTCTGGTGATCTTTATATCGATTTCGACCGAAATCAACTCATCTTTCCAGTGGCATGCTTGGTTTGCCAAGTTGAGGCCTGGTTCAATCTTCTCCTTCCTGAGCATGCTTATGCATTGCATATCACATCCCGCATATCATGCCATGTTTTGCATCATGTTGCTTGCGCATTGCACCATGATTGATTGTTGGTCCTTTGCTTGTGTTCTTGCCTTGGGTAGAGCTGGGAGACAAGTACATGATCGAGGAACCTGTTGAGTACGCTTATGAGGATCAGGCTTTCGTCAACTCGGAGAACTTTGCAGGCAAGATGACGATACTCTCGAAATCACTTCTATCTTTGCTTGCTAGTTGCTCGCTCTTTTGCTATGCTGCGATACCTACCACTTGCTATATCATGCCTCCCATATTGCCATGTCAAGCCTCTAACCCACCTTGTCCTAGCAAACCATTGTTTGGCTATGTTACCTCTTTGCTCAGCCCCTCTTATAGCGTTGCTAGTTGCAGGTGAAGATGGAGTTTGTTCCTTGTTGGAACATGTTTATTGTTGGGATATCATTATTATATCTGGTTTACTTTAATGAACTATATACTTGGTAAAGGGTGGAAGGCTCGGCTTTATGCCTGGTGTTTTGTTCCACTCTTGCCGCCCTAGTTTCCGTCATACGGGTGTTATGTTCCTTGATTTTGCGTTCCTTACGCGGTTGGGTTATAATGGGAACCCCTTGATAGTCCGCCTTCAATAAAAATCCTCCAGCAAGGCCCAACCTTGGTTTTACCATTTGCCACCTAAGCCTTTTTCCCTTGGGTTCCACGGACTCAAGGGTCATCTTTATTTAAACCCATGGGCCAGTGCTCCTCTGAGTGTTCGTCCAAACTAGAGTCCTTTACAGCGCCCCCTCGGGGAAACTCGAGGTTTGGTTTTAGTTGTACGTAGCGCTCATCTGGTGTGCCCTGAGTACGAGATACGTGCGACTCCTATCGGGATTTGTCGGCACACCGGGCGGCTTTGCTGGTCTTGTTTTACCATTGTCGAAATGTCTTAACCGGGATTCCGAGTCTGATCGGGTCTTCCTGGGAGAAGGAATATCCTTCGTTGACCGTGAGAGCTTGTGATGGGCTAAGTTGGGACACCCCTGTAGGGTTTTGAACTTTCGAAAGCCGTGCCCGCGGTTATGGGCAGATGGGAATTTGTTAATATCCGGTTGTAGGGAACTTGACACTTAACTTAATTAAAATGAATCAACCGCGTGTGTAGCCGTGATGGTCTCTTTTCGGCGGAGTCCGGGAAGAGAACACGGTCTCATGTTATGCTTGAACGTAAGTAGTTTCAGGATCACTTCTTGATCGTTAGCTTCTCGACTGTGCTTTGCTTCTCTTCTCACTCTCATTTGCATGAGTTAGCCACCATATATGCTAGTGCTTGCTGCAGCTCCACCTTACTGCCTTTTCCTACCCATAAGCTTAAATAGTCTTGATCGCGAGGGTGTGAGATTGTTGAGTCCCCGTGACTCACAGATTACTTCCAAAACTAGTTGCAGGTGCCGATGATACCAGTGCAGGTGACGCAGCCCAGCTTAGGTGGGAGATCAATGAAGTTCTTGTTTGTTGTGTTGTTTCGTTGCCGATCGATCAGTAGAGGAGCCCAGTTGGGGCGATCATGGATCTAGCATTAGGGGTTGTCTTTCTTTATTTGGTTCCGTAGTCGGACCTTGATTGTATTCTGGATGATGTAATGCTATATTTATGTATTATGTGAAGTGGCGATTGTAAGCCAACTCTTTATCCCTCTCTTATTCAGTACATGGGATGTGTAAAGATTACCCCTCTTGCGACATGCCTACTATGCGGTTATGCCTCTAAGTCATGCTCCGACACGTGGGAGATATAGCCGCATCATGGGTGTTACACCCAGGCATCTTCAAGGTGTTGTAGGCATAGTGGGATGCCACCATGAATTTAGCTAGGGCCGGGCGTCCAAGGATCCCATTGTACGACAGGGGGAGGTCGACCACATCAAACACAATCTTCTTGGTCCGGTAGTTTAGCTCTCCCCCAAACGTTACCGACAGTGTGATCTTTCCCTTAGGATGCCTCCTGTCGGGATTAACTCCTTGAAATGTGTCGGTAACTGAGCGAGTCCTGGATTAGGGGGTATCCGGACAGCCGGATTATATCCTTTGGCCGGACTGTTGGACTATGAAGATACAAGATTGAAGACTTCGTCTCGTGTTCGGATGGGACTCTACTTGGCGTGGAAGGCAAGCTAGGCAATACGGATGTGTATATCTCCTCCTTTGTAACCGACCTTGTGTAACCCTAGCCCCCTCTGGTGTCTATATAAACCGGAGGGTTTTAGTCCGTAGGACAACACACAATCATACCATAGGCTAGCTTCTAGGGTTTAGCCTCTCCGATCTCGTGGTAGATCAACTCTTGTAATACTCATATCATCAAGAATAAATCAAGCAGGACGTAGGGTTTTACCTCCATCAAGAGGGCCCGAACCTAGGTAAAACATCGTGTCCCCTACCTCCTGTTACCATCGGCCCTAGACGCACAGTTCGGGACCCCCTACCCGAGATCCGCCGGTTTTGACACCGACATTGGTGCTTTCATTGAGAGTTCCACTGTGCCGTCGCCAGAAGGAAGGATGTCTCGTCTCTTCTTTAAAGATGGTACTACTATTGGGGGAGCTTTGGCTGTCGGCTAAACTCTCCGGCTAGGCGGTTTCATCGTGACCGCCTGTTTAGCCGCCGCGCCGACGGTGACTTCTCGGGTCATCAAAAACAGTCTCCACGTCAAATCGGCACTCGCCGAACAGATGGATCCAATGGAGCTCTCCTCCCTAAACGAGCTCTTGGATCGCATCGCCGCCCTGGGAGTCGCTATGGACTATGATCGGATTGGGCTTAAACCCGATCAAAGGGAGATTAACTATCCGCCGGTCACCCATCATATTGCGGTGGTGGAGGAACAATGCAGCGACCTCTCCTCCATATTGAGGACCAACTATGTCCGGATTCCTGAGCTCTCCCAGCGAGATAACCATTCGCGAGAGGACAGCATCCAATCCCTGAACTTAGAGTCAGGCAGCGGGCCAGGATTATCGGGCAACACCCCGGAACCAGAATTTCCAAAATTGGAAATTCCTCGGCCCCTGGATCCCAGATCGGGTAAGGGTTCGGATTCAATTCCACCCACCCACCCAAACATAAGCGATCTTTCCCACATCAGGCAAGAGCCCCAGGAAACAGTACATCACTATTGGGCCAGATTCCTCCTTGAGTTGAACAAGGTTAAGGACTGTCACGAGGAAGACACAATCCTATTTTCTGCAATAATTGCACGGACAAGGGAATCCTTAACACCATAAATCGCCGTGAGATATCACGCTTCGCTGACTTGGCGTCCATAGTACGAAAGTACAATTGGATGGAAAGTGCCTGGAAAACCGAAACAAACTTTTGGGATAATCCGGCCCTAAATACGAACCCAGTCCGAAATAAAAGGGTGCACTATCAAAAGACACCCGGGTCAACTACCAAAAAGCAAAAACCCTCTATAGGGCATGGAACCGTACTGGAGGGATGGCTCAATGGACCCTGTAAAATTCACAGTACAGAGGGAACCATACCAACACATAGCCTTAGAGCATGTTGGATACTCCGGCAGGTAGCCAAAAGTGGCGAGGATCTCCTAATTCCAGAAGCCACAGAGCACCATCCCAGAAATACCAGTATGGTATTAACGGTCTTCGAGACCTTCGCATCAAATAATAGGCGAAAGCGAACACTCCGCAGCCTTGCCGAAATCTACCACGTGGCGACAATAAACCCATGGAGTGACACGGCTTTTACTTTCAATGCCAGTGACGAACCTAAATTCCGAACAGCCCGAGCACCAGCCGCATTATTCCTCAGTCCAATTGTGGACGACTTCCGACTCACCAAGGTACTCATGGATGGCGGCAGCGGATTAAACCTCATCTACGAGGAAACCCTTCAAAAAATGGAAATAGACTGGAACTGCATCGAGCGAAGCAGCACAACCTTTAGAGGAATAATCCCCAGTCGGGAAGCGTGTTGTACAGGCAAAATTACACTAGATGTGGTGTTCGACACGCCGGAGAATTATAGGTCCAAAGAGATTGCGTTCCAAGTGGCCCCGTTCAGTAGCGGTTACCACGCCCTGTTAGGGCGGGAGGCGTTCACAATCTTCCAAGCCATACCTCATTACGGGTACATGAAGCTCAAAATGCCCGGGCCCAATGGAATTATCACTCTTGCTAGTGATCCGGACACAGCACTCCGTGCCGAACACAAGACAGTCGCACTGGCCCTCGAGGCATTATCCGAAGCCCTAGCGGCTGAGGAACTGACTATGCTGCGCTCCACAGTGAACAGGGATGATGTGATACTCGATAAGAGATCCAAGTCCACCTCCTTTAAACCGGCGGATGAAATAGTCAAATTCCAAGTCCATCCAACGGACCCTGCAAAAACAGCTTCCATCGGGGCACAATTAAACCCTGACGTAGATGCTGCACTGTGAGAGTTCCTACGCGAGAACTAGGACATTTTTGCCTGGCACCCTTCAGACATCCCAGGAGTCCTACGTAGGCTGGCCGAGCACAGCCTCAATATTCTAAAGGGATTCAAGTCGGTCAAGCAGGCTCTTCGGCGTTTCTCTGAACCTCAGAGACAAGCCATGGGAGAGGAACTAGCCAAATTATTGGAGGCCGGATTCACTAGAGAAATAAAACATCCGGACTGGCTAGCAAACCTGGTGATGGTACCAAAGAAGGACAAATCATGGCGCCTGTGCGTCGATTTTAAGGACCTTAACAAGGCTTGCCCAAAGGATCCCTTCCCCCTCCCCCGCATCGATCAAATTATCGACGCTACCGCAGGACACGATTCATTGTGTTTCCTCGACGCATACTCCGGCTACCACCAAATTAAGATGACGGAGCCCGACCAAGCCGCAACGGCATTCATCACACCATACGGCCCCTTCTGCTTCAACACAATGCCCTTTGGGCTCAAAAACACCGGCGCAACATATTAGCGCATGATTCAGACATGTCTGGCAAACCAGATCGGCAAAACAGTGGAGGCATACGTAGATGGCGTGGTCGTCAAAACCAAACATGTCGACTCTCTAGTAGACAACTTGAGGCTCACATTCGATAACCTCCGAACATATGACATCAAGCTTAACCTAGAAAAATGCGTTTTCGGTGTGCCAGCCGGAAAGCTATTGGGCTTCATTGTATCCGGCCGAGGAATTGAAGCAAATCCGGCCAAGATCCGAGCTCTGTCACAACTGGATATCCCAACGGACCTCAAACAAATCCAGAAATTAACCGGATGCATGGCGGCTCTAAGCCGCTTTATCTCCCGCCTGGGAGAAAAGGCATTACCCCTTTATCGCCTCCTTCGGCGCACCGAGCACTTTGAGTGGACGGATGCCGCCACAGTCGGATTGGAAGAAATAAAAGCCATATTGGCAACCAACCCAGTCCTGGCCGCACCAAACAATGGCGAACCAATGCTGTTATACATCGCGGCAACTCATCAAGTTGTGAGCGTAGTGCTCGTCGTCGAACGAGAAACGGACGAACATAAATTCCCCCTTCAAAAGCCGGTCTACTATGTATCCACTGTCCTTACTCCATGCAAGTCACGGTACCTGCATTATCAAAAGATAGCATACGCGGTATTCATGGCATCCCGGAAGCTGCGACACTACTTTCAAGAGTGTTCGATAACAGTAGCCTCAGAAGTGCCACTTAATGATATTATAAACAACCGCGATGCCACGGGTCGTATTGCCAAATGGGCCATTGAGCTCCTCCCGTTTGACATAACTTACAAGCCGCGGCGAGCCATTAAGTCGCAAGTATTGGCCGACTTTGTCACCGAATGGATGGAAGCCGAACTCCCTAAAGAGTATGGCGCATATTCCAACTGGATCATGCACTTCGACGGCTCCAAAATGTTGGCTGGTCTGGGGGCTGGCGTCGTTTTGATGTCCCCAACCGGAGATACAGTTCAATACGTACTCCAGATAATGTATACGGACTCCAACAACGCAGCCGAATATGAGGCCCTTTTACATGGTCTCCGGATGGCAGTATCCATGGGCATTCAACGCCTAGAGGTGCGGGGGGATTCGAACCTCGCAATATCCCAAATAAATGGAGACTTTGATGCCAAGGATCTGAAAATGACGGCCTATCGCAACGCCATCCTAAAAATGTCAGCTCGGTTCGAGGGGCTCGAATTTCATCATGTGGCTCGGGAAAACAATCAGGCGGCGGATATCCTCGCCCGCATCAGCGCAAAACACGATGCGGTCCCCCCAACATATTTCTGGAGAGGCTGTTCAAGCCATCCGTAGTATGGGAAGGGGACACCGGTAACAATAATCTGGACCCGGCCAAAATACCTGATACTGAACACTCTGACACAATCGGAGGCTCCGCCACCGAAATAACACTTTCGGCCCACGTAATAATGGCCATCATAGCCCCGTGGACAGAACCATTCCTGGCCTACCTAACTAGGCAGGAACTTCCGGAGGACCAAAATGAGGCACGCTACATACTGCGGCGATCTAAGGCCTACAGGGTCCATGAGGGAGAATTGTATAAAAAAGCACTACCGGAGTCCTTCAAAGGTGTATCTCCGAAGAGGAAGGACGGAACCTTTTGGCAGAAATTCACGCCGGACTCGGCGGTCACCATGCCGCAGCCCGGGCTCTTGTCAGCAAGGCCTTCCGTATAGGATTCTATTGGCCAACGGCCCGGGCAGATGCACAGGACTTGGTCCAACATTGCGCCGGTTGCCAGCTCTTTGCAAATCAAAGCCACATGCCACCCACCGCCCTCCAAACAATCCCCATTACGTGGCCCTTCGCGGTCCGGGGGCTTGACATGGTTGGACCCCTTAAAGGGGGAACCCGCAAGAAAAAAATACTTACTGGTCATGGTGGATAAATTCACCAAATGGATAGAGGCCAAACCTGTTAAAATAGCCGAATCCGGACTGGTGATAGACTTCATATCCGGGGTCGTACACCGTTATGGCGTCCGTCATAGCATCATCACTAACAACGGCACGAACATTACTGCCGATGAGGTAAAACTCTGGTGCAGCAAAATGGGCATCAGGCTCGATTATGCTTCGGTCTATCACCCACAAACCAACGGTCAAGTGGAGCGTGCGAACGGTCTTATAATGAGCGACAATAAACCCAGGATAGTGTGGTCCTTAACGGAGTCTAACACACACTGGGTAGAGGAGCTCAACTCCGTACTCTGGGGGCTGCGGACCACGCCGAACCGTAGTACCGGATATACACCCTTCTTTATGGTGTACGGCGCAGAGGCAGTCTTGCCCTGTGACATAATTCATGACTCACCTCGAGTGTGCATGAATGAAGAAAGAGAAGCCGAGCTTGATCGGCAGGACAGTCTGGACACCTTGGAGGAGGAGCGCGACATGGCAAAAGCCCATTCTGCATTTTATCAGCAGCAGGCTCGCAGATACCAAATCAGAGAAGTACGGGCCAAAACTTATAACATTGGCGAACTAGTTCTACGTCTGTCGGATAAGAAAAAGAACAAGCTCGAGCCCAAATGGGAAGGTCCCTTCATTATTGACCAAGTTCTGACCGGTGGAGCGTACCGACTGCGGGATGCATCGACTAATCGACTCGAGCCGAACCCATGGAACGCGGCCAGGCTCCGAAGATTCTACGCCTAGTGCCGGACCCTGTGTTCGTCCCCTTCCTCTGTCCATTTTTTATACATTATCTGTCTTGTTTTTCTTTCTCTCTTTTATTTCTCCAGGCCTTCAAAGGCCAACTTGCGCCTCGTTCGCACATTACAGATGCGCTAGCCGCACTCATCATACCTGGGGGCTTCTTTCACAGAAGCTTGATTATTTATTTGGGCCTCGTGCCCCGCACATGTGTTATGCTTCCACATGTACCTTTTTTCACCATTATATGCATCAATATGACTTAACTTTTGGCCAAGCTGGGTTGCCTGGCTCTTGTATTTATGCCCTACATTCCCGTTAATTCGGCTAGGGCATAAGGGGAGCACCTCTGCGATTGTTACTGCTGGGTCAGCCGGATGTGTACCTCAAACTGGGTGAAGCCGAAAGCTAGCGTTCTTAAGGGAATATTCGGTCGGCGAACAAAAGATGATTTTTATTTATTTTCTATATCTGCCCCCAGATGTTTTTTCCTGCGTTTCCTACCGCAGTCTGGACATGCACTTTAGGGCATGCTTACCCAGGGAAAGGAACCCTTAACGGAACTATTCTCCCTGGAAGATGTTTCTTACTACCCATGTAATATAACATAACTAGTTGGGCACTTTTCTGTTCAAGCACCAATGACCCCTACGCCTGGTCTCCACGCATACCCCGGTTCTTATATAACTGAGCGGGTATTCGGATACACTCCGGACTATCGGGTCCCGAGGTTGAAGCGAAAAGGTCTGCCATGACAAATGATCTACAATCCGGCTAGAAGGCATTATACATGTCACTTTAATTACATAGTCATGTAGACTAACTAAACTCCTCTTCTATACCATCCAAAAGGCGGTCTAGCTTACAATCCTGTTGGGAATACTTTGTGGCTAATTCTACTTGCCCATAAACTAAGCTAACGGGGATCTCTTTTCCACCGGGCCCCACGGGTCCGACCTCGGCCATGTGATTTGGGTCTGCCTTGGTATACCACGTCTTCACCATGGCCCAGGCTTCTCTGGCACCCTGTCGGCAGGCTGATATCTTCCATAGTCGGAAGCGCCGCCGTGCTCCCTTGAGCTTCTCCGCAAGCTCTGTAACACCCTCTGGCAAGGAGACGGATGGCCACAAGGCCTGGGCAACACCCTGCATCACCTGCCGAACTTGTTCGTGCAGATGTGACAGCTCGGATAGAAGATCACCCGCAGACCCGGGCATTTCCTCCGCGGGACGACCCGTCAGCATACCTACAGACATAACGCTGTTAGTCGGCTTCTTCGCCGAACTCCTTTAAAAGGATTCATTCAAGCACTTACTGAAAATGCCGCGCTGAAGCCGCTTATTCTCCTTCTCGGAGTCTGCAAGCTGGCCCCAAACGTCTTTTAGTTCCACGGTCAGCTTAATATTGGCGTCTTGGAGATTGTTTTTCTCCCGCCTAACCTCAGTCAGCACACATTTGCCAGCCTCTAGCTGTCACATAACATGCCGGTCCTCCGGATTTTCTCCGGATTCATCTGCAACATCTGTTGTTAGATCTGCAGCCGTGCCGCACATTATATGGTAACCGTCATTCTTTAAAGAAAATGTTACCAACAGGTGACTTTTTAGGTTCCTGCAATGCGGCCACAGCAGCCCGCAGTTGGGTCTTGCATTCCTCTAGCTCCTGTGACAGCCTAGTATTCCTCTCTGTAAGAACCTGCACAATAAAGATGATCCTTAAATCAGTTCTGCTAACTGTTTCAAGTCTCAGGGGCTACTAATACATACAAATCGTTAGATTTACTTACCCGTACATCCTTTACATATTGATCCGTGGCTCTGGCTAGACCATCTTGAGCAGCTCGGAGGTACGCCTCTCCAGAATTGATGGCATCAAATGCCTCTGGTGAGAAACAAGCATCACGGAGTACGGCCCGGCGGCGCCTATGATTCATGGCGCTTTCCACCTCCGAGTTTGTAGCGGATAATCTATCTGCATCCTCTGTAGGGGCATTATCCGGCGCCCGCCCCATATCGGCTTCCGCCTCTATGTCCGGTCCTGGCGCCCGGCTGGTGGAAGCGTGATTAGTAACATCGCCAGACATGTTCTGGCGAGCGTTTTTTTGTTAAAGAAACACGGGCGTCATCATATTTCGAGAAAGATGACAACCACGGAGCGGGGTTTGTTATACCTTTGAGCTGACGTCTCCGTCCTGACCGCCTTCCTTTTTGGCCTACCCGACCTCGGTGCCTCCTATTGGCGCGTTGCTGCGGGTTCGGCAGGGCGTCCCGAATGCATTCCCTGTAAAAATGCCATGTGTATATGGTGGGTGAAGTGTCTAAAAGGGGATTGAGGGAGTCCTGGATTAGGGGGTGTCCGGACAGCCGGACTATATCCTTTGGCCGGACTGTTGGATTATGAAGATACAAGATTGAAGACTCCGTCCCGTGTCCGGAAGGGACTTTCCTTGGCGTGGAAGGCAAGCTTGGCGATACAGATATGAAGATCTCCTACCATTGTAACCGACTTTGTGTAACCCTAACCCTCTCCGGTGTCTATATAAACCGGAGGGTTTTAGTCCGTAGGACAATGTACATATCAACAATCATACCATAGGCTAGCTTCTAGGGTTTAGCCTCCTCGATCTCGTGGTAGATCTACTCTTGTACTACCCATATAATCAATATTAATCAAGCAGGACGTAGGTTTTTACCTCCATCGAGAGGGCCCGAA
This sequence comes from Triticum urartu, assembly GCF_003073215.2. NCBI lineage: Eukaryota > Viridiplantae > Streptophyta > Magnoliopsida > Poales > Poaceae > Triticum > Triticum urartu. Next base: position 605,883,262 of record NC_053026.1, on the reverse strand, counting down.
CCTGGGTAAAACTTCATGTCCCTTGCCTCCTGTTAACATCCGGCCTAGACGCACAGTTCAGGACCCCCTACCCGAGATCCGCCGGTTTTGACACCGACATTGGTGCTTTCATTGAGAGTTCCTCTGTGTCGTCGCCATCAGGAAGGATGCCTCGCCCTGTCTTTAAAGACGGCACCATTGCTAAGGGAGATTTGGCTGTCGGCCAAACCCTCCGGCTAGGTGGTTTTCTTATGACCGCCTATTCGGCTTCTGCGCCGACAATGACCTCTCGAGCCATCGAAAACAACCTTCATGTCAGCTCGGAACTCGCCGAGCAGTTAGATCCAATGGAGCTCTCCTCCATAAACGAGCTCTTGGATCGCTTCGCCGCCCTGGGACTCACCACGGATTACGACCAGATTGGGCCTAAACCCGATCTGAGAGAGATTAACTCTCCCCAAGTCACCCATCACGTTGCCGTGGTAGAGGGACAGCGCGGCAACCCTTCATCTATCTTAAGGACTCGCTACGTCCGGATTCCCGATCCCTCCAAGCCGGATACCCGCGGAGGGGAGGATATCACTCAAGACCTGAATTTAGAGTCAGTCGACAGGCTGGATTCATTGGACAACATCCAGGAATCCAAATTTTTGAGTTCGAAAATTCCTCGGCCTCTGAGCCTTAGATGGGGTGAGGCTTCGGATTTCTCTTCTTCTCTCTCTCTCTCTTATAGACTCTATAGGCTCATAAAGTAACGTGCTATCCGCGCTCGTTAAACCTAGGGGCTTCTTTAAACAGAAGCTTATTCATACGGGCTTCATGCCCAGCACATGTGTCACACTTCCGCATGTACCTTTTATTCACCATTATATGCATCGATATGACTTACGTTTTGGCCAAGCTGGGTTGCCTGGCTCCTGTGCTTACCCCTACGTTCCTGATTGTTCGGCTAGGTGGTAAAGGGAGCACCTCTGCGATTGTTACTGCCGGGTCAGCCAGACGTGTACCTTACACAGGGTGAAGCCGAAAGCTAGCGTTCTTAAGGGAATATTCGGTCGGTGAACTAAAGATGATCTTTTTTATTTTTATCTATACGCCCCCAGATGTTTTTCCTGCGTTTCTTTTCGCAGCATGGACATGCACCTTAGGGCATGCCTCCCAGGGAAAGGAACCCCTAATAGAACTATTCTCCCTGGAAGATGTTTCTTACTAACCATGTAATATAACATAACTAGTCAGGCACTTGTCTGTTCAAGCCCTAATGACCCCTACGCCTGGTCTCCATGCATTCCCCGGTTCCTATATAATCGCATGGGAATTCGGACACACTCTGGACCGTCATGTCCCGAGGCTGAAGCGAAAAGGTCGGCCATGACAAATGATCTACAATCCGGCTAGAAGGCATTATAAATGTCAATTAAATTACATAGTCATTTCGACTGATTGTATTCCTCTTCAATACCATCTAACAGGCTGTCTAATTTACAGTCCTGCTGGGAATACTTTGCGGCCAAATTTACTTGGCCATATACTAAGCTTACAGGGATCTCCTTCCCATCGGGCCCTGCAGGACCAACCTCGGCCATGTGGTTGGGGTCAGCCTTTGCATACCGCGTCTTCACCATGGCCCAGGCCTCCCTAGCGCCTTGACGGCAGGCTGATATCTTCCACAATCGGAAGCACCGCCGTGCTCCCTTTAGCTTCTCCGCAAGCTCTCCAAGACCTTCGGGCATGGAGACGAATGGCCACAGGGCCTGGGCGACGCCTTGCATCGCTTGCCGAACTCGATCGAGCAGTTGCGAGAGCTCGGGAAGAAGGTCACCCATAGAACCGGGCATCTCCTCTGCAGGACGACCTGTTAGCACACCTACAGACATTGCTCTGTTAGTCGACTTCCCCGCGGAACTTTCTTTCAAAGGTTCGTTCAAGCACTTACTAAATATGTCGCGCCGAAGCCGCTGATTCTCCTTCATGGAGTCTGACAGCTGGGCACGAACATCTTTCAGCTCGACGCCCGGCTTGGTGTTGGCATCTTGGAGATCGTTCTTCTCCTTCCTCACCTTTGTCAGCACCTTCTCACCAGCCTTTAGCTGGCGTAGGAGGTGTTGCCTTTCCGGATTCAATCCGACGCCGTCTGCAATTTCATTTGTCAGATTCGCACCAATGTCGTGCTTCGCAAAATACTTATCTTTCAAAATGTATATTACCAGAGGGGGTCTCCTTGGGCTCCCCTGCCGCGGCTAGTGCGGCATCAAGTTGGGCTTTGCACTCTTCCAGCTCCTTGGACAGTAGGGAATTCTTTTCTGTAAGAACCTGCATAACAGATGATCCTTAAATCAGTTATTCTAACTGTTTCAAGTCTCGGGGGCTACTGGTATATACATATAATTACCAAAATTTTCTTACCCGTATGTCTTTTACATACTGCTCTGTGGCTCTGGCTACACCATTTTGAGTGGCACGGAGGTACGCATCTCTCGAGTTGAAGGCATCTAATGCCCCTTGGGAGAAACAAGCGTCGCGAAGAATTGTCCAGTGACGCTTGTGGTTCATGGCACTCTCCACCTCAGAGTTGGTGGCAGACAACCCGTCCACATCCTCCATCGGAGGAGCGTCTGGCGCGTGCCTTGCGTTCGCCTCCACCTCCGGACCAGGCTTTGGAGCCCGGCTGGTGGAGGCGCGATTGGCAGCCTCTCCGGATATAGTCCGACGAGGTCTCTTTGTCCTGAAAAGAGCGCGAGTGTCAATATGCCTCGAAGGTATACCACCTGGGATAAGGGGGGGCGCCATACCTTTGCGCTGATGCCTCGGTCCGGACTGCACTTCTTTTCTGCCCGCGGGGCCCTACGGCCCCTCGTTGGCTTGTCGCCGCAGGTTCGGCCTTCCGCCTTAAAAACCTCTCCTGCAAAGTTCAGTTGCAATCAGGAAACTGAACACAAGTGGGCGGACACCTATTCGGGGTACTGGGACTTCGATCTCAGGTACCTGGGGGTCAGGATTAGCCTTGGGTAATCGGCCGTAATGGCCACCAAGGCGTTGTCCTTGCTTAATTGATGGAACACTATATCAATCAGCTCCACAGATATGTCCGGATCCTCTTGAGAGGCCGGGTCGAGGGACCGTCCTGGGTCCTCGGGTTGTGGAGGAGGGCTGCTTATTTCCTTAACAGCCCGGCGCAGTTCCTGCATTGAAGTCGTCAGACTGAATATTTAACAATGGGAATACAAAACGGATGGACAAGTAAATACGGCCGCTTACCCAGCTTGGGGAATTGTGCATGGAGAATCCACCCTGTGGGTTGACGCGGAGAAATTCCTCCTCTTCTCCCTTATACAAAGTGGACAAGATCTTTAGTAGAGCGGCAGCTGAATCCGGCCCCTTACGGCCGTAGCGGGTGGCGTCGTCCTCCCCGTTGAAGTCCCACATGGGGTGGCTTCTATACTGAAGCGGCTGCACCCCCCCGCATAATGCATTCGGCCATAACCCCGATCATGGTTAGTCCGGAATGGGCTAACAATCTTATTCGACCCATCAGGTAAATGATGTCCCTGTCACCTCCCCTCTGAGGGCTCCGTGGGCGCCAGCTTAGGCGCTTCTTTAAGGGAGCACTGTTGAATTCAGGGAGGCCGATCCGGACAGGATCCGGCAGCGGGACGTCTTCTATATAAAACCATTCCGAGGGCCGGTCTTCGGACGCCTTCTTTGGGGTTCCGGACAGATATCCGGTCCCGGCGATGCGCCACACTTCGGCTCCGCCCACTTGATACATTGACCCCTTCTTGGAACGGGGCACGAGGCAAAATAGCTCCTTCCACAGTCCGAAATGAGCTTCAACACCCAAGAACAGCTCGCAGAGGGCTACAAAGCCCGCGATATGCAATACTGAGGCAGGCGTGAGATTATGTAGCTGGAGGCCGTAGAACTCCAGCAGCCCCCGGAGAAATGGGTGGATTGGAAATCTGAGCCCCCTTATTAAGTAAGGGACGAGGCACACCCGCTCTCCTTTAGAGGGATTAGGGGCATTCTCTGCTTGCTCTCCGCCGTTGTAGACGGCAAGACCGGCTCGAACCGGGACCATATAGGCCGGGGGGAGAAATCCCTTGGTCTGGAGCGTCACTAGCTTGCTATGCGGGATGGAACATCTCTCCCAATATCCAGGCTTAGGGCTGGAAGGGCGAGGGGAGGAGTTGCGACGGCTGGCCATGGTGGAATGGACCTTTGTCGGATGTGCTCTGATGGACACTCGCGGAGGGGAGAAGGTGTGGATTGGATCTAAATCCTCGTCCCCTTAAATAGGGCAGCTCATTTACACGGCTAGGGGTGTGAATGTAAAAACACTCAGACTTTTCATATTCGTTCGACACGTGGGAAGCGGCCATTATTGAGCGTAGAAGCCAAGGAGCGCAAACATCTACAAGAAACCGGACTTTATTCAACAGGTACACGGAATTTGGAGGAGAACCCGCCTTGCAATGCCGAAGACAATCTGCGCGCCGGACTCATCGTCATTGAAGCCTGGTTCGGGGGCTACTGAGGGAGTCCTAGATTAGGGGGTGTCTGGACAGCCGGACTATATCCTTTGGCCGGACTGTTGGATTATGAAGATACAAGATTGAAGACTCCGTCCCGTGTCCGGAAGGGACTTTCCTTGGCGTGGAAGGCAAGCTTGGCGATACGGATATGAAGATCTCCTACCATTGTAACCGACTTTGTGTAACCCTAACCCTCTCCGGTGTCTATATAAACCGGAGGGTTTTAGTCCGTAGGACAACGTACACATCAACAATCATACCATAGGCTAGCTTCTAGGGTTTAGCCTCCTCGATCTCGTGGTAGATCTACTCTTGTACTACCCATATCATCAATATTAATCAAGTAGGACATAGGGTTTTACCTCCATCGAGAGGGCCCGAACCTGGGTAAAACTTCGTGTCCCTTGCCTCCTGTTACCATCCGGCCTAGACGCACAGTTCGGGACCCCCTACCCGAGATCCGCCGGTTTTGACACCGACAGGGATCCTAGTTTTGGAGTTGGGATTTTTGGTTTTTCTTACGTGCGATGCAGGGAGCAGTCCGGGATAGTCGGCCGTAATGGCCACCATGGCATCGTTGCAGCTTAACTGATAGAACTGCCGGTCTATCAGCTCCACGAATATAACCGAATCTTCTTCAAGTCCGGAGTCAAGGACCCGGTCAGGGTCCTCTGGTTGTGGAGAAGGGCTGCTGATCTCCTTTATGGCTTTTCACAATTCCTGCCGCAAAGTGGCAAGGTGAATACTTACGACAAAGAATGCGAGAAAAATGGGAGCAGGGAGATATAACTTACCCAGCTTGGAGGATTGTACATGGAGAATCCATCCCGTGGCTTGATGCGGGTGAACTCCTCTTCCTCACCCTTGAACAATTCGGACAGAATTTTTGCTAAAGCGGCAGCATTGTCCGGACCCTTATGCCCGCAGCGGGTGGCGTCATCCGCCCCGTTATAACACCACAAGGGGTGCCCATGATATTGAAGTGGTTGCACTCCCCGCATTATGCAAATCGACATAACTTCGATTACTGTCAATCCTGATCGAGCCAGTGCTTTAATTCGGTTCATCAGATAGAGGACTTCTCCATTGTCTTCCACCTGGGGGCTCCGTGGGCGCCAACTTCGGCGTTTCTTCAGAGGAGCATTGTTGAACTCAGGAAGACCCCGCCGAACAGGGTCCGGAAGGGGAACGTCCTCCATATAAAACCATTCTAAAGGCCAGTCTTCGGGTGACTTCTTCGGAGTACCAGATAGGTATCCGGTATCGGCGATGCGCCATATTTCGGCTCCGCCCACTTTATAAAGTGACCCCCTCTGTGTGCGAGGTACGAGGAAAAATAGCCTTTTCCACAGCTCGAAGTGAGGCTCGCAGCCCAGGAACAACTTGCAGAGAGCCACATAGCCGGCGAACTCCAGGAGCCCGCGGAGGAACGGATGAATTGGAAATTCGAGTCCCCTTAATAGATAGGGAACAAGGCAGACCCATTCCCCCATAGAGGGACAGGGAAAGCTCTCCGCTTGCTCCCCGCCATTATAGGTGGCAAGCCCGGCTCGAACGGGCACCATGTACGCCAGAGGGAGAAATCCCTTAGAATGCAGTTCGACTAAATGATTGTGTGGGACTGAACACCTTTCCCAATCACCGGGCTTAGGGCTTCGGGGGCGGGAGGAGGAGCTGCAGAGGTCGGCCATGCTGGAATGGATCTTTACGAAACACGCTCTGATGGACTCTCGCTGGGGGAGGATGGTATGGATCAGATCTAAGGATCCCCATCCATTTAATAGACAATCTATTTATCTGGCTAGGGGGGCGAATGTAAAAATGCCCTGGCGCCTCGTATTCATTCGACGCGTGGGAGAAATCCCTTATTGGGCACAGAAGCCAAGAGGTCCAAACATTTATGGGGCCGTACACTGCTTTACAAATGTTCGAAAAATGGAGAAGAACCCGCCTTGCAATGCCGAAGACAATACTGCGCGCCGGACTCATCGTCATTGAAGCCTGGTTCGGGGGCTACTGAGGGAGTCCTTGATTAGGGAGTATCCGGACAGCCGGATTATATCCTTTGGCCGGACTATTGGACTATGAAGATACAAGATTGAAGACTTCATCTCATGTCCGGATGGGACTCTACTTGGCGTGGAAGGCAAGCTAGGCAATACGGATGTGTATATCTCCTCCTTTGTAACCAACCTTGTGTAACCCTAGCCCCCTCTGGTGTCTATATAAACTAGAGGGTTTTAGTCCGTAGGACAACACACAATCATACCATAGGCTAGCTTCTAGGGTTTAGCCTCTCCGATCTCGTGGTAGATCAACTCTTGTAATACTCATATCATCAAGAATAAATCAAGCAGGACGTAGGGTTTTACCTCCATCAAGAGGGCCCGAACCTGGGTAAAACATCGTGTCCCCTGCCTCCTGTTACCATCCGCCCTAGACGCACAGTTCAGGATCCCCTACCCGAGATCCACCGGTTTTGACACCGACAGTAACCTTTAACTCTTCCTCTGCTATCTGAAGTTTGCTGATAACTGCCGGGGAGATCAGATTCAACCTGGCCCCGTCGTCTACCAACATTTTTGTGACCTTGAGGTTACAAATTGTTGGAGAGACCAACAATGGAAAACATCCTACCGCAGTGGTACAGTCAGGATGATCCTCTTCATCAAAGATGATGGGCGTGTGTGACCATTTGAGTGGTTTCCGGGCCCCTGGCGCTGGTTCCACGACATTGACTTCTCGTGCCCATCGCTGGAGCTGGCGGTGAGAGGTGTGCAAAGATGCACCCCCGTCAATGCACAGGGCGTTAGTGGCCTTCTGAAACTCCTACTCAATGGTTTCCTCTTCATCCCCTCCATCACTCTCATCATCACAGGCTTCCTTCTCTCGATCTCTGGCGGGCTTTCCTTTGCTCCTGAGGGGTCTGCCGGGACTATTTGCTTCACCGCCTTGGCCCTTACTGACAGCAACATTCTGTCCCTTTTCCTTGTCATGCTTCTCATACTCTGCGCTCTGTCTCTTGACGAGCTGCTCAACCTGATAGCACTCTTGAAGGTCGTGGCCTTTGGTCCGATGAATCTTGCAATATGGCCCATCACCTTTCCCAGCCTTCTCGGCAGCTGTGGCCTCCTGGCAGTCAGCGCACACGGCAGCTTCCTTGCTGCGGACCTCAACCTTAGCCTTCTTGCTGGTACTAAGTGCGCCCGATCCTTCAACGGTCCTCACTGCCTTATCCTTCTGCTTCTTACTGTGCTTCTTGCTCTTCTATTAACTGGTAGATTCATCATCGTCTTCTGAATCGATGTTGGTGCATTCTTCTTCACCGGGCAGCTTCCTTCCCTCCTCCATTCAAGCACACTTATCCACCAAGGCATAGAGCTCCTTCATAGTCTTGGGCAACAACACGTTCATCTTGGAATGGACCCGGCGGTTGTGCACATTGCACTGAGGGCAGCTATCACAGCTGTCGGATGGATATTTGGTATGTTCCTATGGACCTTGCTGAATCTCTGTAAATACTTATGGAGGGTCTTTCCTTCCTTCTGTTGGAGAAGCTGCAAGTCGCTGGGTCGGCCTGGCTCTTGATAGCCGCCGGTGAAAGCACCAATGAACTCATGGCACAGGTTGGCCCATGACGAAATGGAGTTCTCCGGCAGGTGCATCAGCCAAGACCTCACATTGGACTTGAGGGCCAAAGGGAAGTAGTTGGCAAACACCTTCTCATCTCTTCCCCCGGCAGCATATATGTCTCCAATGTATCTATAATTTTTTATTGTTCCATGCTATTATATTATCTGTCTTGGATGTTTAATGGGCATTAATATGCTCTTTTATGTTATTTTTGGGACTAACCTGTTAACCGGAGGCCCAGTGCCAGTTTCTGTTTTTTGCCTATTTCAATGTTTCATAGAAAAAGAATATCAAACGGAATCCAAATGGAACGAAACCTTCGCGAGGATCTTTCTTGGAACAAACACAAACCAAGAGACTTGGAGTGGAAGTCTAGAACTCCGTGAGGCGTCCACGAGATAGGATGGTGCACCTAGGGGGGTAGGTGTGCCCCCCACCCTCGTGGGCCCCACGGAGCTCCACCAACGTACTTATTTCACCTATATATACTCTTATACCCTAAAAACATCAAGGAGAGCCATGAAACCACTTTTCCACTGCCGCAACCTTCTGTACCCATGAGATCACATCTGGGGCCTTTTCCGGCGATCTACCGGAGGGGGATTCGATCATGGATGACTTCTACATCAACACCATAGACTCTCCGATGATGTGTGAGTAGTTTACCACAGACCTTTGGGTCCATAGTTATTAGCTAGATGTCTTCTTCTCTCTCTTTGGTTATCAATACAAAGTTCTCCTCGATGTTCTTGGAGATCTATTTGATGTAATACCCTTTACGGTGTGTTTGCCGAGATCTAATGAATTGTGGATTTATGATCAAGTTTATCTACAAATAATATTTGTTTCTTCTCTGAATTCTTATATGCATGATTTGATATCTTTGCAAGTCTCTTCGAATTACTTTTTGCGGTGTGTTTGCCGAGATCCGATGAATTGTGGATTTATGATCAAGTTTATCTGTGAATAATATTTGGTTCTTCTCTGAATACTTATATGCATGATTTGATATCTTTGCAAGTCTCTTCAAATTATCAGTTTAGTTTGGCCTACTAGATTGATCTTTCTTGCAATGGGAGAAGTGCTTAGCTTTGGGTTCAATCTTGTGGTGTCCTTTCCCAGTGACAGTAGGGGCAGCAAGGCACGTATTGTATTGTTGCCATCGAGGATAAAAATATGGGGTTTATATCATATTGCTTGAGTTTATCCCTCTACATCATGTCATCTTGCTTAATGCATTACTCTGTTCTTATGAACTTAATACTCTAGATGCATGCTGGATAGCGGTCGATGTGTGGAGTGATAGTAGTAGATGCGGAATCATTTCGGTCTACTTAACATGGACGTGATGCCTATATTCATAATCATTGCCTAGATATTCTAATAACTATGCGCTCTTCTATCAATTGCTCGGCAGTAATTTGTTCACCCATCGTAATACATCCTATCATGAGAGAAGCCACTAGTGAAACCTATGGGCCCTGGGTCTCTTTCTTATTATATTGCATCTCTTTTTATTTACATCGCATCTCGTTTACTATTTTGCAATCTTTACTTTCCAATCTATACAAAAAAAATACCCAAAATATTTATCTTGCTATATTTATCAGATCTCACTTTCGCAAGTGGCCATGAAGGGATTAGCAACCCCTTTATCGTGTTGGTTGCGAGGTTCTTGATTGTTTGTGCAGGCACTAGGTGACTTGCGTGTTATCTCCTACTGGATTGATACCCTGGTTCTCAAAAACTGAGGGAAATACTTATGCTACTTTGCTGCATCACCCTTTCCTCTTCAAGGGAAAACCAACGCATGCTCAAGAGGTAGCAAGAAGGATTTTTGGCACCGTTGCCCGGGAGATCTACGCTCAAGTCAAGACATACCAAGTACCTATCATAAACTCTTCTCCCTCACATTACATTATTTGCCATTTGCCTCCCGTTTTCCTCTCCCCCACTTCACCTTTGCCGTTTTATTCGCCCTTCTTCCGTTCGATCTTGTGTTGCCATGTACCTTCTTTTTGCTTGCATCTTCACTTGCTAAAAGTTTATGGATCCTCATCCACTTGCTAATCTCTTTAAGAGATCCTATTATGATGAACCTATTGCTAGTGAGTTAAGTGCACTAGATTATCTTTATGAGGTTTTGCTTCAAATTCGTGAATCTAGAAAGTGTGATGAATTACTTTATGAAGTGATTTACGATAGATCATTGAATAAAAAGCATGATTGCAATGATTTTATTATAAATTCTATTGATGTAAATTGTGCTAATAATATGCAAAACCCTAAGCTTGGGGATGCTAGTTTTGCTATGTCCTCTACTTGTTGCAATATTCATGATTGGGGTGATTCTTCTTATGATCTTGAAAATTTATTTAAGCCCCATAATGAATATGAGATTGCTAATAATGTTTGCAATAATATTGAAAGTGGGTTTCGAGAGGTCATGACTTTAATTAATGTTAACCCCACTATTTTGGAAGAGTGTCAACTTTGCATGCATGTGGATCGTGTTGAGAATATTTTATGTGATAGCTATATTGTTGAATTTGATTATGATCCTACCTGTAATTATTATGAGAGAGGAAAATATGGTTGTAGAAATTTTCATGTTGCTAAATTTCCTCTTGTTAGGCTGAGATTGCTATTGTTTCTTTCTTCTTCCTTGCATATGGTGGTTTTTGCTTGCCTTGATTTTTTTGCTTATGAAATCCCCGTGTTTTGCTTGGAGCGTCTTGTATGATTTGAGTCTTTGCTTATTATCATTTGTTGAAGCTTTGATCTATATGTTGTCATCAATTACCAAAAAGAGGGAGATTGAAAGTGCAACTATCCCTAGGTGGTTTTGGTAATTCATAACAACATATAGCTCATTGAGCTAATGCTATTCCAAGATGATTATTTCAAGAAAGCTCAATGATTGGCATGGCATGGATGGTGAAAGTGGAACCCTCAAAATGCTAAGGACAAAGGATTGGCTCAAGCTCAAAAGCTTAAGACTCTTCATTTCATATTTTAGTGATCCAAGATCACATTGAGTCTTTAGGAAAAGCCAATACTATCAAGGAGGGATGAGGTGTTGCTTAATGAGCCTCTTGCTTCATGTGCTTAGTGATATGCTCCAAAACCCTCAACTACTTTCCCATATCTACATATGACCTAAACCCTAAGCCAAACTCGGTCCTACCGATTCTTCCTATCCGGCGCCACCGAGTTTCACTTGTCATAAGCCACTGCCAAACCCTAGCAATTCGGTTCTACCGATAGGGATCTCGGTCTCACCGAGATGGGATTGCAAACTCTCTGTTTCCCTTTCGTAACTTTTCGGTCTCACTGAAAGAGCGAATCGGTCCCATCGAGATTGCAATGTAAATTCAGTGTTTCCCCTTTGTAACTTTTCGGTCTCACCGAAAGAGCAAATCGGTCCCACCGAGTTTGCCTGACCAACTCTCTGGTTAGCTAATTACCAAATTCGGTCTCACCGAGTTTGTGTAATCGGTCTCACCGAGATTATGTTATGCCCAAACCCTAACCATATCGGTCCTACCGAGTTGCATGTCAGTCCCACCCAAAATCTCTAACGGTCACTAAGTTTACATTTTCGGTCCGACCGAGTTTGTTGATTCGGTCCCACCGATATTGGAAAACTGTGTGTAACTGTTGGATTTTGTGTGGAGGCTATATATACCCCTCCACCTCCTCTTCATTCATGGAGAGAGCCATCAGAACACATACACAATTCCTACTCATATGTTCTGAGAGAGAACCACCTACTCATGTGTTGAGACCAAGATATTCCATTCCTACCATATGAATCTTGATCTCTAGCCTTCCCCAAGTTGCTTTCCACTCAAATCTTCTTTCCACAAAATCCAAATCCTATGAGAGAGAGTTGAGTGTTGGGGAGACTATCATTTGAAGCACAAGAGCAAGGAGTTCATTACCTACACACCATTTGTTACTTCTTGGAGAGTGGTGTCTCCTAGATTGGCTAGGTGTCACTTGGGAGCCTCCGACAAGATTGTGGAGTTGAACCAAGGAGTTTGTAAGGGCAAGGAGATCGCCTTCGTGAAGATCTACCGCTAGTGAGGCAAGTCCTGTGTGGGCGATGGCCATGGTGGGATAGACAAGGTTGCTTCTTCGTGGACCCTTTGTGGGTGGTTGCTTCTTCGTGGACCCTTTGTGGGTGGAGCCCTTTGTGGACTCGCGCAACCGTTACCCTTTGTGGGTGGAGCCCTTCGTGGACTCTCGCAACCGTTACCCTTTGTGGGTTGAAGTCTCCATCAACGTGGATGTAGGATAGCACCACCTATCCGAACCACGGGAAAAACATCCGTGTCTCCAATTGCGTTTGAATTCTCCAAACCCTTCCCTTTACATTCTTGCAAGTTGCATGCTTTACTTTCCGCTGCCAATATACTCTTTGCATGATTGCTTGAATTGTGTGATGATTGCTTGACTTGTCCTATAATAGCTAAAATCTGCCAAGAACTAAAATTGGGAAAAGGTTAAGTTTTTATTTGGTCAAGTAGTCTAATCACCCCCCCCCCTCTAGACATATTTTCGATCCTACAGTACCTGGTCCCGGTTCGAGCCGGGCTTGCCACTTATAATGGCGGAGAGCAAGCGGAGAGCCGTCCCAATCCCTCCAAGGGAGAGCGGGTATGCCTCGTCCCTTATCTGGTAAGAGGGCTCGGATTCCCAATCCATCGGTTTCCCCGAGGGCTTCTGGAGTTCTATGGCCTCCAGCTGCACAACCTCACGCCTGCCTCTCTGCTGCATATCGCGGGATTCGTAGCCCTTTGTGAGTTATTTTTGGGCTGTGAGGCTCATTTCGCTCTCTGGAAGAAGCTGTTCTGCCTGGTGCCCCGTTCTAAGAAGGGATCAGTATATCAAGTGGGCGGAGCCAAAGTGTGGCGTATCGCCGGGACCGGATACCTATCCAGGACCCCAAAGAAGACGTCCGAAGACTGGCCTTCAGAATGGTTTTATATAGAAGATGTCCCCCTTCCGGACCCTATTTGGATCGGCCTTCCAGAGTTCGACAATGCCCCTTTGAAGAAGCGTCAGAGCTGGCATCCACGGAGCCCCCTGGAAGAACACGACTGGGACATTCTTTATCTGATGAGCCGGATAAGCTCTTTAGCTCGATCCGGATTGACCATGATCGAGGTCATGGCTATATGCATTATGCGGGGGGTGCAGCCACTCCAGTATAGAGGCCACCCCATGTGGGATTTCAACGGGGAGGATGACGCCACCCGCCACGACCGCAAAGGGCCGGGATCGGCTGCTGATCTAATAAAGATCGTGTCCACTTTGTACAAGGGAGAGGAGGAGGAATTCCTCCATGTCAACCCGCAGGGCGGATTCTCCATGTACAATCCTCCGAGCTGGGTAAGCGGAGATTTTTCTCGCCCATCCGTTTCGTATTCCCGTAGTTTAAGTATTCATTCTAGCTGTTTCATCGCAGGAGCTGCGCCAGGCAGTAAAGGAGATAAACAGCCCTCCCCCACAGCCCGAGGACCCTGGACGGTCCCTTGACCCGGCCTCCCAGGAGGATCCGGACATATCCGTGGAGCTGATCGACGGGGTATTTTACCAAGGGAGTAATGACAATACCTTGGTGGCCATTACGGCCGATTACCCTGGGCTAGTTCCAGCCTCACAGGTGACTGAGACCGAAATCCCAACACTTAAAAAAGGGATCCCTCCTTGTGCTCTTTTTATTGTCGTATAACAGCCGTGTTTTGCAGGGGAGGTCCTCGGGGCAGAAGGCCGAGCCCGTGGCAACTAGCCAACAAGGGGCCACTAGGCCAGGCAGGCTGAAAAGATCTGCAGTCCAGATTAAGGCACCGGCGCAGCGGTATAGCACGCCGTCTTTATTGCAGGACATTACTTACAGAGGTATATTAACGCCCGTGCCTTCTTTTCAGGAGAAAGAGCGCTCGACGGACTATGCCTGGAGAGGCTACCAACCGCGCCTCCACAAGCCGGGCTCCAAGTCCGGACTCAAGGGTGGGAACGAGTACAAGGAGTGCACCGGGTGCTCCTCCGACAGAGGATACGGATGGACTGTCCGCCACCCCTTCCGAGATGGAAAGTGCCATGAACCATAGACGTCGCCGGACTATTCTTCGTGACACTTGTTTCTCCCAAGAGGCTTTAGATGCCTTCAACTCGGGAGATGCGCACCTCCGTGCCGCTCAAAATGGTCTAGCCAGAGCCACGGAGCAGTATGTAAAAGACATATGGGTGAGAAAATTTGATGATTATATATATCAGTAGCCCCTGAGACTTGAAACAGTTAGGATAACTGATTAAAGATCATTTGTTATGTAGGTTCTTACAGAAAAGAATACTCAACTATCCCAGGAGCTGGAAGAGTGCAAAGCCCAACTTCAGGCCGCACTGTCCGCCGCAGGGGAGCCCAAAGAGACCCCTGCTGGTAACATATCCGTCAAATGATAAGTATTATATTAGAGTGCAGCTTTATATGCGAATCTGACGATAAAATTGCAGATGACGCTGGAATGAATCCGGATAAGCAGCAGCTCATACGCCAGCTGAAGGCTGGTGAGAGCGTGCTGACGAGGATGAGGCAGGAGAAGAATGATCTCCAAGATGCCAACACCAAGCTGGGCGTGGAAGTAAAAGATGTTCGTGCCCAACTGTCGGATTCTGTTAAGGAGAATCGGCGGCTTCGATGTGGCATATTTAGTAAGTGCTTGAACGAACTTTGAAAAGAGTTCGGCAAGGAAGCTGGCTGACAAAGTTATGTCTGTAGGTATGTTAACAGGTCATCTTGCCGAGGAGATGCCTAATTCGACGGGTGATCTTCTTCCTGAGCTCGCACAGTTGCACGAACGAGTTTGGCAGGTGATGCAAGGCGTTGCCCAGGCCTTGTGGCCGTCCGTCTCCCTACCCGAAGGCCTTGGAGAGCTTGCAGAAAAGCTGAAGGGAGCACGGCGGCGCTTCCGATTATGGAAGATATCGGCCTTCCGTCAGGGCGCCAGGGAAGCTTGGGCGATGGTGAAGACACAGTACACGAAGGCTGACCCGAACCACATGGCCGAAGTCAGACCTGTGGGGCCTGACGGCAAGGAGATCCCTGTAAATTTAGTGTACGGCCAAGTAGAATTGGCCGCAAAGTATTCCCTACAGGACTGTAGATTAGACAGCCTATTGGGGGGCATTGAAGATGAATTCAACCAGTTAAATTGACTGTGTAATTGTAAAGTGACATATATGATGTCTTCTAGCCGGATTGTAGATCCTTTGTCGTGGCGGACCTTTTCGCTTCAACCTCGGGACCCGACAGTCCGGAGTGTATCCGAATACCCTCTCGGTTATGTAAGAACCGGGGCATGCGTGGAGACCAGGCGTAGGGGTCATTAGTGCTTCATCAGACAAGTGCCCAACTAGTTATGTTATATTACATGGGTAGTAAGAAACATCTTCCAGAGAGAATAGTTTCGTTAAGGATTCCTTTCCCTGGGTAGGCATGCCCTAAAGTGCATGTCCGGACTGCGACAAGAAGCACAGTAAAAACGTCTGGGGGCAGATATGGTTAATAAATAAAAGTCATCTTTTGTTCACCGACCGAATATTCTCTTAAGAACGCTAACTTTCGGCTTCACCCAGTCTAAGGTACACGTCCGGCTGACCCGGCGGTAACAATCGCAGAGGTGCTCCCCTTATGCCCTAGCCGAATTAATGGGAACGTAGGGCATAAATACAAGAGCCAGGCAACCTAGCTTGGCCAAAAATTTAAGTCATATCGATGCATATAATGGTGAAAAAAGGTACATGTGGAAGTATAACGCATGTGTTGGGCGTGATGCCCAGGTAAATAATTTAAGCTTCTGTGAAAGAAGCCCCCAGGTGTAGATAGTGCGGCTAGCACTTCTGTAGTGTACAAGTGAGGCACAAGGTGACCCTTGAAGGCCTAGAGGAATAAAAGAAAGAAAGGGAAACAAGACAGACGACGTATATGCAGAAAATGGACAAAGGGAAGGGACTAACATAAAGTCCAGTGCTAGGCGTAGAATCTTCGGAGCTTGGCTGCATTGCATGGGTTCGGCTTGAGTCGACTAGTCGATGCATCCCGCAGTCGGTACGCTCCGCCGGTCAGAACTTGGTCGATGACGAAGGGACCTTCCCATTTGGGCTCTAGCTTGTTCTTTTTCTTATCCGGCAGCCGAAGAACTAGTTCGCCAACGTTATAAGTTTTGGCTCGTACTTCTCTGCTTTGGTATCTGCGGGCCTGTTGCTGGTAAAATGCGGAACGGGCTTTGGCTACGTCGCGCTCTTCCTCCAAGGTGTCCAGACTGTCCTGTCGATCGAGCTCGGCTTCTCTTTCTTCATACATGCGCACTCGAGGTGAGTCATGAATTATGTCACAGGGCAGGACTGCCTCTGCGCCGTACACCATAAAAAATGGTGTGTATCCGGTACTACGATTCGGCGTGGTCCGCAGCCCCCAGAGTACAGAGTCGAGCTCCTCCACCCAGTGCGTGTCAGACTCTGTTAAGGAGCGCACTAGTCTGGGTTTAATGCCGCTCATTATAAGATCATTTTCTCGTTCGACTTTGAAAGTGCAACTATCCCTGGCTGGTTTTGGTAATTCCTAACAACATATAGCTCATTGAGCTAACATTATTCCAAGATTAATATTTCAGAAAAGCTCAATGAATGGCATGGCATGGATGAGGAAAGTGGATCCCTCAAAATTCTAAGGACAAAAAGTTTGGCTCAAGCTTCAAGATCAAGACTCTAAATTTTATATTTTAGTGATCCAAGATCACATTGAGTCTATAGGAAAAGCCAATACTATCAAGGAGGGATGAGGTGTTGCTTAATGGCTTGCTTGCTCAAAGTGCTTAGTGATATGCTCCAAAATCCTCATCTACCTTCCCACATCCACATATGACCTAAACCAAAAGTCAAACTCGGCCCCACCGATTCTTTCTATTCGGCGCCACCGAGTTTCAAATGTCATAGCCACTGCCACAAACCCTAGGCAAATCGGTCTCACCGATAGGGATCTCGGTCTCACCGAGATGGGATTGTAATCTCTCTGTTTCCCTCCGTAACGTTTCGGTCTTACCGAGATGAGCGATCGGTCCCACCGAGATTGCAATGTAAACTCTCTGTTTCCCTTTTCTAACATTTCGGTCTCACCGAGATGAGAGAATCGGTCCCACCGAGTTTACCTGACCAACTCTCTGGTTAGCTTATTACCAAAATCGGTCCCATCGAGTTTGTGTAATCGGTCACACCGAGATTATGTTATGCCCTAACCCTAACCATATCGGTCCTACCGAGTTGCATCTCAGTCCCACCGAAAATCCTAACGGTCACTAGGTTTGCTGAATCGGTCCGACTGAGTTTAACCACTCGGTCCCACCGAGTTTGGCAAATTGTGTGTAATGGTTAGATTTTGTGTGGAGGCTATATATACCCCTCCACCCACTCTTCATTCGTGGAGAGAGCCATCAGAACATACCTACACTTCCAATACACATTTTCTGAGAGAGAACCACCTACACTTGTGTTGAGGTCAAGATATTCCATTCCAACCATATGAATCTTGATCTCTAGCCTTCCCCAAGTTGCTTTCCACTCAAATCTTCTTTCCACCAAATCCAAATCCTGTGAGAGAGAGTTGAGTATTGGGAGACTATCATTTGAAGCACAAGAGCAAGGAGTTCATCATCAACACACCATTTGTTACTTCTTGGAGAGTGGTGTCTCCTAGATTGGCTAGGTGTCACTTGGGAGCCTCCGACACGATTGTGGAGTTGAACCAAGGAGTTTGTAAGGTCAAGGAGATCGCCTACTTCGTCAAGATCTACCGCTAGTGAGGCAAGTCCTTCGTGGGCGACGGCCATGATGGAATAGACAAGGTTGCTTCTTCGTCGACCCTTCGTGGGTGGAGCCCTCCGTGGACTCGCGCAACCGTTACCCTCCGTGGGTTGAAGTCTCCATCAACGTGGATGTACGATAGCACCACCTATCGGAACCACGACAAAAACATCCGTGTCTCCAATTATGTTTGAATCCTCCAAACCCTTCCCTTTACATTATTGTAAGTTGCATGCTTTACTTTCCGCTGCTCATATACTCTTTTGCATGCTTGCTTGAATTGTGTGGAGATTGCTTGAATTGTGCTAAGATAGCTAAAATCTGCCAAGAACTAAAATTGGGAAAAGGCTAGATTTTTATTTGGTCAAGTAGTCTAATCACCCCCCCCCTCTAGACATACTTTCGATCCTACAAGTGGTATCAGAGCTTTGGTCTCCATTTGCTTTGTTTTCCATAGCTTTTGGCAGTCATAGCCTTGGTTTCACAACCTAGGAGAGTATGGCGTCTAGCGAGGGAAATTATCACCGTAGAGGTCCTTACTTTGATGGTACTAATTTTGCTAGTTGTAAGCATAAGATGAAAATGCATATTCTTGGACATAACCCCGCCGTTTGGGCTATTGTGTGTATTGGCTTGCAAGGTGAATTCTTTGATGGGAAAAAACTGAACCGTGAAGCCACCGCGGAAGAGTTGAAAATGCTGCAATACAACGCTCAAGCTTGTGATATCCTCTTCAACGGATTGTGCCCCGAAGAATTCAACAAAATCAGCCGTCTTGAGAATGCAAAGGAAATTTGGCATACTTTGATTGATATGCACGAAGGTACCGACTCTGTCAAGGAATCCAAATTGGATGTGCTTCAAAGTCAACTTGACAAGTTCAAAATCAAGGATGGTGAAGGTGTTGCTGAAATGTACTCTAGGCTTGCTCTTATCACAAATGAGATCGCCAGCTTAGGGAGTGAAGAGATGACCGATAGATTCATCATCAAGAAGATCCTAAGAGCCTTGGATGGAAAATATGATACCGTGTGCACATTGATCCAAATGATTCCCAATTACAAAGATCTCAAGCCAACGGAAGTCATTGGAAGAATTGTTGCTCATGAGATGTCACTCAAGGATAAAGAGGAACTTCACAACAAATCAAGTGGTGCTTACAAAGCCTCATGTGAAGCCCCCACACCATCGAGTGAGAAACAAACCTTCAATGAAGAATTGAGCTTAATGGTGAAGAACTTCAACAAGTTCTACAAGAGTAGAAGCAAAGAGAGAAGATCCAAGTCAAGGTCCTACAATGACAAAAGATCTTCTAGTCGAGAGCGAAACTGCTACAATTGTGGAAGGCCCGGACACTATTCCAATGAGTGTACGGCCCCCTACAAGAGAAGAGAAGATTCTTCCAAGAGAAGAAGTAGAAGAGAAGAATCACCATCTAGAGAAAGAAGGAGTAGAGATGATCATTATGAACGAAGACCCTCACGGAGAAGCAAGGATTCAGAAAGAAAGGACAGGTCATCAAGGAGCTATGCAAAGCAAAGACATCAAGCTCATGTTGGTGAATGGGTATCCGGCTCCGACTCCGACAACCACTCCGAGAGAAGCTATCACTCCGACTCCGATTATACTCAAGATGAAGGTGTTGCCGGTCTAGCACTTGTGACAACCAACTCCTATGACATATTTGACTCACCAAATGAAGGAGTTGGAACATGCTTCATGGCTAAAGTCCCAAAGGTATCACACCCCGAGTATGTTGATTTCAATAGTGATGAAGATGACTTGTTAGGTGATGATGATTTACTTGTTGACAACTCTAGTGATGAATACTGTGATGAAACGTCAATTAATCATGCTAATCAAGATAAAACGAATGACAATGATAAGGAGAAGATTGAGTCTCTAACTAAAGAACTAAACACTCTTAAGTTAGCTCATGAAACTATCTTAGGAGATCATCGAGAACTCTTAAGGACTCATGAGAAATTATGCTTTGAAAAGCTCAACCTTGAGCACGAGCATGAGTTCTTAAAAGCAATCAATGATGATCTTCGCAAGAAAAGTTCTTCTTACATTGCCAAGCGTTTACTCTTATCCACTTACATGCCTCAAGTCAAGTTTAGTAACAAGAACAAGAAAGATTCTTCCTCTAGTAGTAACAATCATCATGCTAAATCCAATATTGTTGCTTCTAGTAGTTCTCTCGATTCCACTAATGATTCTCTTAGCCAAGTAACACTTGAGCAAGAAAATAGCTTATTGAAGGGAATTATAGAGAAAGGTGTTTACAAGAGCCTTGCCGGAAGTAAGCAATTCGAGGAAATTGTACGCAAGCAAGGAAGGCACCGGAAGAATCAAGGCGTTGGTTTTGAACGAAAGTTCAATGCCAATGGAGTTGAGTGGGAAGAAGATCAATACCCCAAGACAAAGTTTGTTCCTCAACAAGAGAAGTATGATCCTACTTCTTTCAAAGGGACACAAGCTCAAGATGATCTTCCACCACAAGACCACAAGCAAAAAAGGCAAGGACAAGCTTCAAGAGGAAATTGATGCATTTGAAGAAGATCCTAAGGCCTTGGTCAAGTGGGTTCCCAAGACTACTTCAAGTTCCACTTCATCAAGTACAACTACAACACCGAGGATTCCCATCAAGATGGTGTGGATCCCGAAGAAGAACTAGAGAGTTCTTGAGGGTGACTCCGCCAACATACTTCACTCTTATCATCTTGGCAAGAACAAGTGCAATCAACTTCCACATCTTGCACTAGTTCAAGGAGTCACAAACCCTCTTGTTGGTAAGACAAGGGACAAGGTAACCTAAAAGCTTTCATAGACATCATCTTGTGTGTGCATCACTCTATGTCTATGGATATCCTTGTTTGTTCCTTGTGGGACTAACCCGTGTAGGTATTGAAAGTGCAACTCACTCCAATGGATAGCTCCAAATGATCTACATCAACATTGAGCATCCACATCTTCAACATCTACATTAAGCCATCATCGACAAAACCCAAGGTTTGTTCATCCCTCTTAGGGGGGATCTCACATCTAGGGGGAGCTTTACTCTAAGAATTGAGCTAAAGCAACTCTAATGGTGTGAACACAACAATGCTTTATGTAAAAGTGGTAACCCCACTTGTGCTTAAACGATGAGTATGACCTATGATCAAATGTTCTCGTTTGACTCCTAAGTCAATATACTCATATATAGATGACCTAGTCATCACAAATTGTTTGATAGATGCTAGAATTGGTTGTGCATGCTTTACCACATATTTCAATTGCCATTTTATTGTGTGAGCATGTTGATTGCATATTTCACTCATTCCAGGACATCCACTTGTTGTTTTGATTGATTGTTTTTCTTTTCTTTTGCCAAGTGGATGGACAAGAATGCCTAAGAACCCTCTCTAGCTATCTATACTTTTCTCGTCTCAAACTCTATTCATGCTACATCACAAAATTTGATCAAGTCAGATTCGAACCACTCTGTGTGAGGAGCACTCGGAGTCCCCGATTTGTCATAGACTTAAACTTCCAAAACTTCTTTGTGCTTTTCGGTCTGACCGATTCCTCCATTTCGGTCATACCGAGATCACTAAGTCGATCTAGGTTTTCAATCTCGGTGCAACCGATTTGAACCTTTCGGTCACACCGAGTTTCAGTAACTTTTCTTGCAGTTATGAATCTCGGTGCCACCGAGTTGTTCCACTTGGTCACATAGACAGGGTCGGGCTATATATACTCACGGGCAAAATTTTGGAAATTTCTCCGAAACCCCTTCGCCCGCGCATAGCTCGCTCTGCCTCCTGGGTCTCCGGATCATCCTCCTCATCACCAGCCGCCTCCTGTCGCTGGTCTCCGCCGCCGTCAACGGAATTCTTCCCCGTCGTTGCCGCCGTAGCGAGTTCATCGCCGAACTAGGGTATGGACTCGATCACAGTGCTATCCCCGTCCGATTCCTAGCACATTGTGTTCATTATGATTCTTACCACGATTGAAACGCTTCTATCCAGTCAAAACACTCTGTAGATTAGAGTTGAATTGAAAATTTAGGGTTAGGTTTCCGCCGAAACCATCTCGGACCATCCGAATTGTGGAACTCGGTACCACCGATTCGGCTCAGGCCATTGCACATGTAATTTTCGGTCTGACCGAGAATTGCAAATCGGTGTGACCGAGTTTAGGACTTTGTGAAACCCTAGCAGTCTCGGTGCCGCTGAACTGTGACTCGGTCTGACCGAGTTCACTAGTTTAGGTTCCAACAGCTGCTTCAGTATCACCGAGTTTACAAATCGGTTGATCCGAAATGCTTTCTGTGGAAAACTAAAACTACGTTCTTGACTCATTCTTTTGCAAAAACCTCTGCATTTTGTGATGCTCATCCACTCTATCTCATCTATATCTATTCACAGGGTCTGCTATCAGTGTTTGCAATATGTCTGATCAGAGTGACAGCCAGAACAGGTCAGAGGAGCATGTTCACCTGAGTGAGGGCACTAGTCCCTCTAGCAGTTCAGATGATGGTAGCAGGAGCACTCCCAGCAACTTGCCCAAAGCTGCCACCGGAACAAGGAAGAAGAAAACTTCAGAGTCTGAGGATGAAGACTATGTGGCAGTTGAGGATGAGGCCACTTCCAAGAAGAAAGTGGTTAAGAAGGAATATAGCACTACTGCTGC
Source organism: Triticum urartu (assembly GCF_003073215.2). NCBI lineage: Eukaryota > Viridiplantae > Streptophyta > Magnoliopsida > Poales > Poaceae > Triticum > Triticum urartu. The sequence goes on along the minus strand of NC_053026.1, from coordinate 605,860,571 downwards.
CACCAAGCCAGGCATGAAGCAAAAGGTTCCTGCAAAGATAATTCCAATGTCTAAGGCCAGAGCATCTACTCAAGTCCCTTTGGGATCTGAACCCAAAGAGGCTGTTGCAGAAGGGAAGAAGAGGATGGAGAGGATCAAAAAAGACCACTGCTAGAGTGCTTGGGAGATCCTCAATCATGAGAGATTCTGAAGAGGAAGAGGAAGAAGAGGTTGCTGCACCAGCACCTAAGGCCCAGAAGCTTATGGGTGATGCTATCAGGACAGGGGCTGCTTCATCAAAGCCTAAAGAAGCACCCAAAGCAGCCTCCAAGCCCAAGAGTGCACCTAAGAGAAATACCAGGAGTATACCAGCTGCTGAGAAGAACAAGGCCCCAGTGCCTGAAGTTGCTGTTGATGAAGATGATGAAGGACAAGTCTTGAGGAAGCTCAAACCAAAGATTCCAGACCACAATGATGCTCATCCTGTGGCTGAGAACATGAAGATCAGGAGAGACTCAGGACTGGGGAAATGGAGAGAGACAGACCCATATGCTACAAGAAGAAGAACTGATGTTGATTACAGGTTCCACACAAAGGAACAGCAACATTTCTATGAGACAGTGCTGCTGGACAAGAAGCCTATAGTGTGTGAAATGAGGTGGGTCGACTGGAAGTATATCAAGGAAAATGAGGAACACTATCCTGGTGTGTTTGACAGCTTCAGTGCTTGTAGAGTTGCAGACTTTGTTGGGCAGAAGCTCACAAAGTGGAATGAGGAGCTCATAATGCAATTCTACTCCACAGCACACTTCTATCCAGATGGCAGGATAGTATGGATGTCTGAAGGTACAAGGTACCACTCAACTATTGAGGAATGGGCAAATCTGATCAATGCTCCTAAGGAAGAAGAAGATGACTTGGATGTCTATGCCAAGAAGAAGATGGATCACAACTCTATGGCAAACATGTACAAGGAGATTCCTGAAGATGATCTTGAGACTCACCAGTTTGGGTTAGTAAAACACTTGCTGTCAGGGCTGCCTACAATCAATTGGATCCTTAGGCACACTCTCTTGCCCAAGTCTGGTGATCATAGAATGATCAGAGGCCATGCAATTAACTTGCTACATATATTTGATGTGCCACAGAAGATCAAGGTCATGAGCCTTATAGTTGAGAATATCAAGAGGACTGCAGCAGACCAGAAAAGAAGTTGTGGATATGCCCCACAAATCCAGGAGTTGATAAACTCAAAGATGGGCACAGGCACATACTTGTTGGATAAGGAACACTTGCCTATCTACCCAGACTTTGAGGACAATCAAGTTGTGATGAATGAGAATGAACCATCATCAGTACAAACTCAAGAGAAGAAGGAGAAAGCAAAGAAAGAGAAGGCTGCCAAGATGCCAACTCAAGAGGAGGCATCTGAGTACTTTTTGAAAAGCAAGCAGGACCAGCTTGGTTATTTGATAGCATCAACTCTAAGGATTGAGAAGGGGTTGGCCACCCTAATTCAAAACCAGGAGAGCCTGGAAAGAATCATGGAACAAAAAATCTATGATTTAGATGTCAAATTAACTGAGATTCAGTCAGTTTTGGAGCAGCTACAGGATGACATGCAGGAGAGGAAGGGCAAAACAACCACTGATGCATTTGCCAGAGTGCCTAGAGCTCAGAGATCAACTGCAGTGCCAGTAACAGACACCAGAGCCACTTCATCTGCACCAGCTACAGCTTCAGTGCCACCAGCTCCAGCACCTACCCCAGCAGCTCCATCTACTTCAACTGAAGCCTTCGTTCTTGGAGTTCTCCGGACACCACCACCTGAAGACCAAGCCTGAGAGACGTTTTAGTGCTATGCATTTTCTATGAACTTTTTGGTAACTTGTTGCCAAAGGGGGAGAAAAATGTATAGATCATAGGCTGAGAGAGAGAGAGAGAGAGATTGCTTTTGTTCTCTCTTGTCTTCTTGGTTGAACTTTGGTTGCTTTTGATTGCTTGAGATACTATGCTATTATCTGTGAGACATTGATGATCATGTGGTTGATCATAAGCTACACTTATGCTTGTTAGATGATATTACCTTACTTATCCTTATATGATCATTCACTTTGCTTGGTGATGAGTGCATGTATTTAATTCTTATCATTTTGAGCGCTCCACCAAGATGTATGTGACATGGAAGAGTAACCAATGATCCTAACTCATTGTGCATTTGTAGTCCAAAGCAAATCTTAAGATATGCACAAATTTAGGGGGAGCTCTTGCTTTTCACATACTTCTCAAAGCGACAATATCTTTCACTCTTATTATCATTTGTCGAAGCTTTGATCTATATGTTGTCATCAATTACCAAAAAGGGGGAGATTGAAAGTGCAACTATCCCTGGGTTGTTTTGGTAATTCCTAACAACATATAGCTCATTGAGCTAACATTATTCCAAGATTAATATTTCAGGAAAAGCTCAATGAATGGCATGGCATGGATGAGGAAAGTGGATCCCTCAAAATTCTAATGACAAAAAGTTTGGCTCAAGCTTCAAAACCAAGACTCTACATTTTATATTTCAGTGATCCAAGATCACATTGAGTCTATAGGAAAAGCCAATAATATCAAGGAGGGATGAGGTGTTGCTTAATGGCTTGCTTGCTCAAAGTGCTTAGTGATATGCTCCAAAATCCTCAACTACCTTCCCACATCCACATATGACCTAAACCAAAAGTCAAACTCGGCCCCACCGATTCTATCTATCCGGCGCCACCGAGTTTCAAATGTCATAGCCACTGCCACAAACCCTAGGCAAATCGGTCTCATCGATAGGGTTCTCGGTCTCACCGAGATGGGATTGTAATCTCTTTGTTTCCCTTCGTAACGTTTCGGTCTTACCGAGATGAGCGATCGGTCCCACCGAGATTGCGATGTAAACTCTCTGTTTCCCTTTTGTAACATTTCTGTCTCACCGAGATGAGCGAATCGGTCCCACCGAGTTTACCTAACCAACTCTCTGGTTAGCTTATTACCAAAATTGGTCCCACCGAGTTTGTGTAATCGGTCACACTGAGATTACGTTATGCCCTAACCCTAACCATATCGGTCCTACCAAGTTGCATCTCAGTCCCACCGAAAATCCTAACCGTCACTAGGTTTGCTGAATCGGTCCGACCGAGTTTAACCATTCGGTCCCACCGAGTTTGGCAAATTGTGTGTAACGGTTTGATTTTGTGTGGAGGCTATATATACCCCTCCACCCACTCTTCATTCGTGGAGAGCCATCAGAACATACCTACACTTCCAATACACATTTTCTGAGAGAGAACCACCTACACTTGTGTTGAGGTCAAGATATTCCATTCCAACCATATGAATCTTGATCTCTAGCCTTCCCCAAGTTGCTTTCCACTCAAATCTTCTTTCCACAAAATCCAAATCCTGTGAGAGAGAGTTGAGTGTTGGGGAGACTATCATTTGAAGCACAAGAGCAAGGAGTTCATCATCAACACACCATTTGTTACTTCTTGGAGAGTGGTGTCTCCTAGATTGGCTAGGTGTCACTTGGGAGCCTCCGACACGATTGTGGAGTTGAACCAAGGAGTTTGTAAGGGCAAGGAGATCGCCTACTTCGTGAAGATCTACCTCTAGTGAGGCAAGTCCTTCGTGGGCGATGGCCATGATGGAATAGACAAGGTTGCTTCTTCGTGGACCCTTCGTGGGTGGAGCCCTCCGTGGACTCGCGCAATCGTTACCCTCGGTGGGTTGAAGTCTCCATCAATGTGGATGTACGATAGCACCACCTATCGGAACCACGACAAAAACATCTGTGTCTCCAATTGCGTTTGAATCCTCCAAACCCTTCCCTTTACATTCTTGCAAGTTGCATGCTTTACTTTCCGCTGCTCATATACTCTTTTGCATGCTTGCTTGAATTGTGTGGAGATTGCTTGACTTGTGCTAAGATAGCTAAAATCTGCCAAGAACTAAAATTGGGAAAAGGCTAGATTTTTATTTGGTCAAGTAGTCTAATCACCCCCCCCCCCTCTAGACATACTTTCAATCCTACAGACTTGACCGTTGGTTTGTGGATGGTAGACTGAAGCATAATCGAGCTTGATGCCCATTTTGCTGCACCAGAGTTTTACCTCGTCGGCCGTGAAGTTTGCGCCGTTATCACTGATGATGTTGTGGGGGACGCCGTAGCGATGTACAACCCCGGATATGAAATCTATCACTGGTCCGGATTCGGCTGTTTTAACCGGTTTGGACTCTATCCATTTGGTGAATTTATCCACCATGACCAATAAGTATTTTTTTCTTGTGGGTTCCACCTTTAAGGGGTCCAACCATGTCAAGCCCCCAGACCGCAAAGGGCCATGTAATGGGGATTGTTTGGAGGGCGGTTGGTGGCATATGGCTTTGATTTGCAAAGAGCTGGCAACCGGCGCAACGCTGGACTAAGTCCTGTGCGTCTGCCCGGGCCGTTGGCCAATAGAATCCTGTACGGAAGGCCTTGCTCACAAGAGCCCGGGTTGCGGCGTGATGACCGCCGAGTCCGGCATGAATTTCTGCCAAAAGGTTCCGTCCTTCCTCTTCAGAGATGCACCGTTGAAGGACTCCGGTAGCGCTTTTCTTGTACAATTCTCCCTCGTGGACCCTATAGGCCTTTGATCGCCGCACTATGCAGCGTGCCTCATTTTGGTCCTCCGGGAGTTCCTGTCTAGTTAAGTAGGCCAGGAATGGTTCTGTCCACGGGGTAATAATAGCCATTATTTCGTGGGCTGATTGTCTTATTTCGGTGGCGGAGCCTCCGATTGTGTTAGAGAGTTCGGTATCGGGTATTTTGGCCGGGTCCGGACTGTTGTTACCGGTGTCCCCTTCCCATGCTACGGATGGCTTTCAAAGCCTTTCCAGAAAAATGTTGGGAGGGACCGCGTCGCGTTTTGCGCCAATGCGGGCGAGGATATCTGCCGCCTGATTGTTTTCCCGAGCCACATGGTGAAATTCGAGCCCCTCGAACCGGGCTGACATTTTAGGATGGCATTGCGATAAGCGGCCATTTTTGGATCCTTGGCATCAAAGTCTCCATTTATTTGGGATATTGCAAGGTTTGAATCCCCGCGCACCTCTAGGCGTTGAATGCCCATGGATACTGCCATCCGGAGACCATGTAGAAGGGCCTCGTATTCGGCTGCATTGTTGGAGTCCGTATACATTATCTGCAATACGTATTGAATTGTGTCTCTTGTTGGGGACGTCAAAACGACGCCGACCCCTAGACCAGCCAACATTTTGGAGCCGTCGAACTGCATGATCCAGTTTGAATATGTGTCGTACTCTTTAGGGAGTTTGGCTTCCGTCCATTCAGCGACGAAGTCAGCCAAAACTTGCGATTTAATAGCTCGCTGTGGCTTGTAAGTTATGTCAAACGGGAGGAGCTCAATGGCCCATTTGGCAATCCGACCCGTCGCGTCGCGGTTGTTTATAATATCGTTAAGTGGTATTTCCGAGGCTACCGTTATCGAACACTCTTGAAAGTAGTGTCGCAGCTTCCTGGATGCCATAAATACCGCGTACGCTATCTTTTGATAATGCGGGTACCGCGATTTGCATGGAGTAAGGACAGTGGACACGTAGTAAACCGGCTTTTGAATGGGAAATTTGTGTCCATCCACTTCTCGCTCGACGACAAGCACTGCGCTAACCACTTGATGAGTTGCCGCAATGTATAATAGCATTGGTTCGCCAATGTTTGGCGCGGCCAGGACTGGGTTTGTTGCCAACATGGCTTTTATTTCTTTGAGTCCGGCCGTGGCGGCGTCCGTACACTCGAAGTGTTCGGTACGCCGGAGGAGGCGATAAAGGGGTAATGCCTTTTCTCCCAAGCGGGAGATAAAGCGGCTTAGAGCTGCCACGCATCCAGTTAGTTTTTGTATTTGTTTGAGGTCTGTTGGGGTAGCCAACTGTGACAACGCTCGGATTTTGGCCGGATTAGCTTCAATACCTCTACTGGAGACAATGAATCCCAGGAGCTTTCCTGTTGGTATGCCAAAGACGCATTTTTTCGGATTGAGCTTGATATCATATGTTCGGAGGTTGTCGAATGTGAGCCTCAAGTCGTCTACTAGAGTTTCGACATGCTTGGTTTTAATGACCACGTCATCCACGTATGCCTCCACTGTTTTGCCGATCTGGTTTACCAGGCATGTCTGAATCATGCGCTGATATGTTGCACCGGCGTTTTTTAGCCCGAAGGGCATTGTGTTGAAGCAGAATGGGCCGTATGGTGTGATGAATGCTGTTGCGGCTTGGTCTGGCTCTGCCATTTTGATTTGGTGGTAGCCAGAGTATGCGTCGAGGAAACACAATGAATCGTGTCCTGCGGTAGCATCGATGATTTGGTCGATGCGGGGGAGGGGGAAGGGATCCTTTGGGCAGGCCTTGTTAAGGTCCTTAAAATCGATGCACAAGCGCCAGGATTTGTCCTTCTTTGGTACCATCACCAAGTTTGCTAGCCAGTCCGGGTGTTTTATGTCTCTGATGAATCCGGCCTCCAATAGCTTGGCTAGTTCCTCTCCCATGGCTTGTCTTTTGGGCTCGGAGAAACGTCGAAGAGCCTGCTTGACTGGCTTGAACCCTTTTATGATATTTAGGCTGTGTTCAGCCAGCCTGCGCGGGATTCCTGGCATGTCTGAAGGGTGCCAGGCAAAAATATCGCAGTTCTCGCGTAAGAACTCTCACAGTGCGGCGTCAACATCAGGGTTTAATTGTGCCCCGATGGAAGTTGTTTTTGTAGGGTCCATTGGATGGACTTGGAATTTGACTATTTCGTCCGCCGGCTTAAAGGAGGTGGACTTGGATCTTTTATCGAGTATCACGTCGTCCCTGTTTACCGTGGAGCGCAGCGCAGTTAGTTCTTCGGCCGCTAGGGCTTCGGATAGTGCCTCAAGGGCCAGTGCAGCTGTCTTATTTTCGACGCGGAGTGCTATGTCCAGATCACTAACAAGAGTGATGATTCCGTTGGGCCCGGGCATTTTGAGCTTCATGTACCCGTAATGGGGTATGGCTTGGAAGATTGTGAACGCCTCCCACCCTAATAGAGTGTGGTATCTGCTGCTGAAAGGGGCCACTTGGAATGTAATTTCTTCGGACCTGTAATTATCCGGCGTGCCGAATACCACGTCTAGTGTGATTTTTCTGGCACAGCGTGCTTCCCGACTGGGGATGATTCCTCTAAAGGTTGTGCTGCTTTGCTTAATGCGGCTCCAGTCTATTTCCATCTTTTGAAGAGTTTCCTCGTAGATGAGGTTTAATCCGCTGCCGCCGTCCATGAGTACCTTGGTGAGTCGAAAGCCGTCCACGATTGAACTGAGGACCAGTGCGGCTGGTACTCGGGCTGTTCGGAATTTAGGTTCGTCACTGGCATTTAAGGTAATAGCCGTGTCGCTCCAAGGATTTGTTTCTGCTATGTGGCAAATTTCGGATGTGCTGCGGAGTGTTCGCTTCCGTCTTTTATTTGACGCAAAGGTCTCGAAGACCGTTAAGACCGTACTGTTGTCCTCGGGGTGGTGCTCTTTGGTTTTTGGGAGGAGTAGATCCTCACCACTTTTGGCCACCTGCCGAAGTATCCAGCATGCTCTAAGGCTGTGCGTTGGTAACGCATCTGTTGTACTATGAATTTTGCAGGGTCCGTTGAGCCATCCCTCCAGTACGGTTCCTTGCCCCGTAGAGGGCTTTTGCTTTTTGGTAGTTAACCCGGGTGTATTGTGATAATGCACCCTTTTATTTCGAACTGGGTTTGTATTCAGGGCCGGATTATCCCAAAATTTTATTTCGGTTTTCCAGGCGCTTTCCATCGCACAGTACTTTCATACTATGGACACCAAGTCGGCAAAGCGTATAATTTCGCGACGACTTATGGCGTTGAGGATTCCCTTGTCCGTGCAATTATTGCAGAAGAATGAAATTGCGTCTTCCTCGCGGCAGTCCTTTATCCTGTTCTTGACCAGGAGGAATCTGGCCCAGTAATGTTGTACTGTTTCTTCGGGCTCTTGCCTAATTTGGGATAGATCGCGTATGTTTGGGTGGGTGGGTGGAATTGAATCCGAATCCTCACCCAATCTGAGGCTTAGTGGCCAAGGAGTTTCCGAACTCGAAAGTTTGGATTCTTGGATGTTTTTCGGTAAATCTGGCCCACTGCCTGATTCTGGGTTCAGGCTTTGAGTGACATCCTCCCCTCCGCGGGTATCCGGCTTGGAGGGATCGGGAATCTGGACGTAGCTAGTCCTTAAGATAGATGAAGTTTTGCCGCATTGTTCTTCCACCACTGCAACGTGATGGGTGACCTGGGGAGAGTTAATTTCTCTTAGATCGGGTTTAGGCCCAATCTGATCATAGTCTGTAGCGACTCCCAGGGCGGCGATACGATCCAAGAGCTCGTTCAGGGAAGAGATCTCCATTGGATCTAACTGCTCGGCGAGTTCCGAGTTGATGTGCAGATTGCTTTTGATGACCCGAGAAGTCATCGTCGGCGCAGCGGCCGAACAGGCGGTCATAAGAAAACCACCTAGCCGGAGAGTTTGGCCGATAGCCAGAGCTCCCTCAGTGATAGTGCCGTCTTTAAAGACAGGACGAGACATCCTTCCTTGTGGCGACGGCACAGCGGAACTCTCAATGAAAGCACCAATGTCGGTGTCAAAACCGGCGGATCTCGGGTAGGGAGTCCCGAACTGTGCGTCTAGGCCGGATGGTAATAGGAGGCAAGGGACACGAAGTTTTACCCAGGTTCGGGCCCTCTTGATGGAGGTAAAACCCTATGTCCTGCTTGATTAATATTGAAGGTATGGGTGTTACAAGAGTAGATCTACCACGAGATCAGAGAGGCTAAACCCTAGAAGCTAGCCTACGGTATGATTGTATGTTGTGATTGTTGTCCTACGGACTAAAACCCTCCGGTTTATATAGACACCCGAGAGGGTTAGGGTTACACAAGGTCAGTTACAAAGGAGGAGATATCCATATACGCATTTCCTAGCTTGCCTTCCACGCCAAGTAGAGTCCCATCCGGACATGAGACGAAGTCTTCAATCTTGTATCTTCATAGTCTAACAGTCCGGCCAATGGAGATAGTCCGGCTGTCCGAAGACCCCCCAATCCAGGACTCTCTCATTCAGTAACAACTTGATCTGAAGTTTCATGATCATTGTCATTAACTTCCTCACTAATTGGTGTAGACATCATAGGAATTGGTTTCTGTGATGAACTACTACCCAATAAGGGAGCAGGTATTGTTACCTCATCAAATTCTACTTTCCTCCCACTCACTTCTTTCGAGAGAAACTCCTTCTCTAGAAAGGATCCATTCTTAGCAACGAATGTATTGCCCTCGGATCTGTGATAGAAGGTGTGCCCAACTGTTTCTTTTGGGTATCCTATGAAGACACATTTCTCCGATTTGGGTTCGAGCTTATCAGGTTGAAGCTTTTTCACATAAGCATCGCAGCCCCAAACTTTAAGAAACGACAACTTTGGTTTCTTGCCAAACCATAGTTCATAAGGTGTCATCTCAACGGATTTTGATGGTGCCCTAATTAATGTGAATGCGGCCGTCTCTAATGCATAACCCCAAAATGATAGCGGTAAATCAGTAAGAGACATCATAGATCACACCATATCTAGTAAAGTACGGTTACGACGTTCGGACACACCATTACGCTGTGGTGTTCCGGGTGGCGTGAGCTGCTAAACTATTCCGCATTGTTTCAAATGTAGACCAAACTCGTAACTCAAATATTCTCCTCCACGATCAGATCGTAGAAACTTTATTTTCTTGTTACGATGATTTTCAACGTCACTCTGAAATTCTTTGAACTTTTCAAATGTTTCAGACTTATGTTTCATTAAGTAGATATATCCATATTTGCTTAAATCATCTGTGAAGGTGAGAAAATAACGATACCCGCCATGAGCCTCAACATTCATTGGACCACATACATCAGTATGTATAATCTCCAACAAATCAGTTGCTTGCTCTATAGTTCCGGAGAACGGCGTTTTGGTCATCTTGCCCATGAGGCATGGTTCGCAAGTACCAAGTGATTCATAATCAAGTGATTCCAAAATTCCATCAATATGGAGTTTCTTCATGCGCTTTATACCAATATGACCCAAACGGCAGTGCCACAAATAAGTTGCACTATCATTATCAACTCTGCATCTTGTGGCTTCAACATTATGAATATGTGTATCACTACTATCAAGATTCATCAAAAATAGACCACTCTTTAAGGGTGCATGACCATAAAAGATATTACTCATATAAATAGAACAACCATTATTCTCATGTTTAAATGAATAACCGTCTCGCATTAAACAAGATCCATATATAATGTTCATGCTCAACGCTGGCACCAAATAACATTTATTTAGGTCTAAAACTAATCCCGAAGGTAGATGTAGAGGTAGTGTGTCGACGGCGATCACATCGACTTTGGAACCATTTCCCACGCGCATTGTCACCTCGTCCTTAGCCAGTGTTTGCTTAATTTGTAGTCCCTGTTTCGAGTTGCAAATATTAGCAACAGAACTAGTATAAAATACCCAGGTGCTACTGCGAGCTCTGGTAAGGTACACATCAATAACATGTATATCACATATACCTTTGTTCACCTTGCCATCCTTCTTATCCGCCAAATACTTGGGGCAGATCCACTTCCAGTGACCAGTCTGTTTGCAGTAGAAGCACTCAGTCTCAGGCTTAGGTACAGACTTGGGTTTCTTCTCCTGAGCAGCAACTTGTTTGCCGTTCTTCTTGAAGTTCCCCTTCTTCTTCCCTTTGCCCTTTTTCTTGAAACAGGTGGTCTTATTGACCATCAACACTTGATGCTCCTTTTTGATTTCTACCTCCGCAGCCTTTAGCATTGCGAAGAGCTCGGGAATTGTTTTATTCATCCCTTGCATATTATAGTTCATCATGAAGCTTTTGTGGCTTGGTGGTAGTGATTAAGAACTCTGTCAATGACACTATCAACAAGAAGATTAACTCCCAGATGAGTCAAGTGATTATGATACCCAGACATTTTGAGTATATGCTCACTGACAGAACTATTCTCCTCCATCTTGCAGCTATAGAACTTATTGGAGACTTCATATCTCTCAATCCGGGCATTTGCTTGAAATATTAACTTCAACTCCTGGAACATCTCATATGCTCCATGACGTTCAAAGTGTCGTTGAGGTCCCGGTTCTAAGCCGTAAAGCATGGTACACTGAACTATCGAGTAGTCATCATCTTTGCTCTGCCAGGTGTTCATAACATCTGGTGTTGCTCCTGTAGCAGGTTTGGCACTTAGCGGTGCTTCTAGGACGTAATTCTTATGTGCAGCAATCAGGATAATCCTCAAGTTATGGACCCAGTCCGTGTAATTGCTACCATCATCTTTCAACTTTGCTTTCTCAAGGAACGCATAAAAATTCAACGGAACAACAGCATGAGCCATCTATCTACAACAAACATAGACATGCAAAATACTATCAGGTACTAAGTTCATGATAAATTTAAGTTCAATTAATCATATTACTTAAGAACTCCCACTTAGATAGACATCTCTCTAATCATCTAAGTGATCACGTGATCCAAATGAACTAAACCATAACCGATCATCACGTGAAATGGAGTAGTTTTCAATGGTGAACATCATTATGTTGATCATATCTACTATATGATTCACGCTCGACCTTTCGGTCTTAGTGTTCCGAGGCAATATCTGCATATGCTAGGCTCATCAAGTTTAACCTGAGTATTCTGCATGTGCAAAACTGGCTTGCACCCGTTGTAGATGCACGTAGAGCTTATCACACCCGATCATCACGTGGTGTCTGGGCACAACGAACTTTGGCAATGGTGCATACTCAGGGAGAACACTTTTATCTTGAAATTTAGTGAGAGATCATCTTATAATGCTACAGTCAATCAAAGCAAAATAAGATGCATAAAAGATAAATATCACATGCAATCAATATAAGTGATATGATATGGCCATCATCATCTTGTGCTTGTGATCTCTATCTCCGAAGCACCATCATGATCACCATCATCACCGGCGCGACACCTTGATCTCCATCGTAGCATCGTTGTCGTCTCGCCAACTATTTCTTCTACGACTATCACTACCGCTTAGTGATAAAGTAAAGCAATTACAGGGCGATTGCATTGCATACAATAAAGAGACAACCATATGGCTCCTGCCAGTTGCCGATAACTCGATTACAAAACATGATCATCTCATACAATAAAATATAGCATCATGTATTGACCATATCACATAACAACATGCCCTGCAAAAACAAGTTAGACGTCCTCTACTTTGTTGTTGCAAGTTTTACGTGGCTGCTACGGGCTGAGCAAGAACCGTTCTTACCTACGCATCAAAACCACAACGATAGTTCGTCAAGTTAGTGTTGTTTTAACCTTCTCAAGGACCGGGCGTAGCCACACTCGGTTCAACTAAAGTTGGAGAAACTAACACCCGCCAGCCACCTGTGTAAGCGTATGCGTAATGTCGGTCCGGGCCGCTTCATCCAACAATACCGCTGAACCAAAGTATGACATGCTGGTAAGCAGTATGACTTGTATCACCCACAACTCACTTGTGTTCTACTCATGCATATAACATCAACGCATAAAACCTGGCTCGGATGCCACTGTTGGGGAACGTAGTAATTTCAAAATTTTCCTACGCACACGCAAGATCATGGTGATGCATAGCAACGAGAGGGGAGAGTGTGTCCACGTACCCTCGTAGACCAAAAGCGGAAGCGTTAGCACAACGCGGTTGATGTAGTCGTATGTCTTCACGATCCGACCGATCAAGTACCGAACGCACGGCACCTCCGAGTTTTGCACACGTTCAACTTGATGATGTTCCTCGAACTCCGATCCATCCGAGCTTTGAGGGAGAGTTCCGTCAGCACGACGGCGTGGTGACGATGTTGATGTTCTACCGTCGCAGGGCTTCGCCTAAGCATCGCTATGATATTATCGAGGTGGACTATGGTGGAGAGGGGCACCGCACACGGCTAAAAGATCCAAGAGATCAATTGTTGTGTCTCCAAGGGGTGCCTCCCTCCCCGTATACAAAGGAGTGGAGGAGGAGGAGGGGGCCGGCCACCCTAGGCGTGCCCCAGGAGGAGTCCTACTCCCACCGGGAGTAGGACTCCCCTTTTCCATGTGGGAGTAGGAGAGGAGAGGGAAGGAGAGGGAGGGGGAAAGGAAAGGGGGCGCCCCCCCCCCCCTCCCCCTTGTCCAATTCGGACTGGGGGGAGGGGGCGCGCGGCTGCCCTTTGGCCGCCCCTCCTCTTCTCCATTAGGGCCCAATAGGCCCATTAGTCTCCCCGGGGGGTTCCGGTAACCCCCTGGTACTCTGGTATATGCCCGAAACTCCCCGAAACCATTCTGGTGTCCGAACATAGTCGTCCAGTATATCGATCTTTACGTCTCGACCATTTCGAGACTCCTCGTCATTTCCATGATCATATACGGGACTCCGAACTATGGGTACATCAAAAACCATAAACTCATAATATAACCGTCATCAAACTTTAAGCGTGCGGACCCTACGGGTTCGAGAACTATGTAGACATGACTGAGACAAGTCTTCGGTCAATAACCAATAGCGGAACCTGGATGCTCAAATTGGCTCCTACATATTCTATGAAGATCTTTATTGGTCAAACCGCATAACAACATACGTTGTTCCTTTTGTCATCGGTATGTTACTTGCCCGAGATTCGATCGTCAGTATCTCAATACCTAGTTCAATCTTGTTACCGGCAAGTCTCTTTACTCGTTCTGTAACACATCATCCCGCAACTAACTCATTAGTTGCAATGCTTGCAAGGCTTAAGTGATGTGTATTACCGAGTGGGCCCAGAGATACCTCTTCGACAATCGGAGTGACAAATCCTAATCTCGAAGTACGCCAACCCAACAAGTACCTTCGGAGACACTTGTAGATCACCTTTATAATCACCCAGTTACGTTGTGACGTTTGGTAGCACACAAAGTGTTCCTCCGGTAAACGGGAGTTGCATAATCTCAGTCATAGGAACATGTATAAGTCATGAAGAAAGCAATAGCAACAAACTAAACGATAAAGTGTTAAGCTAACGGAATTGGTCAAGTGAATCACATCATTCTCCTAATGATGTGATACCGTTAATCAAATGACAACTCTTTGTCTAAGCTAACGGAATGCTTGCAAGTCTTCGGCTGATACCGCGACGCCGGGATACCCATAACTACTCCCGCGTAGATGGTTAGTGCGTATAGACCAAATGGCCAGACTCAGATCAAATACCCAGATCTCGTTAAGCGTGTTAAGTGTCCGCGAACGCCGACCAGGGCCAGGTCACCTCTCTCCTAGGTGGTCTCAACCTGCCCTGTCGCTCCGCCTCAAAGTAACAGTCGGGGGCCGTCGGGAACCCAGGCCCACCACTACCTGGATGGAGCCACCTGCCCCTTCAGCCCCCATCTCCGAACAGTATCACAGGTAAGGTAACTGTGTAAAGCATATTGTATATGCCCGTCATCACCCCCCGAAGTGATCACGGCCCAGTAGTATAGCATGGCAGACGGACAAGAGTGTAGGGCCACTGATGGAACACTAGCATCCTATACTAAGCAGTAGGATAGCAGGTAATGGTAACAACAGTAGTAGCAAGGAAAGGCTATGCATCAGGATAGGAATAACAGAAAGCAGTAACATGCTACACTACTCTAATGCAAGCAGTATAGAGAAGAGTAGGCGATATCTGGTGATCAAAGGGGGGGCTTGCCTGGTTGCTCTGGCAAGAGAGAGGGGTCGTCAACTCCGTAGTCGTACTGGGTAGCAGCAGCGTCGGTCTCAGTGTCTAGCGAGAGAAGAGGGGGAAGAAACAATAAATATTTAAGCAAGCAGATGCATAGCGATGCATGACATGACAAGTGTCGGTGCTAGAGGTGCTCTAACGCGGTATGAGGTGATACCGGTGAAGGGGATAAACATCCGGGAAAGTATCCCGGTGTTTTGCGTTTTTGGGCAGAGGAGCCGGAGGGGGAAAGTTGCGAGTTTGCTATGCTAGGGATGCGTGGCGGACGAACGGGCTGCGTATCCGGGTTCGTCTCGTCGTTCTAAGCAACTTTCATGTAGAAAGTATTTTCATCTGAGCTACGGTTTATTTTATATGATTTTCTAAAGTTTTAATCATTTTTAGAATTTATTTAATTATTTAATCCTAACCTTATCCAGAATAGTGCATGCTGACGTCATCATGACGTCAGCAGTCAACAGGGAGTTGACTGGTCATCTGACGTGTGGGTCCCGTTCGTCATTGTCTGAGATTAACTAAAACAGATTAATTAGTTTAATTAGTAATTAGGTTAATCTAATCAGGATTAGTTAAGTTAATTAATTTAATTAACCAATTAATTAATTAATATTTTTATTGTTTTCTTTTAATCTTTTTTTTATAAACGTTCCAGGGGCTAGGCCCCACATGTCATTGGGTTAGGGGGCCTTAGCGGGCGCCGGCGCTAGCGGCAGCAGGTGTGGTGCCCGTGCCCGAGGCCATAGCCTGCCCGAGCGATGGGGGGGAGCCGGGTACGGGCTCCGGCGGCCAAGGACCGCGATGGCGCTGGCCGGAACAGGACGGCAGGGCGGAGGCGGGACGGCGCCTGGGGTGAGCAGCATCGGCTGGAGCGGCTGAGCGCGGTCGTCCGGCGCGGCGCGGGAGCAGAGCGTCGGCGTAGGAGGGAGGCATCAGCAGCGTGAACGCAGGCGGGGCGAGGTTGCGTCATGCGGGTGCATACGGGAGCTGCGGTGGCCGCCGCGGGCAGCACCGACGCAGGTTGCAGGGGAGCGCTGCTGGCGCGGCCGTGGGCGCGAACGACACGGGCGGGCGCCGAGCGCGGCAAGGACGTCGACTGCGGGGGCGCGACGCGACGGAGCTCGTTGGGGCAGTCGGGAGCGGCGAGCAGCGGAGGGAACGAGCATGGGGCGAGGGGAAGAGAGGAGGGGCGCGGCTCACATCGGGTGGGGTAGGGCACTGGCAGTGGGTGCGGGGCGGCTCGTGGTGGCCGGAGTCGGTGGCGGCGTGCGGCGGCCCGAGGTGGAAGCCGAGCACGGGGCGGCGTCGTTGGGGCGGCCCCCTCCCGATCCAGCGGAATCGGGCAGAGGAGGGCGGAGGAGCGCGGCGTCTGGGACGGCGGCCGATGACGGGGCTCGAGGCGGCGGTGGCGTCCGGCGAGGAGGGGAATTCTGAACGGCGACGGTTGGCGAAGAGGAGCCGGCGCCCGATCCAGATCGGGATCGGGAGGAGACGAGGGAGAGAGGGGAACGTGGGGGGAGGAGTGGGGTAGTGGGCTAGGGTTTCGGTGTCCCCAGGGGTTAGTAGGTGAGGTAGGGGTGGGCCGGTCCAACTAGGCCGACTGGAGTGGCCAGCTGGGCTGAGGCCCAGCGCGCGGGGGGAGGGGGGTTCCCTTTTCTCTTTTTTTTTATTTACAGTCTTACTTTGCTTTTCTTTTATTTATTCTTTTAGTTCCTATTTGTTTTATATTAGTTTCCAAAAATACAAAAGTGGCACCTAAAATAGTGTTACAATTTATGCCACTGCCACAAACCGTTTAGCATTGTAATAAAAATAGTTTTAAATTGTTTATTATTTTAAAGCATTTGAATAATTGTTTTATCACTAATTATTTACTATAGTGCATTTAAACGCTTTATAAAAGTGTGGTTTCTCCACCAATATTACATATGATTTATTTGTCACATTTAGAACATTTTAGTTTTGACATTTGAAAAGCTTTTGTTATTTGTCTTTATTTTAAATTTGGATCGTTTTTGAACCATCGCGAGATTAACTACAGTGATAGCGGTGACATGGCATCATTAGGAGAGGGTTACTGTAGCTTAATTATCCGGGCGTCACAATTCTCCTCCACTACAAGAAATCTCGTCCCGAGATTTAAGAGGGGAGCAAGGGGGAAGGAATTTGGTTACGAATTTCTAACGGGTCTTCTTGGTGTTGGTTGCTCTTCTCGAAGAGGTTCATTCCTGTGCTTCAGTCATCACGATGAAGTCGGTGTCCTTTCTACAGGACTCCGTCGTACTTACTAAAGAATAAAGGGTGGACATGCTGGGAGAACTGACCTCTACCAGGTAGACTATCTGGTCGATAACATCGAGGAAGGTGGCGAAAGTAACTCTCGAATTGAAACTTACAAAAATATCGAGAGCAAAGTAAGAAGGTATCATGAGAAGTTTTGAGCGGGTAGGCAATCGTTCGGTGCCTGAAACAAAGTGTGAAAGGGATTCAGAGCAATGGGAATAATTATTGCGTCTGATACCAGAATAGATCACTAGGCAGGTGGCCCATGAACTACATACGAAGTCAAGCTCTAGGAATAACTTTGGCAACAGGGTGTATAGGAGAGTCAGGTTTCGATCCTATGGAACTGTGGGTTATGGGCCCACTATGTGTATCAAAGTAGAAAGGGGCTGACATCTTGCACGGTCACATTAGCAAGGCATGTCAGAGGGTAGCCTGTCAGTTATGTCGGCAATAACATCGATACCAAGGGCGAGGGACGAAGAGAACCATTTTCCTGCTCGTTGAACGAGGCGGACCAATAGGCAAGGTTCTCGTCCATCGGTGGTTACCGAAATGTCATCAACAATGGTAACAGGGTCTTACTAAAAGAGTGGTACAATGAGGTGCTTACCTAAGCATGGAACTATCACTGCTTAGATCGTATAGACCATAGAAAGGGTTTAAACAAACCAATGGAAAGGAAAAGGTGGTCATCAGATTAAATAGGACAATGGAAAGGAAAATGTGTTTAAACACATATTTCAAGGGTATATCCTTCCCAAGGACAAGCTGAGCATGATATCCATGACAGGATAGAAAGTAGAAAACCATTTAGGTAAGGGGGGAGGAATCTCAAGATATTACCCATACAACGGTGTTAGGATAAATGATAAAGAAAATTAGCATTGTGCTTCAAATGCACTTTTTGAAAATCGGACTACCACAGACATGCTTCGAGATAGCATTGACATGGTCAACAATTAAGGTTCGAAGTTTGGATGCACGAAGGATCCATCAAGAACAACTTGTAGAATAAGTTTTACAATTTCCTCATGGAAGAATGGATAACCTTGCTGAAGAGGAAACTATAACACTAGGTCCTCTGGTCAGGCGTGCTAGGCATGACATCACCTTACCGGGTCATATGAGGATCAATGTTATAATTCTTGAAAATATCTTCCAACCATCATATCTGACCGAGATTCAGATCTGATTGGTGTCAAGATACCTCAGACTTAGGGTGCCTGAGAAGAAAAGGTGAGACACAAATTGACGAGATGATTTGCAAGATTCTCGGGAAATGAACTATGGAAGCAAGTTCCGAATCATGAGTTCATCATTTAAGCCAAGGAGAGGATGAGGAGGTGGCTGATGGACTCAGTGATAATTCAACGATGGTATCCCAAAAGATGGGTCTCCACAGATATGTGGATAAGGAGATAACATTTGTCAGATCAAATGATATAGTGAAATATGCTCGAGGAGAACATACGCAATTAAACAGTGGTTTAAAGGTCCACCCGAAATATGGGTTTAGGTAGCATGATCAAAGTTAGAATGGTGATTCGACAACCAATGGTCTAAGAATGAAATATCGACCATTAACTTCAAAGCAAAAGGGTTGCTAGAACTTTTGAACTCACGGCCAAGGAATGAACGGATATGGCAAGAAGTATCACCTATATCAAGAATTCTTAAGAGGTGGTGAAATTCTCACAACATTCTTGACATAAAAGATGGTAATACTCCAAGGTAAAGGAGAACAAATGCTGGATAGCAAGGATCTCAAGGTATAACACAAAACACGAACAAGTTTGTGTTGAACGGAAGGCAATCGAGTGGTCGATGATAACACAAATCATCGAGGGCAAGGATGGTATTTCTCATCAGGAATTCAATTGATATCCTTGAGGAGCTTGAAATGTTGATGATGATCATGACAATTTCTGTCGAGAGGTTTCATGGAGATGTAATCGGTCGGCGATGACATCAAGTCAATCGAATGATGAAGCGAAAGGTTATTGGAACCATGGGTACGACACAAACCTGAAATCAAGTTTGTTGTTTGAGGTGAAACAATAAGACAAGGAAGATCGACGTAAGCTTAGCCCATCATCAAAATTGTGCTCCGGAAAGAAGGACCAGGTAGCACAGTTAAAATTTGGCACGATAATGATATAGCCGAGTAGGCTCGGAATGACGTGATCGAGTTCAGACTCGTAAGTAATGAAGGTTACCAAGAGTTGTTGAATCATAGTGCGGACTCAATTCAGTTGTCGGTGTCCTTGAGGGGTTCTAACAACTGAGAACCCGTAGGAAAAATGGAATCGGCAAGAATATTAGTTGATGAAGAACTCATAAGAAGTTATGTATCCCGTGGTATCCTCGAGATACCAGGGGGTAATACTCGACGACAGATCAAAGTAGAGGTTGGACTGGGGTATTGCTCTGCAGAAGACAAGTGCTTAAACTTGCACGAGAAACGGTACCTAAAAGAGAACATGGTCGAAACCACGATTGCAAAAGGCCAGATCCCAGATATAATATGACCTTATACCAAGGGAGTAATTAATTTAAGAGAAGCTTCAACGATAAGATCTACATCGTGTCCATGGGCATGAACACAAAGTTCAAGGTCGACTCCCACTTCTTCAATGCATAACCTTACATTTACCTCCCCTTTTCGAAGTTGTAGTGTTGAAAAGTTATCTGACGAAGCATCAGTAGGGTATAACCCGCATAAATTTCGAGGTCACACAAATTAAGGAAGGCATAGGTTCAACCCGTCAGGGTATCGTGGAAACATATACCACAAGCTTTGAGAGTAAATATTACCAGCTCGAAAGCAGAGCATGGTTGGCAAAAGGAGAGGATACAAATTACCAAAGGCATTATGTATCGGAGAAAGAACTCACAAGGTGATTAATTATGAAGGACATTGTCGGATAATAATCCAACAGTGGATATGGTGATCCACAATGGAGCTGGTGTGAGTATCGATACCCAATCAGAGGAAGAAAGAATGCAAATGCATCGTTTTACAGAACATCTGAATAATTCAACGTTTAAATAACAAAGGAATTATGATTTTCAAATCACGGGATCAGGAGCAAACGCTCTGATCAAGGACGGACAAGTTGAATAGACTTAGGGGTACAATCGATGGCAATCTGATTGGCCGAGGACCAGCTCACGTTTTAAATGACATCTGAGCTGGAAGGATGAATTCTATGATCTGAGTGAGGATTGCGAGAATTCGCAACATATTGAGTCAATGGACTCAAAATGATATTGACAAAGGTTGCCAATAAGATTACTATACTTATGGGATTAACCATAATGCAAGCAAGCAAGAATTTCAGGAGCAATAGGTTGCTCAGGATTTTCGGAAGACCGAATGGTATTTCGAAGAATTTTGTGAACTGCATGAATATCTAGGGATGAGCGGATACTCGATAAATGCGAGTAATTATCCGTAGCAGTATGCATGTGGCAAAGAACTGCAAGGCAGTAGGCACAAAGTATTCTTGGGGTATCTTATAATAACAAGATCGACTGGGAATAAAAGTAAGCACGACAGGTGTAAGTATTTATCCATAGGGATATTTCGGTGGAAGGGAATTGCAAAAGCAACGGCACAAGGTCTCGAGAGAATATCGGAGAGTATCTTCAAAATCTTCTGGTGCAGCCGGCGATCATCTGGACTGAAGGGGCTCTCCGGGAGAAAGTAATTTCGAGAACCTAAAGTTAGATTTTAGTAAAAATCGTTTAACCCGAATAGAAGAGAGTTCAGAATCCCGGAGTAAAGATCGAGGAGTAAAAGATTCTAATACCACCCAAATGGCGATGTGGGCCCGTAAGGCACACAGCCATGTTAGTAAAAGTTTTTGTAATGTCTAGACTCAACTTCGGCCAAGGAGTGTGGAAGGGGAATTCCTACAGGCAGTCAGCTCTGATACCAACTTGTGACGCCCCCGATTTAATCGTACACTAATCATGCACGCAAATGTGTACGATCAAGATCAGGGACTCACGGGAAGATATCACAACACAACTCTAAAACATAAATAAGTCATACAAGCATCATATTACAAGCCAGGGGCCTCGAGGGCTCGAATACAAGAGCTCGATCATAGACGAGTCAGCGGAAGCAACAATATCTGAGCACAGACATAAGTTAAACAAGTTGCCATAAGATGGCTAGCACAAACTGGGATACAGATCGAAAGAGGCGCAGGCCTCCTGCCTGGGATCCTCCTAACTACTCCTGGTCGTCGTCAGCGGGCAGCACGTAGTAGTAGGCACCTCCGGTGTAGTAGGAGTCGTCGTCAAAGGTGGCGTCTGGCTCCTGGGCTCCAACATCTGGTTGCGACAACCAGGTAGAAGGGATAGGGGGAAAAGAGGGAGAAAGCAACCGTGAGTACTCATCCAAAGTACTCGCAAGCAAGGAGCTACACTACATATGCAAGGGTATCAAATGGAATAAGGGTATCATATGTGGACTGAACTGCAGAAAGTCGGAATAAGAGGGGGGATAGCTAGTCCTTTCGAAGACTACGCTTCTGGCAGCCGCCGTCTTGCAGCATGTAGAAGAGAGTAGACTGAAGACCTCCAAGTAGCATCGTATAGCATAATCCTAACCGATGATCCTCCCCTCGTCGCCCTGTGAGAGAGCGATCACCGGTTGTATCTGGCACTTGGAAGGTGTGTTTTATTAAGTATCCGATTCTAGTTGTCATAAGGTCAAGGTACAACTCCAAGTCGTCCTGTTACCGAAGATCACGGCTATTCGAATAGATTAACTTCCCTGCAGGGGTGCACCACATACCCCAACACGCTTGATCCCATTTGGAAGATCAACACGTCGCAGCCCCACCTAGGAACAACAGAGAGGTCAGCACGCCGGTCTAAACCTAAGCGCACAGGGGTCTGGGCCCATCGCCCATAGCACACCTGCACGTTGCGAACGCGGCCGGAAGCAGAACTAGCCCCCTTAATACAAGAGCAGGCTTACGGTCCAATCCGGCGCGCGCAACTCAGTCGCTGACGTCACAAAGGCTTCGGCTGATACCACGACGCCGGGATACCCATAACTACTCCCGCGTAGATGGTTAGTGCGTATAGACCAAATGGCCAGACTCAGATCAAATACCCAAATCTCGTTAAGCGTGTTAAGTGTCCGCGAACGCCGACCAGGGCCAGGTCACCTCTCTCCTAGGTGGTCTCAACCTGCCCTGTCACTCCACCTCAAAGTAACAGTCGGGGGCCGTCGGGAACCCAGGCCCACCACTACCTGGATGGAGCCACCTGCCCCTTCAGCCCCCATCTCCGAACAGTATCACAGGTAAGGTAACTGTGTACAGCATATTGTATATGCCCGTGATCACCCCCCGAAGTGATCACGGCCCAGTAGTATAGCATGGCAGACGGACAAGAGTGTAGGGCCACTGATGGAACACTAGCATCCTATACAAAGCAGTAGGATAGCAGGTAATGGTAACAACAGTAGTAGCAAGGACAGGCTATGCATCAGGATAGGAATAACGGAAAGCAGTAACATGCTACACTACTCTAATGCAAGCAGTATAGAGAAGAGTAGGCGATATCTGGTGATCAAAGGGGGGGCTTTCCTGGTTGCTCTGGCAAGAGAGAGGGGTCGTCAACTCCGTAGTCGTACTGGGTAGCAGCGGCGTCGGTCTCAGTGTCTAGCGAGAGAAGAGGGGGAAGAAACAATAAATATTTAAGCAAGCAGATGCATAGCGATGCATGACATGACAAGTATCGGTGCTAGAGGTGCTCTAACGCGGTATGAGGTGATACCGGTGAAGGGGAGAAACATCCGGGAAAGTATCCCGGTGTTTTGCGTTTTCGGGCAGAGGAGCCGGAGGGGGAAAGTTGCGAGTTTGCTATGCTAGGGATGCGTGGCGGACGAACGGGCTGCGTATCCGGGTTCGTCTCGTCGTTCTGAGCAACTTTCATGTAGAAAGTATTTTCATCTGAGCTACGGTTTATTTTATATGATTTTCTAAAGTTTTAATCATTTTTAGAATTTATTTAATTATTTAATCCTAACCTTATCCAGAATAGTGCATGCTGACGTCAGCATGACGTCAGCAGTCAACAGGGAGTTGACTGGTCATCTGACGTGTGGGTCCCGTTCGTCATTGTCTGAGATTAACTAAAACAGTTAATTAGTTTAATTAGTAATTAGGTTAATCTAATCAGGATTAGTTAAGTTAATTAATTTAATTAACCAATTAATTAATATTTTTATTGTTTTCTTTTAATCTTTTTTTATAAACGTTCCAGGGGCTAGGCCCCACATGTCATTGGGTTAGGGGGCCTTAGCGGGCGCCGGCGCTAGCGGCAGCGGGTGTGGTGCCCGTGCCCGAGGCCGTAGCCTGCCCGAGCGATGGGGGGGAGCTGGGTACGGGCTCCGGCGGCCAAGGACCGCGATGGCGCTGGCCGGAACAGGGCGGTAGGGCGGAGGCGGGACGGCGCCTGGGGTGAGCAGCATCGGCTGGAGCGGCTGAGCGCGGTCGTCCGGCGCGGCGCAGGAGCAGAGCGCCGGCATAGGAGGGAGGCAGCAGCAGCGCGAACGCAGGCGGGGCGAGGTTGCGTCGTGCGGGTGCGTACGGGAGCTACGGTGGCCGCCGCGGGCAGCACCGACGCAGGTTGCAGGGGAGCGCTGCTGGCGCGGCCGTGGGCGCGAACGACACGGGCGGGCGCCGAGCGCGGCAAGGACGTCGACTGCGGGGGCGCGACGCGACGGAGCTCGTCGGGGCAGTCGGGAGCGGCGAGCAGCGGAGGGAACGAGCATGGGGCGAGGGGAAGAGAGGAGGGGCGCGGCTCACATCGGGTGGGGTAGGGCACTGGCAGTGGGTGCGGGGAGGCTCGTGGTGGCCGGAGTCGGTGGCGGCGTGCGGCGGCCCGAGGTGGAAGCCGAGCACGGGGCGGCGTCGTTGGGGCGGCCCCCTCCCGATCCAGCGGAATCGGGCAGAGGAGGGCGGAGGAGCACGGCGTCTGGGACGGCGGCCGATGACGGGGCTCGAGGCGGCGGTGGCGTCCGGCGAGGAGGGGAATTCCGAACGGCGACGGTTGGCGAAGAGGAGCCGGCGCCCGATCCAGATCGGGATCGGGAGGAGACGAGGGAGAGAGGGGAACGTGGGGAGGAGTGGAGTAGTGGGCTAGGGTTTCGGTGTCCCCAGGGGTTAGTAGGTGAGGTGGGGTTGGGCCGGTCCAACCAGGCCGACTGGAGTGGCCAGCTAGGCTGAGGCCCAGCGCGCGGGGGGAGGGGGGTTCCCTTTTCCCTTTTTTTTATTTACAGTCTTACTTTGCTTTTCTTTTATTTATTCTTTTAGTTCTTATTTGTTTTATATTAGTTTCCAAAAATACAAAAGTGGCACCTAAAATAGTGTTACAATTTATGCCACTGCCACAAACCGTTTAGCATTGTAATAAAAATAGTTTTAAATTGTTTATTATTTTAAAGCATTTGAATAATTGTTTTATCACTAATTATTTACTATAGTGCATTTAAACGCTTTATAAAAGTGTGGTTTCTCCACCAATATTACATATGATTTATTTGTCACATTTAGAACATTTTAGTTTTGACATTTGAAAAGCTTTTGTTATTTGTCTTTATTTTAAATTTGGATCATTTTTGAACCATCGCGAGATTAACTACAGTGATAGCGGTGACATGGCATCATTAGGAGAGGGTTACTGTAGCTTAATTATCCGGGCGTCACAGGGGCGCCCCCCCCTAGGGCGCGCCCCCTGCCTTGTGGGGCCCCCGTGGCTCCTCCGACGTACTTCATGCACCCATATATATCGTCGTACCCTAAAACTTCCAAAACGAACAATAGATCAGGAGTTCTGCCGCCAGAAGCCTCCGTAGCCACCGAAAACCAATCTAGACCCGTTCCGGCACCCTGCCGGAGGGGGAATCCCTCTCCGGTGGCCATCTTCATCATCCCGGTGCTCTCCATGACGAGGAGGGAGTAGTTCTCCCTCGGGGCTGAGGGTATGTACCAGTAGCTATGTGTTTGATCTCTCTCTCTCGTGTTCTTGATTTGGCACGATCTTGATGTATCGCGAGCTTTGCTATTATAGTTGGATCTTATGTTTCTCTTCCCCCTCTTCTCTCTTGTAATGAATTAAGTTCCCCCTTTGAAGTAATCTTATCGGATTGAGTCTTTAAAGATTTAAGAACACTTGATGTATGTCTTGCCGTGGATATCTGTGGTGACAATGGGATACCATGTGCCACTTGATGTATGTTTTGGTGACCAACTTGCGGGTTCCGCCCATGAACCTATGCATAGGGGTTGGCACACGTTTTCTTCGTGATTCTCCGGTAGAACTTTGGGGCACTCTTTGAGGTTCTATGTGTTGGTTGAATAGATGAATCTGAGATTGTGTGATGCATATCGTATAATCATACCCACGGATACTTGAGGTAACATTGGAGTATCTAGGTGACATTAGGGTTTTGGTTGATTTGTGTCTTAAGGTGTTATTCTAGTACGAACTCTAGGGCTGTTTGTGACACTTATAGGAATAGCCCAACGGATTGATTGGAAAGAATAACTTTGAGGTGGTTTCATACCCTACCATAATCTAATCTCTTCGTTTCTCCGCTATTAGTGACTTTGGAGTGACTCTTTGTTGCATGTTGAGGGATAGTTATGTGATCCAATTATGTTATTATTGTTGAGGGAACTTGCACTAGCGAAAGTATGAACCCTAGGCCTTGTTTCAACGCATTGCAATACCGTTTACGCTCACTTTTATCATTAGTTACCTTGCTGTTTTTATATCAGAATACAAAAACCTTTATCTACTATCCATATACCACTTGTATCACCATCTCTTCACCGAACTAGTGCACCTATACCTATATAATTTACCATTGTATTGGGTGTGTTGGGGACACAAGAGACTCTTTGTTATTTGGTTGCAGGGTTGCTTGAGAGAGACCATCTTCATCGTACGCCTCCTACGGATTGATAAACCTTAGGTCATCCACTTGAGGGAAATTTGCTACTATCCTACAAACCTCTGCACTTGGAGGCCCAACAACGTCTACAAGAAGAAGATTGTGTAGTAGACATCAAGCTCTTTTCTGGCGCCGTTGCCGGGGAGGTGAGTGCTTGAAGGTATATCTTTAGATCTTGCAATAGAGTCTTTTAGTTTCTTGTTTTATCACTAGTTTAGTTTATAAAAGAAAAACTATAAAAAATGGAATTGAGTTTGTCTCATACACTTCACCTTTTTAATATCTTTCGTGAGTATGATGGGAAGGATAATTGTGCTCAAGTGCTAGAAGAAGAAATCTATAAAATGTTTGGCACTAAATATTTGAATGATGAGCATGATTGCAATGTTGTTAGTATGAATTCTTTGAATATCCATGATGCTAATGATGATTGCACTAGTTATGATGAAAATGCCTCCTATAAACATGTCAATTTTTGTGGAGTAGACTGGGTTTGCAAGTACACACCAAATAGGGAAGATAGATATTGCAAGAGGCATAAGTACTTAGAAACTAAATTGTTGCAAGAAAGTCTTGATGATTGTGCTGAAAAATTCAATATTTTTCACGCCCCTTGTGAACTTTGCAATGAACATGGTCATTTAAAGCTCCAATGCTATTTGTTTCATGATCAAGTCATGTCCAAACATTGTGATAATTTGATTACCCTTGAGCATCATAAAGAGCTTAGCCTTCTTTTGGGTTACGAAGAAATGAAACATATAACTGAGGGTATTCCAAAATTTAATCTTGATAGAGTTCTTCATTTTGATCTAGAGAAGATTTATATGTATTGTGCGGTGAATTGCATTGAAAATCCTTATATTGCCAATTACATAAAGAAAAGAAAACAAATAGAAGATGAAGAGAATACTAATGAAAGGGAATAGACTTCCCAATACCCTCCTATTATTTATTATGATGAATCAGGTAACGAGGAAGAGCCTCCTATTCAACCAATCTCATTAATAAGGAGCTCCAAAAAGAGGATTGAACCCGCACATGATGTGGTGAAGAAGAAGAAAATAAAAAGGAAGAGAGGTAAAAAGATATCTCTCCCAAATAATGCTGCTCCTATTACTATTGCTCTTGCTTTTTGTTCCTGTTTAGTAATAAATAATTCATCTAGACTCTGTTTAGATGTGGTTTTATGTGTTTAATTAGTGTTTGTGCCAAGTAGAACCTTTGGGAAGACTTGGGGAAAGTCTTGTTGATCATGCTGTCAAAAACAGAAACTTTAGCACTCACGAGAATTGCTGCCATTTTTATTTGGAGAGTTCTATTTAGTTAATTATTTTTGCAGATGATTAATAGATAAATTCCTCAGGTACAGCAATTTATTTGAGAATTTTATGAGTTCCAGTAGTATACGTTTGATCCAGATTACTACAGACTGTTCTGTTTTTGACAGATTCTGTTTTTCATGTGTTGTTTACTTATTTTGATGAATCTATGGCTAGTAAAATAGTTTATAAACCATATAGAGGGTGAAATACATTAGATATTACACCAATATGAATTTAGAGTGAGTTCATTACAGTACCTTATGATGGTGATTTATTTTCTTATACTAACGGAGCTTACGAGTTTTCTGTTAAGTTTTGTGTTGTGAAGTTTTCAAGTTTTGGGTAAGGATTCGATGGACTATGGAATAAGGAGTGGAAAGAGCCTAAGATTGGGGATGCCCAAGGCATCCCAAGGTAATATTCAAGGATAACCAAGCGTCTAAGCTTGGGGATGCCCCGGAAGGCATCCCCTCTTTCGTCTTCGTTCATCGGTAACTTTACTTGGAGCTATATTTTTATTAACCACATGATATGTGTTTTGCTTGGAGCGTCATTTTATTTTCTTTAGCCTTGCTTGATGTTTGAATAAAATACCAAGATCTGAAATTATTAAATGTTAGAGAGTCTTCACATGGTTGCATAATTATTCAACTACTCATTGATCTTCACTTATATCTTTCGGAGTAGTTTGTCGATGCTCTAGTGCTTCACTTATATCTTTTAGAGCATGGTGGTAGTTTTATTTTGAAGAAATAGATGAACTCTCATGCTTCACTTAGGTTATTTTGAGAGTCTTAAATAGCATGGTAATTTGCTTAAAGTCCTAATATGCTAGGTATTCAAGAATAATAAAATTCTCTTATGAGTGTGTTGAATACTATGAGAAGTTTGATACTTGATAATTGTTTTGAGATATGGAGATGGTGATATTAGAGTCATGCTAGTTGAGTAGTTGTGAATTTGATAAATACTTGTGTTGAAGTTTGTGATTCCCGTAGCATGCACGTATGGTGAACCGTTATGTGATGAAGTCGGAGCATGATTTATTTATTGATTGTCCTCCTTATGAGTGGCGGTCGAGGACGAGCGATGGTATTTTCCTACCAATCTATCCCCCTAGGAGCATGCGCGTAATACTTTGCTTTGATAACTTCTAGATTTTTGCAATAAGTATGTGAGTTCTTTATGACTAATGTTGAGTCCATGGATTATACGCACTCTCACCCTTCCACCATTGCTAGTCTCTCTAGTACTGCGCAACTTTCGCCGGTACCATAAACCCACCATTTACCTTCCTCAAAACAGCCACCATACCTACCTATTATGGCATTTCCATAGCCATTCCGAAATACATTGCCATGCAACTTTCCACCATTCCGTTCATCATGACACATTCATCATTGTCATATTGCTTAGCATGATCATGTAGTTGACATAGTATTTGTGGCAAAGCCACTATTCATAATTCTTTCATACTTGTCACTCTTGATTCATTGCATATCCCGGTACACTGCCGGAGGCATTCATATAGAGTCATATCTTGTTCTAAGTATCGAGTTGTAATTCTTGAGTTGTAAATAAATAGAAGTGTGATGATCATCATTCAATAGAGCATTGTCCCAAAGAAAAGAGAAAGGCCATAAAAAATAAAGGACAAATAAAAAAAGGCCAAAAAAAGGGGGGGACAATGCTACTATCCTTTTTCCACACTTGTGCTTCAAAGTAGCACCCTGATCTTTATGATAGGGAGTCTCTTGTGTTATCACTTTCATATACTAGTGGGAATTTTCATTATAGAACTTGGCTTGTATATTCCAATGATGGGCTTCCTCAAAATGCCCTAGGTCTTCGTGAGCAAGCAAGTTGGATGCACACCCACTTAGTTTCTTTTGATGAGCTTTCATATACTTATAGCTCTAGTGCATCTGTTGCATGGCAATCCCTACTCACTCACATTGATATCTATTGATGGGCATCTCCATAGCCCATTGATACGCCTAGTTGATGTGAGACTATCTTCTCCCTTTTTGTCTTATCCACAACCACCATTCTATTCCACCTATAGTGCTATATCCATGGCTCACGCTCAAATATTGCGTGAAGATTGAAAAAGTTTGAGAACATCAAAAGTATGAAACAATTGCTTGGCTTGTCATTGGGGTTGTGCATGATTTAAATATTTTGTGTGGTGAAGATAGAGCATAGCCAGACTATATGATTTTGTAGGGATAGCTTTCTTTGGCTATGTTATTTTGAGAAGACATAATTGCTTTGTTAGTGTGCTTGAAGTATTATTATTTCTATGTCAATATGAACTTTTGTCTTGAATCTTATGGATCTGAATATTCATACCACAATTAAGAAGAATCACATTGAAAGTATGACAACTAGCATTCCACATCAAAAATTATCTTTTTATCATTTACCTACTCGAGGACGAGCAGGAATTAAGCTTGGTGATGCTTGATACGTCTCCAACGTATCTATAATTTTTGATTGTTCCATGCTATATTATCTACTGTTTTGGGCAATATTGGGCTTTATTTTCCACTTTTATATTATTTTTGGGACTAACCTATTAACCGGAGGCCCAGCCCAAATTTGCTGTTTTATGCCTATTTCGGTGTTTCAAAGAAAAGGGATATCAAACGAAGTCGAAACGGAACGAAATCAACTAGAGAAGTTATTTTTGGAATGAAAGCCACCGGAGAGACTTGGACTCCACGTCAGGAGATACGGGAGGTGCTCACAAGGGTGGGGGGCGCCCCCCTAGGGCGCGCCCCCTGCCTCATGGGGCCCCCGTGGCTCCTCCGACATACTTCCTGCACCCATATATATCGTCGTACCCTAAAACTTCCAAAACGAACAATAGATCGGGAATTCCACCGCCAGAAGCCTCTGTAGCCACCGAAAACCAATCTAGACCCGTTTTGGCACCCTGCCGGAGGGGGAATCCCTCTCCGGTGGCCATCTTCATCATCCCGGTGCTCTCCATGACGAGGAGGGAGTAGTTCTCCCTCGGGGCTGAGGGTATGTACCAGTAGCTATGTGTTTGATCTCTCTCTCTCTCGTGTTCTTGATTTGGCACAATCTTGATGTATCGCGAGCTTTGCTATTATAGTTGGATCTTATGTTTCTCCTCCCCCTCTTCTCTCTTGTAATGAATTAAGTTTCCCCTTTGAAGTAATCTTATCGGATTGAGTCTTTAAAGATTTAAGAACACTTGATGTATGTCTTGTCGTGGATATCTGTGGTGACAATGGGATACCACGTGCCACTTGATGTATGTTTTGGTGACCAACTTGCGGGTTCCGCCCATGAAGCCATGCATAGGGGTTGGCACATGTTTTCGTCATGATTCTCCGGTAGAACTTTGGGGCACTCTTTGAGGTTCTATGTGTTGGTTGATTAGATGAATCTGAGATTGTGTGATGCATATCGTATAATCGTACCCACAGATACTTGAGGTGACATTGGAGTATCTAGGTGACATTAGGGTTTTGGTTGATTTGTGTCTTAAGGTGTTATTCTAGTACGAACTCTAGGGCTGTTTGTGACACTTATAGGAATAGCCCAACGGATTGATTGGAAAGAATAACTTTGAGGTGGTTTCGTACCCTACCATAATCTCTTCGTTCGTTCTCCGCTATTAGTGACTTTGGAGTGACTCTTTGTTGCATGTTGAGGGATAGTTATGTGATCCAATTATGATATTATTGTTGAGGGAACTTACACTAGCGAAAGTATGAACCCTAGGCCTTGTTTCAACGCATTGCAATACCGTTTACGCTCACTTTTATCATTAGTTACCTTGCTCTTTTTATAATTTCAGATTACAAATACCTTTATCTACCATCCATATTGCACTTGTATCACCATCTCTTCGCCGAACTAGTGCACCTATACAATTTACCATTGTATTGGGTGTGTTGGGGACATAAGAGACTCTTTGTTATTTGGTTGCAGGGTTGCTTGAGAGAGACCATCTTCATCCTATGCCTCCTACGGATTGATAAACCTTAGGTCATCCACTTGAGGGAAATTTGCTACTATCCTACAAACCTCTGCACTTGGAGGCCCAACAACGTCTACAAGAAGAAGATTGTGTAGTAGACATCACCTGTCATGAACGGATCGGCGGCAACGCTTGACCAAACCCTATCATGGTCGTCGGCGGCAGTGGCGGTGATAACAGATCGAATGCGTGGAACAGAAAAGCAAGGGTTTGTATGTGTCAATACATGTGTGTTGACTAATGCGTTCACAAACAGCTGATGCCCTGGACTACCATTGCCATTTGGACTATACTGCTTTGGGCTTTGGGCCAGCCAGCAACGTTGAATGCATGAAACGAAGGCATGTGCCTTTGCTAATGGATGATAGCTAAGCAAAGATTACATAGAAGATTAGTGCTGGTCCCCCCTACAAATCCATGGGGGTGGCCGGCCCATAGGCTGGTCTGGCCCCGGCTCCCCCCCCCCAATGGCTCCACCCCTAGCCGGAGGGCAAAAGTGCTCCTGCCCAAATTCCGCCTCAAGACGGTAGCGCTTCGTCCCGAAAGTCTTCTCCTTATTTTTTTTCTAGGTCAGAATGACTTATATACTAGAAGATGGGCACCGGAGGTGGGCCGAGGAGGGCACAACCAACCAGGGCGCGCCTGGGGGCTCTAGCGTCCCCAGGTGGGTTGTGCCCACCTGGTGGGCCCCCTCTTTTAGTTATTTTCTCCAATAATTCTTAAATATTCCATAAAAATCTCCATGAAGTTTCAGCTCATTTGGAGATGTGTAGAACATGTAACTCTGACGTAGCATTTTCAGGTCCATAATTCCAGCTGCCGGTATTCTCCCTCCTTGTGTAAACCTTGCATATTATGAGAGAAAATGCATTTAGAATTACTCCATGAAGCATTATTACGCATCAAAACATCATAAATAACAGTAGGAAAACATGATGCAAAATGGACGTATCGACTCCCCCAAGCATAGACCTCGCTTGTCCTCAAGCGAAAACCAAAATTGAAAAACATGTCCACATGCTTAGAGAGAGAGGTGTTGATAAAAACAAAATACGGACATAGAAGCATCATGTATATTATTATAACAACATCAAACTTTATTATAGAACTTTTATCACATAGCTTTTATCAGACTTCTCATGAACAAGTAACAATTCATCATAACATCGAAGTATAAGGCATAAACTCTATTGAAAACTAACAAACTATGTTCTCAGACAACTTTGCAACTACAATTCATCATCTTTTCAGGAAGGGTCACGTATCAGAGCCTTTTGGAAAGTCCACATACTCAACCATCATATAGTCTTCTATACTTGCTAACACTCACCGCATACACATGAGCAAAAAGTTTCAACCAGACACATAGAAAGATAGGGGCTTATAGTTTCACCTCCCAACGTATTCGCCTCAAGGGTAATGTCAACAATAATAACTCATTCCCACCCATATCCAATTGGATATATGTCCCTAGATCTTTCCTCGCCACATGGTTCTTGCCAAAAGAGAAAATAAAAAGGAATAGAGAGATACTTTGACTCTTGCATAAAAGTAAATACATAAAAGTAAAAGATAGGCCCTTCACAGAGGGAAGCAGAGGTTGACATGCATTTTTTTTCTTGTATGCTCCATCTCTTAGTGCAAGAGAACGTCACGTTATATTGCCCCTTATGATAGCAACCTTTATTATGCAGTCTGTCGCCTTTATTACTTTGCCATCACAAGTTCGTACAACGCTCGATTTTCTCTTACACTAAATGATCTAACACATTTAGAAGCAACTTTTATTGCCTTATGGCACCGATGACAACTTACTTGAAGGATCTTACTCAATCCATAGGTAGGTATGGTGGACTCTCAAAACAAGATTTGGGTTAAGGGTTTTGGATGCACAAGTAGTATCTCTACTTGGTGTGGAATTTTTGGCTAGAAAAGATGTTGAGCAAGCACCACATGTTGAAGGATCTATGACAATATAACTTCTATGTGAATATGAACAAACATAAATCATTACGTTGTCTTCCTTGTCCAACGTCAGCAATGTTGGCATATACTATTTTGATGGGGGCTCACAATCATAAAAGATCTCCAAGATAGTGTATTTGCATGTGAATCTTCTCTTCCCTTATTAATTCTTTCATGAATTGCATTATTGACCAATGCTATGTTTGTCAATCTCCAATAAATTTTACTACTTATACTCTTCCTTATGTGATGTCATTACTTACCATAAGATTAGTATATGATCTTTTCCATTTATTTCCTTTCTTTTTATTCAAACATGAAAGTAAAGAAAGCAAAACTCAAACTAAAATTTATTATATATCTCGCACATGATTACATCGAAAGATCACTAAGAAAGCACTCGAAAAGAAAGGATCGAACTAAAATTTTATTCAACTAAATCAAAAGATAATTAAGGATCGAACTAAAATGGATAGTGGCAAAGATAGTGGTGGTGATACGATATCGGGACACCTTCCCCAAGATTGGCACATGCCAAGGGGAGTGTCCATACCATGAACTCATGTCTCCTTTGGTGATGAAGAAGGTGGTGGTGGTGATGATGTAGTAGTGATCTTATCTTCAGGTTTCCATGGCAAAGGCTCACCATCATAAGAGGAGGAGTGAGTCTCGCGGGTCCTGCAACTGGCAGCCAAACTCATACCTTTAAACCTTGCCTCATATTTAAAGACTTGGTTTTGGATATCATAGATTTGGCTTTGCGTAAAGTTGATTTTCTCGTTGAAGGTGAAGAAGATATCCTTCATGGATTTGCCATCCACCTTGACATCACGAGTGTAGTCCACGATCATGAGGTGATTGGCATTGAGTCCATGTTCCACCATCCCCATGCACTTGAAGACTTCCTGCTCCATAGCTTCGAGCATGGCATCCACGATCCCCGTCCTTTGGGGCCCTGGAAATCACGGATGTGGAGCACCCCCTCATGGATCTCGATGGCTTGAGGGTGCTGCATCACCTCCCGCAAATACGAGTTGATGACGTTCTCGAAGAACTTTTCCTTGGAGGAGCTTGAACCGGCCATGGTGATCTAGATCTGTCAGAAAACAGCAAGAAAGAAGAACAAGAGATTTCTCTGTGATACAGTGGAAAATAGGTTCGAGGGGTATATAAAGATTTATTATCTTGGGAAACAAGCAAACGGAAGAGAAACGGAGTCCGGAAGGTACCCGAGGTGGGCACAACCCACCTGGGCGCGCCTGGCAAGCCAAGCGCGCCCTGGTGTCACCAGGGTTACCTTCCTGGTTGTTTCTTATTTTCCTAATTTTTAAAATATTGCAAAACTGACAGAAAATATTTTTTGCGGATTTTTCGAAGTCCTTTTACTTACCGTATCACGTACCTCCTCATTTTTGGTTATTCTGGAGTGTTACGGAAGGTTTGTTTTATGTGTTCTTCTGGTGTCATAGTTTGGATAATATTGCTTTCAACATTAATGGGCGTACCTAAGATATAATGTTTTATTCTTTGCCCGTTGACAACCTTCGGGTTATTACCTTTGGAGTTATTTATTTTAATGGCTCCAGATCGATAAACCTCCTCGATGATGTATGGTCCTTTCCATTTAGAGAGAAGCTTTCCTGCAAAGAATCTGAAACGAGATTTGTACAAAAGAACATATTCTCCAACTTTGAATTCACGCTTTTGGATTCTTTTGTCATGCCACCTTTTAACTTTTTCTTTAAATAACTTGGCATTTTCATAGGTTTGGTTCTCCATTCATCTAGTGAGCTAATATCAAATAACCTCTTTCACCGGCAAGTTTGAAATCATAGTTGAGTTCTTTAATTGCCTAATATGCTTTATGTTCTAACTCAAGAGGCAAATGACAAGATTTTCCATAAACCATTTTATAAGGAGACATACCCATAGGATTTTTATATGATGTTCAGTAGGCCCAAAGTGCATCATCCAATTTCTTAGACCAATTTTTTCGGGGCCTATTAAAAGTTTTTTGTAATATTAACTTTATTTCTCTATTGCTAAGTTCAACTTGACCACTATATTGAGGATGATAGGGTGATGCAATTCTATGGTTAACATCATACTTACTAAGCATTTTTCGAAAAGCACCACGAATAAAGTGTGAACCGCCATCAGTCATTAAATATCTAGGGACTCCAAACCTTGGGAAAATAACTTCTTTAAGCATTTTAATGGAAGTGCTGTGATCGGCACTACTAGTTGGAATAGCTTCTACCCACTTAGTAACATAATCAAAAGCAACTAAACTATGTGTATACCCATTAGAGGAAGGAAAAGGTCCCATATAATCAAAACCCCAAACATCAAATGGTTCAACAACAAGTGAATAATTCATAGGCATTTCTTGACGCTTACTAGTATTACCAATTCTTTGACATTTATCACAAGATAAAACAAACTTACGGGCATCCTTGAAGAGAGTAGGCCAATAAAAACCATATTGCAATACCTTGTGAGCAGTTCTATCTCCCGCATGATGCCCTCCATAAGCTTCGGAGTGGCATTTCTGTAGGATTTTTCCATGTTCATGCTTAGGTACACAACATCTAATAACACCATCTACTCCTTCTTTATAAAGATGTGGGTCATCCCAAAAGTAATGTCTTAAATCATAGAAGATTTTTTTTTCTTTTGTTGGTATGTGAAGCTAGGTGGTATATATTTAGCAACAATATAATTAGCATAGCCAACATACCAAGGAGTGTTATGAGAAACATTTATTGCAGCTAATTGCTCGTCAGGAAAGCTATCATTAATAGGTTGTGGGTCATCAAGAATATTCTCTAACCTAGATAAGTTATCAGCTACAGGGTTCTCAGCTCCTTTCCTATCAATAATATGTAATTCGAATTCTTATAGCAGGAGAACCCACCTAATGAGTCTAGGTTTAGCATCTTTCTCTTCCATAAGATATTTAATAGCAACATGATCGGTGTGAACAATAACTTTAGAATCAACAAAGTAAGATCTGAATTTATCACAGGCAAACACAACTGCTAATTTTTTCAGTAGTAGCATAATTTCTTTGGGCAATGTCTAGAGTTTTGCTAGCATAATGAATAACATTTAATTTCTTATCAACTCTTTGTCCTAAAATAGCACCAATAGCATAATCACTAGCATCACACATAATTTGAAAAGGCAAGTTCCAATCAGGTGGTTGAACAGTAGGTGCAGAGATTAAGGCTTTCTTAAGTATCTCAAATGCTTCTACACAATCATCATCAAAAACAAATGGAACATCTTTTTGCAAAAGATTAGTAATAGGCCTAGAAATTTTAGAGAAGTCTTTAATCAATTTCCTATAGAAATCAGCATGACCAAGGAAACTACGAATACCTTTAATATCTCCGGGACATGGCATTTTCTCATTGCATCAACTTTGGCTTTATCCACCTCAATACCTCATTCAGAAATTTTATGCCCCAAGACAACACCTTCATTAACCATAAAGTGGCACTTCTCAGAATTCAAGACAAGATTGGTCTGCTCACATCTCTGCAAAATTCGATCAAGATTGCTTAAGCAATCATCGAAAGAAGATCCATATACAGAAAAATCATCCATGAAAACCTCAACAATATTTTCACAAAAATCAGAGAATATAGCAGTCATACATCTTTGCAAGGTAGGGTGCATTGCATAAACCAAAAGGCATACGTCTATAAGCATAAGTTCCAAAAGGACAAGTAAAGGTGGTTTTCTCTTGATCAGGTTGTGAAATAGGTATTTGAGAAAACCCAGAGTATCCATCAAGAAAAAAAAAAGTGTGTGTGCTTAAATAGTCTTTCTAACATTTGATCAATAAAAGTCAAAGGGTAATGATCTTTTCTAGTTGATTTATTTAATTTTTTTAAATCAATTACCATTCTATAGCCAGTAAAAAAATTGTGGAATGAGTTCATTCTTATCATTAGGAACCACGGTAATACCTCCCTTCTTAGGGACACAATGAACGGAACTTACCCATATACTATCAGCTATGGGATAGATTATACCTGCTTCCAGAAGCTTTAGTATTTCAGTTACCACTTCTTTCATCTTAGGATTCAATATTAATCTTACACTGACAGAGAGTGCGACTAATGCCCTTAAGATCATCAAGAGTATATCCAATAGCAGCTTTGTGCTTCTTCATAATTTTGAATAATCTTTCTTCTTCATGTTCTGAAAGGTTAGCACTAATAATAACAGGACATATCTTTTTCTCATCAATATAAGCATATTTCAAAGTGTCGGGCAATTTTTTTAATTCAAACATAGGATCACCCTTATGTGGAGGAGGAGCTCCTAGAGTTTCGACAGGCAAATGGTGTTTAAGCAGAGGTCGTTGTTCAAAGAAGATTATATCTATTTCATTCCTTTCATGCATATGCATATCATTTTCATGGTCTAGTAAATATTGTTCTAGTGGATCAGTAGGAGGCATGGCAATAGAAACAATACCAATTACTTCATCCTTACTATGCAATTCTTTCTTATGATGTTTTCTACCGAACTTGGAAAAATTAAACTCATGAGATTCATCACCAAAACTAACACCGACGATTTGTTTCTCACAATCTATTTTAGCATTAACGGTGTTCAAGAAAGTTCTACCAAAGATAATGGGACAAAAATCATCTTGTGGGGAACCAAGAACAAGAAAATTAGTAGGATATTTTATTTTCCCACACAAGACTTCAACATCTCTAATAATCCCAAGTGGTGTGATGGTGTCTCTATTAGCAAGTTTAATAGTAACATCTATGTCTTCTATTTCAGCGGGTGCTATGTCATTCATAATTTCTTCATATAAGGTAAAAGGAATAGCACTCACGCTAGCACCTAAGTCATATAAACCATGATAACAGTGATCTCCTATTTTGAATGAGACAACAGGTCTATGTTTATCTTTTTCATCTCGTTTAGCAGTTCTAGTAGCTTCATCACAGAAGTAAATAACATGCCCATCAATATTTTTTACTAGGAGATCTTTAACCATAGCAACACTAGGTTCTACTTTGATTTGTTCAGTAGGTTTAGGTGCTCTACTATTGCTTTTATTGACCATAGTTGAAACCTTAGCATGTTCCTTCATCCTAACAGGAAAATGTGGTTTTTCAATATAAACAGTAGATACAACTAGATCAACATTATAAATAATAGTTTCATCTTTTGCTATGACCAGTTCTTTGATTTCTTATTTAATAGGGGGTGATATTTAAACCACTTATCTTTAGGGAGATCGACATGGGTAGCAAATGATTCACAAAAGTAAGCTACTATCTCTGAGTCAAGTCCATATTTAGTGCTAAACTTTTGAAAAGCATCGGTATTCATAAAAGATTTAACACAATCAAACTCAAGCTTAATACCTGCCTCTTTACCTTTGTCGAGTTCCCAATCTTCAGAGTTGTGTTTAATTCTCTCTAAAAGATCCCACCTAAATTCAATAGTCTTCTTCGTAAAAGAACCAGTACATGAAGTACGGACAGCTCATGATTGGGGCATGAATATAACATTGAATTAATCCTCCCCCAAGCTAGAGCGATACTTTTTGCTTCACGAGGCCAAAAATTATATATGTAATTCCGATCACGATGACTAGATGCATAGGATAATTTTTTTTAGTGAAATTCCAATTTCAATCGATTCCAATTCCAAGATCCAATATCATCACATAGCCTATACCATGCCAATGCTTTTCCCTTCAAAGATAAAGGGAAAACCTTCTTCTTAGCTTCATCTTCGGGTAAACCTGTAAGCTCAAATAATACAAAATTTTCATCCACATATATCAAGTGCATATTAGGATGTTCGGTTCCATCTCCTGCGCATAAGGATAAGCTAGCAGTTGTTCTATCATACCCGAAGGAATTTCATAGCCAATATTTTTAGTAGGTGCAGTAGGTTGAGGGGAAACTAATTTTGGTTCCGATAGGGGTGAAGATACCCCGAATAAAGCCCTCAAAGGATTGTTCTCCATAGTAACAAGTGACAATAAATTTCAGCATGTAGTAACAATTTTTCTTTACCAATTTCCACTTACCAAGAGCGCTTCACTCCCTGGCAATGGCGCCAGAAAAGAGCCTTGATGACCCACAAGTATAGGGGATCAATCATAGTCCTTTCGATAAGCAAGAGTCTCGAACCCATCGAGGAGCAGAAGGAAATGACAAGTGGTTTTCAGCAAGGTAATCTCTACAAGCACTGAAATTGTCGGTAACGAGTAGTTTGACAGCAAGGTAATTTGTAACGAGGAAGTAACAGTAACAGTAAATAAAGTGCAGCAAGGTAGCCCAATCCTTTTGCAGCAAAGGACAGGCCAAAATGGTCTCTTATGATAAGCAAAGTGTTCCTGAGGGTACACGGGAATTTTATCTACTCACTTTCATCATGTTGGTTTGATTCGTGTTCGCTACTTTGATAATTTGATATGTGGGTGGACCAATGCTTAGGTGTTGTTCTTTCTTGAACACACCTTCTACTTATGATTAACCCCCTCGCAAGCATCCGCAACTACGAGAAAAGTATTAAGATAAAAATCTAACCATAGCATTAAACTTTTGGATCCAAATCAGTCCCTTACGAAGTAGCGCATAAACTAGGGTTTAAGCTTCTATCACTCTAGCAACCCATCATCTAATAACTACTCCACAATGCATTCCCTTAGGCCCTAGTAAGGTGAAGTGCCATGTAGTCGATGTTCACATGACAGCACTAAGGGAATCACAACATACATATCATCAAAATATCGAACACATATCAAGTTCACATGATTACTTGCAACAAGATTTCTCCCGTGACCTCAGGAACAAAGTAACTACTGATAAATGATAATAATGCTCAAGATTAGAGGGGTATTAAATAGCATAATGGATCTGAACATATAATCTTCCACCAAATAAACCATATAGTAATCAACTACAATATGTAATCAACACTACTAGTCACCCACAAGTACCAATCTATGCTTCCGGTACAAAGATTGAACACAAGAGATGGACTAGGGTTTGAGAGGAGATGGTCATGTTGAAGATGTTGATGGAGATTGCCCTCCCCAAGATGGGAGAGTTGTTGGTGATGATGATGACGATGATTTCCCCCTCCGGGAGGAAAGTTTCCCCGGCAGAATTGCTCCGCCGGAGGGCAAAAGTGCTCCAGCCCAAGTTTTGCCTCAAGACGGCAGAGCTTCGTCCCGAAAGTCCTCTCCTTACTTTTTGTTCTAGGTCAGAATGACTTATATAACAGAATATGGGCACCGGAGGTGGGCCGAGGAGGGCATAGCCCACCAGGGCGCGCCTGGAGGCCCTGGCACACCCAGGTGGGTTGTGCCCACCTGGTGGGCCTCCTTTGGTAGTTATTTGCTCCAATAATTCCATAAAAAATCCGTGAAGTTTCAGATCATTTGGAGATGTAGCTTTTTCCATAAAAAATCTCCATAAAAATAGGTAACTCTGATGTAGCTTTTTCAGCTCCAGAATTCCAGTTGCCGGTATTCTTCCTCCGTGTGTAAACCTTGCATATTATGAGAGAAAAGGCATTAGAATTACTCCATAAAGCATTATTATGCATAAAACATCATAAATAATAGTATGAAAACATGATGCAAAATGGTTGTATCAGTGATGCCGTGATTGATTGCTTGTCGAGGTTACCGATCATGAGAGCTAGACCGTGTCCCAGCCAGACTCCATTCGGAGTGGAGTTCACTACCTTGTCGTTGTTCCGCTGCTACGAGTTGTTCCGTTGCTAGCATAGAACTACCTTAGCAGGCGCAGTGTCACTATGCTGTTGTGATCTTTTGTAATATCAGACCCTTGTACCATTATCCTTTGTAATAAGAGATGATTTGTTCTATGCCAAGCAGTGCCATATTCTAGAAGACTTGATCTCTGTGATGGAATACGGGGTGTTCCGGTTTCTCTGAGCCAGGGTGCCACATTTTTTATCCTATCAGCTAGTTATATGCACTTGTTATTGTTCTGATCGGTAGACCCTCAAGTGACAATAGTTGGGATACTCTCTGTGGATGACTGTAATTCGAGGTGTTCATGTATTCACCATGTGTTAATGCTTTGTTCCGGTTCTCTATTAAAAGGAGGCCTTAATATCCCTTAGTTTCCTTATCGACACCGCTGAGGGAGTCCTGGACTAAGGGGTCCTCAGGCGTCCGGCCTATTGGATATGGGTCGGACTGATGGCCGTGAAGATACGAAGACCGAAGACTATATCCGTGTCCGGATGGGACTCTCCTTGGCGTGGAAGGCAAGCTTGGCGACCAAATATGAATATTCCATTCTCTGTAACTGACCTTGTGTAACCCTAGATCCCTCCTGTGTCTATATAAGCCGGAGGACTAGGTCTGTAGTTGCACCCAAATAATCATAGCCAGACTAGACTTTTAGGGTTTAGTCATTATGATCTAGTGGTAGATCAACTCTTGTAATACTCATATTCATCAAGATCAATCAAGCAGGAAGTAGGGTATTACCTCCATAGAGACGGCCCAAACCTGGGTAAACATTGTGTCCCCCGTCTCCTGTTACCATCGATCCTAGACGCACAGTTCGGGACCCCCTACCTGAGATCCGCCGGTTTTGACACCGACACCCGCTGCCAGGGAGGGTAGGACAAAAGATGGCATGCAAGTTCTTCTTATAAGCACATACGACTATATACGGAATCATGCCTGCATTGAATTGATGAATTGAAGCTATTGTGTATCGCTCTAGGTTGTGACTATTATAGGATGAATATTATCCAACACAAATATCCATCGTTGATCCAATACCTACTCTTTTCTCATATTGATCTTTGCTAAGTTACTACTGATGTTGCTGCTACAATCATCACAAACTACTTTTGTTACTATTGCTACTGTTACTGCTACTATCAAAACTATCAAACTACTGTGTTGCTGAAATATTATTTCCCAGGTGTGGCTGAATTGACAACTCAAGTACTAAGGCTCACAAAAATACTTTAGCTCCCCCTATGTCGAATCAACAAATTTGGGTGAAATACTACCCTTGAAGATTGTCACGATCCCCTATACTTGTGGGTTATGAAGAATTTTTTTCTGGCGTCGTTGTCGGGGAGCATAGCTCTATTTATTGAGTTCACTTGGGATTTTTACACTGTGAAGAATCTGAAAGATGCTAAGACCGAGATCGTACCCTCTAACGAGGGGAGGTAAGGAACTGCCATCTAGCTCCGCACTTGATTCACCTCTGTTTTAACTAGGCTTGCGACACCACCACCTGCTATTCGTTTTGATATGTCTCTACTATAAACAAAACTAGTGATGATGCTAGTACAATGCTTGATGATAATGTGCCACTAGATGAATTTCTTGATGAACAAATTGCTAAAGGTAAAGAACTTGAGACTGTTGAAACTAATGAAAATTATGATTCACCCATTATGCCTAGCTCTCCTACTAGAGTTGAAATGCCTAAGATACCTAATGGTTATGTTATGGATGGGGAGATAGCTAGAGAATTTCTTGCTTGTAATGATAGAGAGGATGTAAAAAAATACTAAGTAAGCTGAAAGAAAAAGGTATGATAGAGAGAATTAAATATGGTCCTAAGTTTGCTGATTCTCCTATCTTTGTTACCGATAAGGATTATGAATTCTCTGTCGATCCTGAGTTAATTACTTTGGTTGAATTTGATCCTTTTCATGGTTATGAAACTAAAACCGTTGTGGCACACCTTACTAAATTGAATGATATATCCACCCTATTTGCTCATGAGGAAAAGATTCGCTACTACTATATCCTTAAGTTGTTTCCTTTCTCATTAAAAGGTGATGCTAAGAAATGGTTTAATACTCTTGCTCCTGGTTGTGTGCGTAGTCCCCAGGATGTGATATATTACTTCTCTAGAAAAAAATCCTGCTCATAAGAAACAAGTTGCCTTACAGGAAATATTTAACTTTGTGCAATCTGAAGAAGAGAATGTCCCTCAAGCTTGGGGGAGGCTTCTCCAATTACTTAATGTTTTGCCTGATCATCCTCTTAAGACAAATGAAATACTTGATATATTTTACAATGGACTAACTGATGCTTCCAGAGACTACCTAGATAGTTGTGTTGGTTGTGTTTTCAGGGAACGAACTATTGGACGGGCTGAAGAACTATTGAATAATATGTTAAAGAATGTCATTGATTGGACACTTCCTGAACCACCACAAAAGCCAACTCCAAAGAAGAGAGGTATTCTATTCCTCGGTCCAGAAGATATGCAAGAGGCAAAGAAATCTATGAAAGAAAAGGGTATCAAAAATCTGAAGATGATAAGAATTTACCACCTATTAAAGAAGTACAAGGACTCGATATCCCGACACAAGTAGTAAAGGTAAATTCTCTTTGTAGATTCGATGAGGGTGACATCCCTATAATAGATCCCCTAGTCAATGACTGCATGAATTTGATAATTATACTGTTAAGCAAGAGAATTTCAACATCTATGTTACTAATCAATTGAAACGAAATGTTGTCATGATTGATCATTTGAGTGATTTGATGTTTAGGATTACTAATGATGCTAGTGGTTTAAGTAAACATTCATCCATGGTT
The DNA here is from genome assembly GCF_003073215.2 of Triticum urartu. Classification (NCBI taxonomy): domain Eukaryota; kingdom Viridiplantae; phylum Streptophyta; class Magnoliopsida; order Poales; family Poaceae; genus Triticum; species Triticum urartu. The sequence goes on along the minus strand of NC_053026.1, from coordinate 605,816,547 downwards.
CACACTCAGTTGGAACAAGTCTCTAAGTCACAAAATGATTTGCTTAATGATAAAGAATAATAGAATGAATGATCGTATTGTTAGAGTAGAGACTAGAGGAGGTAAAATGACTCAGGATCCTCTATATCCTGAAGATCATCCTAAAAGAATTGAGCAAGATTCTCGAGTTGATATTGATGCACCTAGTTCTTCTAAGAAAACGAAAAATGATAGAACCTTGCATGCTTCTAGTGAACCTGTGGTAGAAAAACCTTCTGGGAATCATAATAATGTTTCTATTTCTGATGTTGAGACACAATCTGGTAATGAACATCCACCTAATGGTAATGATAATGATGATGTTCATGTTGATGCTCAACCAGATAATGATAAAGAACCTCATAATGGTGTAGAAATAGAACCAGTTATTGATCTTGATAACCCACCTCCAAAGAATAAAAGGTATGATAAAAGGGATTTCATTGCTAGACAACATGGTAAAGAAAGAGAACAATGGGTTTCAAAACCCATGCCATTTCCTTGTAAACCTTTGAAAACAAGGATAAGGAGGATTTTGAGCGCTTTGTTGAAATGCTTAGACCCATCTTTTGTGAACACATTTGACAGCTATTTTGAAAATGCCTCCTTATGCTAAATACATGAAGGATATTTTCAGTAATAAAAGAAAGATACCTGAAGCTGAAATTTCCACCATGCTTGCAAATTATTCATTTAAGGGAGAACTACCTAAGAAGTTAGGAGATCCAGGAATACCCACTATACCATGCTCCATTAAAAGAAGTTAAAACTGCTTTTTTGTGATTTAGGAGCTGGTGTCACTTTTATGCATTTCTCTTTACACAGAAGACTTGATTTGACTAAGTTGACACCTACTGAAATATCTTTGCAAATGGTTGATAAATCAACTGCTATACCTATCAGAATTTGTGAGGACATTCCCATTGTAATTGCAAATGTTACTATCTTAACTGACTTTGTTATTATTGATATGCTAGAGGATGACAGTATGTCGATCATCCTTGGTAGACCATTTTTTAGTACACTACAGGGGTTGTTGATTGCAACAAAAGCAAGGTCACTTTTCTTGTCAACGGTAATGAGCATGCGATATATTTCCCGAGGAAACAAAGTTCGGCGAATAGTATCAACTCCATTCAAAAAATTATGTCACACACTATTGGAGGTTTTGAATTTCCTCTTCTGACCATTAAAAGGAAATATGAAACTCTTATTGTTGGGGAGATGCATATCGCCGTTGAGGTGACTTAGTGTCATACAAAAATTCTTCGGTTTCATGTTACTTGGTAACAGTTTGTCAATAAGACTTGATCAACCTTATTAATTAATGGATTCTTTTTTAGGGGCATGTGGTTGATGAATTTAGTAAGCACAATCTACCGTACCTACTATTTACTCTCTGTTATTTAAAGTTCAATAAAGTAGAATACCATGATTATCCTGTTTTCTGAGTTATGGTGCAATAAACAAATGTCCTGAAAATAAAAGTTCTCGGAATGACCTGAAAAATTCGTATGATTTTTTCTGCAATATTTAAGAATTTTTTGCACTAAACACACCCGAGGGGTGCACCTGTGAGCCATGAGCTCACAGGGCACGCCCACCCCCTGGGCCCGCCATGTGAGCTCATGGGTCCCATAGGGTCCCCTCACTTAGTGCACCTCCCCATTGCCTTCCTCTTCCTCCAGAAAAAATCACCACTGTCTTCTAGCCCGTGTTTTGCTCATTTTCGTGTGATTTTCGATCTCTTTGCTCAGAGCTCCGTTTTCGAAACTGTTTTGAGGAATCGTTCCTTGGTATCTGACTCCTCCAAATGTCCAATTAGTTTTTGTTCTAGTGATTTATATTTTGCAAACTTTGCTACTGTTGGTGACCATGTATATGAGATTGCATGTTTAATTTGTATGGTTCAGAGTAGTTTTGATGCATGATATAGCCTCTAGACACTTGTGCGAGTAGTTGCTATCGATTTTGTTAAGTTATGTTCACTTTTATTTTGGGGACTAAGAATTTCAGAAAAAATTCAAAGAAAAGAAAATGCTTAGGAGGATGTTGAGAGGTTCTTTAAGCCGGAAGTCCAATGAAACTCTGGAGGAGAATTCCAAGTACAACCTGAACTACTTCCACGAGTTCTATCCAGGCCAGCAGGGACCATACACCAAGTTAGGCCAAAAGCCTAAGCTTGGGGGAGTATGTATTTCTTACTGGCATTACATTCATTTATCACACATTCACTTCAATTTTCGGTGTTCATCCTTTTCCATTGTATATCCATGTTAGTTTTATTTTTTATTCATTCTTGTGTGTTTGAAAAACTTTGAAAACCCAAAAAGATTTCTCATTTCTTCTTTTGTTTGTAGGGAGTTCTCCTATGTAAATAGTTTTTCTTGCTTTCCGTTTTTCCTTTGCTAGTTTGCTTTATTCAGAAAAACTAAAAACTCCAAAAAATATTTCAGTGTCTTTCTCTGAATTTTATTTCTTTTCATTAAGTCATCATACGAAGAAGACTATGCTAGAATTGTTGAGGGGCTCTCTTATGCTTTGTTGTTGATCAAACGAAGAGCCAATATGATCTTGTCATCTCCTTTGAATAAAATGTTTGCAGATTCTAGCTTAGTCCACGGCACGCTTGCACTATTGTTGTTCTCACATCATTTGGTCGTGCAAGTGAAAGGCTATAATGAAGATTATTTGATGAAGTGATTGCGGTGAAGAAAAGCTGGTATGAACTCTTCTTGTTTTCTTTTTTTGTAAATATGTTTAACTTAGTCGATCTCGGTTTAGCATATTATGAGTAAACATGTTTGTGATGACAATTCAAGATTATAGTTGCTCATTCCATGCTTAAATATCTAGGAGTGGACAATGATTTTTAATCTTGAGTGTCAACATGCATTAAAATGGTTGTGATGTAGTATGTTAGTAAGGTATCCCCCTCTGAATAATTGTAATGGCTTGACTTGGTACATATTCACACATGTAATTGATTCAAAACCAACACAACCTTCATGATATTTATGTTCAGGGTGTTTATATCCTACTCATACTCGTATTCAATATTAATTCTTTGCAATGCATGATTATGACCGGTGTCGCTCTCTAGTTGCTCGTTCTCAATCTATTTGCTAGTCTTCGGCTGTACTAAGCCGAAATGTTGCTTGCGCATCCAAAATCCGTAAACCCAAAGTTGTTCCAGATGAATCCACCTTATCTACCTATATGTGGTATCGCTCTGTCATTTCAAATAAATTTGCATGTGCCACCTCTAATCATTTAAATAAACATATGTTTTGTCTGCCCGTACCGCTCATAGAGCGACGGGGCGGTCAATATATTCCATGCTAAGTTGGTTTCTCTCAAAATGGTAAGCTTCGAGCTCTAGCGCCTCTGCAAATCTCAAGAGAGATGATTGTAATTGGGATGTGCAGTCCTATAATTGAAAATAAAGAAAATATAATAAAACAAACTCCCCTTGAAAGTTGATTGTTTGGAGGGCACCGGAGGATTCGGCTAGCCATGGCTTGTGTTTGTATGGTTGACGGGAAGTAAACTTTACCTTTCCGCATGGGAACCGTCGATAATGTGTTTAGCATGGAAGATATTGAAATCCTTTGTCATGACGTTGACAAGAAAAGCATACCTCTCAAAACGTATTCATCTCTATTTTAAGCTTCGAGCTCTAGCGCCTCTGCAAATCTCTACTTCCTTCTACGAAGGGGCTCTCTATTTACTTTTATGTTATTTAATTTTATTGTTCTCATTCAAGCACCAACTTTGAGAGCGCTATTGCCATTCTTAGTTTAACATGCATTGAGTCTAGTTAATGTTCGATGTGACCATGACTAGATCTCTTCTACCATGAATTACAATGTTTAGTCGCTGCTTGAACTTCAGAGGTGCTCTGCAGTTATGTATTATGGTCTTGGAAAGGGCTAACGAGATACCATGTTATCATATTATATCATGATTGTTTTTACCAATTTTTGGCACCCGAGATATCTTATTATTGCTCGCTAGTTGGTTATGTTGTTGTCATGAGTAAATGTGAGACCTAAGTGTTATCTTTCACATGGTTAGTTTATAATCTTTGCCGAAAACTTCAACACTAGTTAAGCATATATATACAGCAACATGAACAAAAGAGTTTAACTTTTTCTTTATCACTTTCACTTTGTCAACTGGATTGCTTGAGGACAAGCAATGAGTTAAGCTTGGGGGAGTTGATACATCCCCAAACGTATCTACTTTTCCAAACACTTTTGCTCTTGTTTTGAACTCTAATTTGTATGATTTGAATGAAGTTAACCCGGATTGGCGTTGTTTTCAGCAGAACAACCATGGTGTTATTTTTGTGCCAAAATAAAAGTTCTCGGATTTGACTGAAAATTTACGTAGATTATTTTCAGAATATATAAAAAGTATTGGCGAAGAGAACTACTGGAGGGGGCCCCAGAGAGCCATGAGCTCAGGGCTCGCCCTGTGAGCTCATGGGTCCCACAGGCCTCCGTTAGCCCTAACTCCCTTTCCATAAGTACCATCTCATGGAGAAGAAAACTAAGAGAAGGAACCATCGTGTTTTACAATACAATGCCACCACCACCTCCGGTTCTTCATCGGAAGGGCTGATCTGGAGTTCGTTCTAAGCTCCGGAGAGGGGGATTCATCGTCGTCATCATCATAGACCCTTCTTCATCAACAATCCCATGATGCTCACCATCGGGAATGAGTAATTCCTTCGTAGGCTTGTTGGACAGTGATGGAGTTGGATGAGATTTATCATGTAATCGAGTCAATTTGTTAGGGCTTGATCCGTAGTATTCACTATGTTCTAAGATTGATGTTGCTATGACTTTTCTATGCTTAATGCTTGTCACTAGGGCCCGAGTGCCATGATATCAGATCTGAACCCTCTATGTTTTCATGAATATATTTGAGTTCTTGATCCTATTTGCTAGTTATATGCACTTGGTATTGTTCTGATCCGTAGACCCCAAAGTGGCAATAGTTGGGATACTCTCCGGGGATGACTGTAATTCGAGGAGTTCATGTATTCACCATATGTTAATGCTTTGTTCTGGTTCTCTATTAAAAGGAGGCCTTAATATCTATTAGTTTCTTTATGGACCCCGCTGCCACGAGAGGGTAAGACAAAGATGTCATGCAAGTTCTTATTATAAGCATGTATGACTATATATGGAATGCATGCCTACATTGAATTGATGAATTGGAGCTATTGTATATCGCTCTAGGTTGTGACTGTTATATGATGAATATTATGCAACACAAATATCCATTGCTAATCCAATGCCTATGATTTTCTCATATTGATCTTTGCTAAGTTACTATTGTTGCTACTGTTACAATCATCACAAACTGCTTCTGTTACTATTCATGTTAGTATTGCTACTGTACTGCTACTATCAAAACTATAAAACTATTGGGCTACTAAACACTTTGTTGCAACAATATTATTTCCCAGGTGTGGTTGAATTGACAACTCAACTGCTAAGGCTCGTAAATATTCTTTGGCTCTCTTTGTGTCGAATCAACAAATTTGGGTGAAATACTACCATCGAAGACTGTCGTGGTCCCCTATACTTGTGGGTTATGACCTCTCGACGAGGCCACTCCCACTTTACTCTCCTCGCAGTCCCATGCCTCAACGGTCACGCAACGTCACCTCCGTCCGCCCGTTCTTGTTGTTGTACAACATGCCCTGTCGTGGGACGTTGAGTCTCCCGTGATCCATGTGTGGTCGCATGCCCGACATGTTCTGTGTTGTTCTTCGATTGTGCCGGCGGCCACGATGGTGAGCTCGATTCCTTGTACTAATAGAGCAAGTTTGGGCTTTTCTATGTTACTGATGTTCCCACTAATGGATTCTTGTAGGGTTAGCTGGTTAGCTCATACTTATATTAATATGCTTAGGCTTTAGGGTTAGCTCATGCTTATCCACATGAACTGGGCCATGGCAAAGAACATGTCCCGAATTTCTCTTTTTGCCATGGCAAAAAACATGTCCCAATTTTCTCTTTTTGCCATGGCAAAAATCTCCCAGATTTTTAGGGGAAAATTAATTGTTACATGGTTGGATTGTTATTTTTTGCGATGTCTCGACATTAATGGCATTTTTACTTTGTTTTCACAGCTACAATCTTGCCAAGGCAAAAAAAATCATCGACATAGTTACATTGTTTCTCTCATTTCTTAACTTTTAACATGTTTTTTGCAATGCACCTTAAGTGGTTGTTTAACATCTATATATTTACCATGGAAAAAATGAAGATCTTTTTCCCATGCCATCTTATGTTTGTCACAACATCTTAATTGTATTACATCTATGTCCATTATACGACATTTTTTACTATGGTAATTACCTTGGAAAATTATATTCCATTTGATCATGATAACTTTTGTAACCATTCACAATTTTTTTTCCAGTTTTTGGTAATGGCAAATTTTGAAACCATGGCGAATTTTCTGTTTTTATCATGGAAAATATATTTGTAAATATAAAAAATTCAAAAAAAATCCACGTGTTTTTTAGACAACAAATTTGTAAATTTCCCATTTTCTCAGCCACGGAAACCATGTGCACATTGTATATCCTTTTTGTCATGTTATCCTACAAAAAAATGGCAATTTTCATTTTTAACTTGTTTTTCCTTTGTTCATGGCATAATAAAGATAAAATGTTTTCCTTACAAAAGAATTTACCATGGTACTTTCCTCTTTTTAGTTTTCATGATGGCAATTTTTTATACCATGGAAAGTATGTTTGTAAGTGTAAAAAATTCAAAAAAAATGCCATGTGTATTATAGAAAACAAATTTGTAAATTTTCCAACAAAAATCAACAACGGAAATCATGTCACATTGTATATCCTTTTTGTCATGTTATCGTATAAAACATGGCAATTTGCATTTTATCTTAGTTTTTTACTTTTTTCATGGCGAAATAAAGATAAAAAATTCTTTACAAAATAATTTACCATATTACTTTCCTTTTTTAGTTTCCATGATGGCAATTTTTTATAACATGGCAAATATGTTTGTAAATATGAAAATTCAAAAAAAATACCATGTGTCTTATAGAAAATATATTTGTAAATTTTCCAAAAAAATCAACCATGGAAATCATGTCACATTGTATATCCTTCTTGTCATGTTATCCTATAAACATGGCAATTTGCATTTTAACTTTGTTTTTTACTTTGTTCATGGCGAAATAAAGATAAAATGTTTTCTTTACAAAATAATTTACCATATTACTTTCCTTTTTTAGTTTCCTTGATGGCATTTTTTTATAACATGGCAAATATGTTTGTAAATATGAAAAATTCAAAAAATACCATGTGTCTTATATAAAATAAATTTGTAAATTTTCCAAAAAATCAACCATGGAAATCATGTCACATTGTATATCCTTTTTGTCATGTTATCCTATAAACATGGCAATTTGCATTTTAACTTTGTTTTTTACTTTGTTCATGGAAATAAAGATAAAATGTTTTCTTTACAAAATAATTTACCATATTACCTTCCTTTTTTAGTTTCCATGATGGCAATTTTTTTATAACATGGCAATTTTATTTTATTTTACCACGGCAAGTAATTTTTGCCAACCATGGTAAATTACCTTTTCCTCCAAATTTCATGATGGAAAATTTTTTTGTTTCCTTGGTAATGTTCTTATTTATACCTTGGCAAATTATGTTTCTGCACCAAGGCAAATTCCATTTTTCTTTTAATTTTGATGATGGCCAATCTCTTTTTAGTGCCATGGCAATTGTATTTTTTAAATATGGCAATTTATACTACTACACCATGGCAAATTATTGTTTTCGTATTCCTTTTTATTTGTTCCTGATGGCAAATATATTTTTATTACCATGACAATTTTCATTTTTTGTCGGATGTCAAATTATTATTATTTGACCATGGCAAGCTTAGTTTTATACATATCTCATGATTTTTCATTTTCATCATACCATGGTAAATTCATTTTTAAGTAAATTACTTTTTTGTGGCATGGAAATTTTATTATTTTTCCCAACACCAACGGAGTTATTTTCGAACAAACATTTTCTCCTGCATTTTTTAATCAATGGAATTTTTTTTTAATTTTGTGTTGTTTGTCCCAGAGCACAACATAGGTAGATTAAAGAAATTTCACTGTGTGCAATTTAACCAACATTTTTTTCTCTCTCAAGGAAATGGTGTTTTGGGGCTTTGACCGCTCGCGGCTCACTAGAGGGGTCCAGCATCGGAGGTGTTCTTGTCGTAGCATATAGCGAACTAAATACCGCTCAAAAAAATATAGCGAACTAAATCGTTCACTCGGGCCCCCTGAGTAGATTGAAGGAATAGTTCGATTTCACTTCCTCCCAGATCCGACTTTCGCCCCATATTGGGGTCCAAATTTAAAACAGTGCCAACTCTCTACCTTGTTCTGTGTCTCCTTAATTTCTTGTGATGAATTTGATATTTTTAAATATTTAGTGCTACTGCAGCTACGCATATGACCTATGGTGCCACAGCGTGATCCGGTTCATTTAGTTTAGTGTGTGTTTCGAATTCTGTTGGCTCAAGTCCAAAAAAACAAAAACAAGAAACTGTGGGCTCGCAAGTTCAGCGGCCGCTGTACAGGACAGCTGATGCATCACTGCTGGACCGAGTTGTATATGGAACTTCATCATTCCGCTTTGTGGAGCGTAGCTTTAGCAGTTAGGATTCTGCTCAGCTTTACTTGTTTGTTCCCCGAAGTGCTACTCTGTTCATCTCTAATCCAGGAAGGAATCTCCCAAGCCTAATCAACCTTATACATCTTCTCCCATTCGAGGGGAAAATTTTAAAATCGGGGAGCAGTAAAATATTGAAAGGTGAGGTATAATGTATGCTGCAACGGTCAGTGACAGGTAGCCTGGCCAAGCCTGCAAGACATTGGTCGAACAAGCTGACATGTATTCGGAGGATCTGGGCTGCACTGCACAGGATTTGTGGTGAAGGACTGAAAAACTTACTCCATTTTATATTTTGCCCTGAGAAGGAAGGTGTAGAAATGGAGAAAATTTCGTCAGAACAGAGAGGGAAATTGACTTGACCGCAATGCGAAACATGGAAGATGTGAACACACCTGAAGGTTTTTTTGGGCACCCGGGGCCCGTTCGTTGGTGGATGTATTTTATATGCGTGCATGGGCCACCAGAATGACAGGAAAGCTCGCCCATGGCCGGTGTGCCGTCGGTGAAAAGCCCACAACACACACAGAGGCCAGCGCCGACCCTACTCAACTCAGGCGATCAGTGGCTGTACCTCGCCGCCCGCAATACGAGTGGGTTAACCAAAGCAGGCGCCGTCAGAACGCGTTTCACAACCGCCGGTGAAAAGGCGATGAACGCTCGCCCGCGCGCTTTACTTGTTTCAGCAGAACGAGTGCTTGGACTGGGACTGGGACTGGGACTGGGAGGGAGACAGTATTATATCTGGTGCGTACGGCAGATTAAAGAGGATCATGGCAGCACTAATGATGATGATCATGGGGGATCTCCGTCTTTAGGGTGTGTGTACTGTGTAGTGTAGGGTACATCGTAGTACGTCGGTGTGCTGGAGTATGTACGTAGGGTAGGGCCAGGCGGTGCGGTGCGGTGTGGATGCCTGCCGCCGCTTTGGCCCTGCAGAATTATTGCCTACATGACTCATCGGGGGGATCAGCCCCTGATTAAAGCCAAAGAGAGGGACGCGGCGGATTTAAAAGGCGCTCAGGCGGACCGACATGTCCCTCCCTCGTCGGAGCTCATATCATACTGAGGGCAGGAGATGAGATTATGGGAGCGACACCGCAGGAAGGATGTGAGCGGGGAGATTCGTTCCTGGCGCTCTGCTTTGCCACCCCTCTACTCTACTCTACATGATGATGCGTCGGTTTGAGATGTATATCATTTTTGAATGTCTATATATTCATGTAGACGATGGTATATAAAGATTCTCCCATATACACGTTCAGTTTTGCAGCAGATTATCTTTCTTTTCCTCTTTTGACCGGGAAAACTATTAAGCCAAAAGCAATCTTACATGATATACAATGTTTCTAAATATTTGTCTTTTTAGAGGTTTCAACAAGTGACTACATACGGAGCAAAATGAGTGAATCTACACTTTAAAATATGCCTATATACATCCGTATGTGGTAGTCCTTTAAAATTTCTAAAAAGACAAATATTTAGAAGGGAGTAGCTAATAGAGTAATGTAGTCCCAATAATCTTTGTCCACTCCATATTTTAGCCAGAGAAGGTCTGACTTGGTCCTTTCTCTCCAAGCAGATTGTCTAACAAATTATCTACTCTATATTTAAGTATTATTATCTTATAGTAACTACCATCTCAACAGTAATTCAAACAATTTATAGTTGCAGTGGTTAATCCTAACAAGTACTTTTCTATCGTAATAATTCAAACGATCTATCTGTATAAAGACACTGATGCTCAACAAGTGAAGAAAACTCTCGTCTTCTTCCATCTGCAAAAAATGGGTAGAAATTTCATAGAGCAGTACCTCGTATGGCCTAACTAGCAGCAACAATATCTAACAAAATTCACAAGTCCCAGCTAGCATCCAACATATTTGTTGTAGCAGCAGAGTATCAAGGCTCTGAATAAATCTACAGAGCACCTTTTCTTTCTCTCCCTCACCAATAGCAGCAAATGTATTTCATGGCAGCAGATGTATAGCAGTATAGCACTAACTAAATGGCAGCCACGAACCCAATACACACCATTCCTAATAAACTGAGCCGCTGGTGATCTTCTTCCCTTGCCCTTTCCTGTCCCCAAATCCTCTTCTTCCCCAGCCCACCGCCCTCTAATTTCCCCTCAAGGTAAGGAGCCCCCAAATCCCCCACCACCAGAGCAGCGGCGTCCAGGCCGTCGCCTGACTCCCGCGGCGTTTCTCCACTGCCAGATCTGGCGCAATTCCGGCCTTGCTGCAAGAATTTTTGTTCTTCTAAAAAATAACATGAAACTTTCAAACAAACATTATAGCTATTCGGATCAGTGATCTAGAAAATTACAAAGTACTCCTCTTATCACGAAAAACTACTCCCTCCGTTTCTAAATATAAGTCCTTTTACAGACACGAGAACCTAACTAAATACTACTAATAAAATTCTTTGTTGACAGAGATTTCAATATGAAATGAACAGATACAGATGTACATGGATATATTTTAAAATATAGATTTCCTCATTTTGCTCCGTAGTCCATATTGAAATCTCTAAAAAGGGCTTATATTTCATGATATCAATATTTGCAACAGGATATACTGGGATGACAAACAGACTTTTTGCCAAGCGCTCCCTAGGGGGCAGCCTACCACAAGAGTTTGAGCCTGGAGTCATAACCCCAACCCCTCCATTTTAGGTTGAGCTCAGGAAAGAATTTCTACAAGTCATAGCCTCTGAGCTCTGAAGACTGGAGTGCAGCAGAAAAGGATACACACTTAGCATACCCTAAAGAGAATGGAATGCTGCAACTTAACTCTGAACTCGAATTCAGAGACAGCAACCAAATTTAAGCTGTAAGAATTCAGAATGAAATCACACGGTTAGGTAGTCCAAACAATAAGCATTAAGCTGAAATCAACAATGAGCCAAAACATGCATCATTGCATTGTTTACGGCACACACAAGTCTCGTGATGCTACAGACCAAAAGTACAACAAAACTTCCAGCCCAGGTGATATGATTGGCACCCAGGACTGAAACAAATGGCGTATAGTGTATTTCTCACTATATCAAAGAGAAACTAACTTAGTCGACCTCCTCGATCTTGGGGCCAGCACCGCCGCTGGCAGCCGGCGCGTCCTCGTCCATGCCTCCGGGCATGTCAGCACCGGCACCCTGGTACATCTTGGCGATGATGGGGTTGCAGAGGCCCTCCAGCTCCTTCATCTTGTCCTCAAACTCGTCAACCTCACCAAGCTGGTTGGCGTCGAGCCACTGGATCGCAGCGTCGACAGCATCCTCAATCTTCTTCTTGTCGTCAGCAGGCAGCTTGGAGGCAATCTTCTCGTCCTGGATGGTGTTCCTCATGTTGTAGGCGTAGTTCTCCAGGGAGTTCTTGGCATCAACCTTCTTCTTGTGCTCCTCATCCTCAGACTTGTACTTCTCTGCATCCTGGACCATCTTCTCAATGTCGTCCTTGCTCAGCCTGCCCTTGTCGTTGGTGATAGTGATCTTGTTCTTCTGGCCAGTGGTCTTGTCCTCGGCAGAGACATTCAGGATACCGTTGGCATCAATGTCGAAGCAGACAGTGATCTGGGGAACACCCCTGGGTGCAGGCGGGATGCCGGAGAGCTCAAACTTGCCAAGCAGGTTGTTGTCCCTGGTCCTTGTCCTCTCACCCTCAAACACCTGGATGAGCACACCAGGCTGGTTGTCGGAGTAGGTGGAGAAGACCTGCTCCTTCTTGGTGGGGATGGTGGTGTTCCGGGTGATGAGCACAGTCATGACTCCTCCAGCAGTCTCAAGACCAAGAGACAGTGGGGTGACATCAAGGAGGAGAAGGTCCTGCACCTTCTCGTTCCCCTCACCACTGAGGATTGCAGCCTGGACGGCAGCACCGTAGGCAACGGCTTCATCAGGGTTGATGCTCTTGCAGAGCTCCTTCCCGTTGAAGAAGTCCTGCAACAGCTGCTGAACTCTGGGGATTCTGGTGGAACCACCAACAAGCACGACATCATGGATGGTGCTCTTGTCCATCTTGGCATCCCTCAGGCACTTCTCCACTGGCTCCATGCACTTCCTGAAGAGGTCCATGTTGAGCTCCTCAAACCTGGCCCTGGTGATGGTGGAATAGAAATCAACTCCCTCGAAGAGTGAATCAATCTCGATGGTGGTTTGGGCAGTGGAAGAAAGGGTCCTCTTCGCCCTCTCACATGAAGTCCTGAGCCTCCTCAAAGACCTGGGGTTTCCACTGATATCCTTCTTGTGCTTCCTCTTGAACTCTTGGACAAAGTGGTTCACCATACGGTTGTCAAAGTCCTCCCCACCAAGGTGAGTGTCACCAGCTGTGGCCTTGACCTCAAAAATACCCTCCTCAATGGTAAGGAGAGAGACATCAAAAGTGCCACCACCGAGGTCAAAGATAAGCACGTTCTTCTCACCGACACTGGTAGCCTTCTTGTCAAGACCATAGGCAATTGCAGCTGCTGTTGGCTCGTTGATGATACGCATCACATTAAGACCAGCAATAACACCAGCATCCTTGGTTGCCTGCCTCTGGGAATCATTGAAGTAAGCAGGCACAGTGACAACGGCATTCTTAATAGTTACTCCTAGGTAAGCCTCAGCGATCTCACGCATCTTGATGAGGACCATGGAAGAAATTTCTTCAGCTGAAAACTGCTTGTCCTCACCCTTGTACTGCACTACAATCATAGGCTTGTCTGCAGGGCCAGGAATAACCTTGTACGGCCACATCTTAATGTCACTCTGGACAGGGGCATCAGCAAACCTTCTGCCGATAAGACGCTTCGCATCTGCAGAGTTTCATAAACAAACTGACTGTTAGAAGAATTATCTGTAAGTTCGATCGGTAAAAAATACTAAGGCATTAACCCAATAATTTGCATGTATTTATCAACAGAGGATTAATTAGTGTGACCACACCAGAGGATTTCAAGCATGTGTATTTTATTTTGAAGTTCTTATGAACATGTCTAGACAAACAGTGAGCTTTGATGGAAGTATCGCTTAAATTCATAAACTTGAAACCAAATAATCTATCCCTTAATCATATTCCTGCATGTTTTTATTCTAGCTTGAATAAGTCACGAACTATTGCAGAAGTAACTGGAAGCATACACAAGGTCCATATGCAATTCAGTGACCACATAAGTCTCACACATTCTTGCAGCCCATATGTACATATATAATTCAAAGTTCTTCCCAAAATATTTGGATGAACATGTGTAAAGCAACTTTGGGATTAAAAATGTGATTCCAAATTAAATGATTCTATGCAGCTTTTCCCCAAGATTGAAGAGGCCATGTGTACCTTCCTAAAACTTCATATTCTATATACAAGTTTATTTGACCTTGAATAAATCGCAATACTGGAAAAGTAATTGAAAGCATGCACATGGTTCATATGCACTTCAGTGAGCACATGCACCAGGGACACACTTACATCCAATGTGCACTAGCACGTATAGATTTCAAAGTCAAAAGATCCAGATAACCACTTGAATCTTGGTGAAAAATCCACATGACCACACAACTAAAAACCATCTTCTACCCCTTGTGCTAGGAGCAGTTTTGGGATAGGAAATACATGGTTTTCAAGTTAATGGTGTTATGCGGCTTTTCCCCAAGGTTCAAGAAGCTATGTGAACCTTTTTGAACTTTCTATTTCTAATTGGTTCTTAAGTGGAAGCATGTACACAGCCACATGCAATCCAGTGACTACACATAACTTGCACATACTTGCATCGGGTAATATGGCAATCAAAAAGTTAACAAAAACATGGGTAATTAGACACTAGGTATATATGGCAGCTATAAGCAGTAGTGCACATATTCCATGTGTAAAACCACTTAAAAGGGACATATAATCTAGCGCATATCTTGGGTGGGGTGGAACTTCATTCACAATTTACAGGATTCAGGACCTATACAAGTAAACTAATTACTAGATGTTTATGCGAAGTTGTGATCCAATACAAATAGCAAAACACACAAGACTCGGAAACTTCGGCACAGGTTTACACAAAACATTATTTCTAAATGGTTATTAGTGGTGCATGTAGCTGCCAAAATGAAGTCCACACAACAGGCTAACTAAATTCTTAACGGCTAACCAAATAGGGCAAATGGTACGTTTAACCAAGAAAGAAACAGCAATTTGTTCAATAAAAAAGCACAACTTTAACTTGGATTTTTAGAAATAAGATATAGTTTCATATATGCTGAGAGAACCTATCAATATTATGCCATCCTCGTTGACTCTAACAGAGTAAACATGAAAATTACTATGGTACAAAACTGCTGGCATGCACTGAAGTGTAGAACTACAGGTAATTGGTTCCGTCCAAATTTCACTAACAATTAAGAGAAGGAATAGACATAATCAATTTATTTGCCAGCCATAAGATAACAATTTAAGTGTGATTTGTCTAATAATTCATGTATGACAATAAATATATAGTATCAAGCCAAAATAATGATCCAACAGCTATATAAGGATCTAAATGGACCACAGCTGAGGACCATGGAAAATCATAATTAAAGGAACAACTTGATCCAAGATTCAAAAGTAGATCCCAGAAAGCTAGCAGACATGCTCTTTGTGCAATTTTGAAATGAAAACATAGCACAAAATAGTATGCTCATTAATTAACATTATGATGAGAACAGTTGGCAATGAAATGATGACAACTACCGTAGTTAAAAACTGCTAGCACACACTTTAGTGTACAGTAGTTCTGTAGATATTTAGTTCCATCAAAAAAGTTCTTACTAAAGGATATTTAGTCCACAATATATAACAAAAGTTAGAAGTAAGGATCATGCAGCTATATGCATCTAAATAGAGCACAGCTGAGGACCATGAAACAACCACAATAAGAGGAACAGCTAGGCACAAGCTCCAAAAGTACATCCAAGAAAGCTAGCAGACAAAAACAATTATACATGGCAGACACATCACAGATTTGATGTGTCACCTAAAGGCCAAAAGATGCAGCCTATACCCACAAAAAAACACTATGAACAGACCATGGCCCGCCTCCAGCGTACCAAATCTAGCAGGAATACGACCGAAACCTCATCGTAACTGCTCACACATACTCGGCAGATCTGCCGAAGCAGAAGAGCTCGCACCAAGCGACGGGTCAACGGCTAAAACCTCGACATATTTCGCTGCTCCAAGCGACGGGTCAACGACGCGCGCATCTAGCAGCGACCACACATACAGAGAAAAAACAGATCTGGTGGGAGGGAAAGAGAGGGAGGGGGTGTGCTCACCGAAGACGGTGTTGATGGGGTTCATGGCGACCTGGTTCTTGGCGGCATCGCCGATGAGGCGCTCCGAGTCGGTGAAGGCGACGTACGAGGGCGTGGTGCGGTTGCCCTGGTCGTTGGCGATGATCTCGACGCGGTCGTGCTGCCACACGCCGACGCACGAGTAGGTGGTGCCGAGGTCGATGCCGATGGCCGGCCCCTCGCCCTTGGTCGGCGCCATGGCTCTAGCTAGATCGAGAAGAAGGAAGCTAAGCTAGGACTAGGGTTAGGGTTTGAGGAGCCTTTGCGCAGCTGCTGGCGGCGGCTGCTGCGGACTCGGGAGAGGAGGAGGCAGCGAGGAGCGGGGCCGCTATTTATACAGTGGCGGGGGAGGAGCGGCTGTCTGAACCGGCGGAAGCGTGGCCCATACACAGCCCAGGAACTCTCCCGTGGGACCCAGCTGGCAGAGTTCAGCGCGATAAATGCGGTGCTACTTGGACTCTGACCCTCGGACGAGATGGTTTCGTAGCCTCTGTCGCTGCGGATGGGCCCTGCGGTTTTGAAGGTTTTGTGTGGGGCCGTGCTGCGGTGTCACGGGGTGGAAGTGGGGGAGTCGTTGGATTGTTTTGCAGATTCTCGCGTGTCGCCGGAGGGCAGGGGGGCGTGTCCGTTGGGAACCCGTGTGTGTCTCTAGTGGGAAAGCGTCTTCGGTCGGCGGTGGGTGTCACGATCTAGGCCGGACTATTCTGCGCGCCCCGGAGACGTTGGATCGTCATCGGACGGTTCAGAACTTCAGACCGGCCCGAAATATCTGTTTGTGTACGTGGATGTGATGGTTCAGTTTCAGATCTGAGAAAAGTGAACCTCCCACGAAGCAGACTCGAGAAGCTTCCGGCTTCTTCTCCGGCGATGTATTGTTTGTACCAAGTGACCCTTCCTAAAACTTAAATCTATTCACTAGCCCCAAAAAAACTTACAAAAAAGGCTCAGATTTTTATTAGGGGTTCGGCGGGAGCATCTCCATAGCCGCCTGATTAGCCACACGAATCCTAAAGCAAGCCTCCTCGCCACGTCACTGGTCGCGGTCCATTCGCTTGGAGTTGAGGCGGGAGCAAACCATTTTCTCGGGCGGCGTCATCCCACTTCCTACTCCGAGTTCTCCTCTCTCTCCCGCTCCACTCTTCCCACCCACAGCGACGGCTCATGTTCCAACAATTCCCACGACGAGGGTGCGTCGGCGTCCAACCTCGGAGTTGCTGGAGGCAAGGCACGCGGGTACCTGTACCCATTGTGACGGTGTCCTGGATAAGGGGGGACTAACCCAGCCGACCCGTTCTCCTCGAGTTGGGCCGGCAAGCCACCATTCGTGATCAAGATGGACACCGGAAAATCGTACGTAGGAGGCTTGTTCAAGACTACCTCCCCGAAGACTTGACGTATACTCCAGGATCTCTGCCGCCGCCTAGCTCATAGCTACCGACCTTCTAACCCTAAATACCCTCCCTGGCGTGTATATAAGCCATATGGTTTAGCCCACAGATGGGATATCAACGCAAAATCATTCACCTAGCCCTAGAATTAGACCACACATCACGATCTCAAGGTAGATCAACTATGTATTTGATACATCTCCCTTGATATAAACAAGAGCAGGACGTAGGGTTTTACCTCCATCAAGAGGGTCCGAACCTAGGTAAATATCGTCTCCTTCGTTCCCGTTACCCTCGATTCGAGATCCACAGCTCGGGACCCCCTACCCCGAGGTCTACCGGTTTTGACACCGACACATCGGGAAACCATGGAGGTGCTCATGCGTGTTTGTCGTCTACATCAACCCCTCGACGGTGGAGTGCGGTGGTAGGACTCATGCGTCAGATCCCAATGCGTGGTGTTGTGTCGACAGTGGCTGAGAGAGAGGCGCGCGCGTGTGGTCGCCGTTTCATCGGGTTAAAGGTGCTAGGGGTGAAACTCGGGGGTATCTGCGCCAACTTTTCAAGCTGAAGGAGGTGCTCATGTGCGTGACCGTCATCACAGGAGCGACGGTCTGGCCGCGTCAAGCGATCTCCGCCGTCTAGATAAAGAGGTGGTCGGGGCATCCACCGAAGGTCGGCGCCACGACCATGGGATCCGTGGCGAGGTCGTCCCTCCGATCTAGCAGAGGCGAGGTCACAGCCGCAGGAGGAGGTGTCCGCGACGACCACCACCACACATCTGCCATTCCCTGGCACGATGGTGACGAACGAGAGCTCGCATCCACCTCCCGCCGGGGTCCAACTTGAACACGGCTGCAGCAGCTCTCGAAGGCTCGTTCGGGTAAAACGAGATTGCGTCAGAGGAGGACGAGGACCGGAACCCCAACTCGAGCTCGACCACCACCACCACGCGCTGCACAAGGCCCCGGTGTAGGCTCCATTCTCTACAGGTAGCACCTCGCCCAACCTTTTTGCTCCATTTTTCAGTTTATTGTCTTCAAATTGCCATGCCCTAATCCAGGAATGCACAACGGATTTGTGTGATTTCACGCTCTCAATGCAATTTTATATGTTTGCCTTCGTTTATGGTATACTAAAAATACCTTAGAAATTTCAATCAGACATGTCTTGTGTCTTCATTTATGTTATATACTAAAAATACCTTACAAATTTTAATCGACTCTTTTCTGCCACCATGTATGTATAGATGGAAATTGCCATGACCTTTTCTCTACAGTCATTGCAAAACAAAATTACCATGGCAAATTTCTGCTTTTAAAGGTGATGGCATTTTGGGGGGGGGGGGGGGGGGGGGGGGGGGGGGGGGGGGGGCTATGTCATTATTATTATTTTGAACCATAGCAAATTTTACTAAAGCAATCCATGGTATTTTTTCCTTTATTTTTTCGAGCATGGCAAAATTTTCCATAGCATAACAAAAACTAGGCTTTATTAGTTACAACAAAAAACAAAACTAGGACTTCTATTTTGTTTCGCTACTGGGTTTTACTTTTCCTTTTTATTTTCTACAAAAAAAAACTTGTACGGGCAATGAGGGAGGGTGTTCCAGGAGTGGGGCTCTCCCGTCGAACAAATCCGTTCAATGGATCTCCCCTCCCCCGGTAGCGAACGGGATGATCGCCCCATGGAGACAACAAGTATGACGTTCGTGCCATATTGGGGTCTTTTTATATAGGTCTTTTTTTCTTTTGAAAAGGAAAGATTACCCTGGCCACTACATCAAGATCATACATGCAGTCATCTTTATTAATTTATTCATCTGAGACTGAGAAAATAAATACAAAGATTAATCCAAAAACCACCTTCGATCGGAACAAAGTTGCTACACCTACAAAATATAAATATGTGCCCTAACCGCATCAACGGACACCATCTAATTCAGTGGCCTCAAGAAGCCGCCCGCCTAGCAAGCTAAGAGTGCCAACTGGTCTAGGCTTCCCATGACACACACCGCATGCGCACACTCGAGGATCCACCGCCATCATCTTCCGCCATCCCATCTTCAGGAGGAATCATTCCATAGGTCTTGTCATGCCCATCTACCGTCAACGTCACCATGATGTCAGACAAACGACACCAACTTGCATGTGCCCATTAAACCACGTCCAACGTTGAGACTCCACTGTTTCACGCCGCTGAGACCCTGTTGGGAACGTAGTATTTCAAAAAAAAATCCTACGATCACGCAAGATCTATCTAGGAGAAGCATAGCAACGAGCGGGGAGAATATGTCCACGTACCCTCGTAGACCGAAAGCGGAAGCGTTTAGTAACGCGGTTGATGTAGTCAAACGTTTTCGCGATCCAACCGATCAAGTACCGAACGCACGGCACCTCCACAATCTGCACACGTTCAGCTCGGTGACGTCCCTCAAACTCTTGATCCAGTTGAGGCCGAGGGAGAGTTTCGTCAGTATGATGGCGTGGTGACGGTGATGATGAAGTTACCGGCGCAGGGCTTCGCCTAAGCACTACGACAATATGACCGAGGTGTAAAATTGTGGAAGGGGGCACCGCACGCGGCTAAAGATTAACTTGTGTGTCTATGTGGTGTCCCCTTGCCACGTATATAAAGAAGGGAGAGGGAGAGGCAGTCGGCCCTATGGGGGCGCGCCAAGGTGTGGAGTCCTACTAGGACTCCCTAGTCCTAGTAGGATTCCACCTCCCACACAGAGTAGGAAAGGGGGGGCCCTTCTCCTAGTCCTAATCGGCCTCCTGCCCTAGGGGGGGCTCACCAGCCCCTTGTGCGCAGGTGTGCTTCCCTCTTATGGCCCATAAGACCCATAACTTCTACCGGGGGGTTCCAATAACCTACTGGTACTCCAGAAAAATGCCTGAATCTCTGGAACCACTTCGATGTCCAAATGCAACCTTTCAATATATAAATCTTTACCTCTCGACCATTTTGAGACTTCTCGTCATGTCCATGAACTCACCCGGGACTCCGAACAAACTTCGATTCATCAAATCACATAACTCATAATACAAATCGTCATCGAACGTTAAGCGTGCAGACCCTACGGGTTCGAGAACTATGCAGACATGACCGAGACACATCTCCCGTCAATAACCAATAGCGGAACCTAGATGCTCATGTTGGCTCCTACATATTCTACGAAAATCTTTATCGGTCAAACCGCATAATGATACGTCTCCAACGTATCTATAATTTTTTATTGTTCCATGTTGTTTTATTATCAATCTTGAATGTTTTTATAATCATTCTATAGTCATTTACATCATTTTTTGGTACTAACCTATTGACATAGTACCCAGTGTGAGTTCTTATTTTTTCCATGTTTTTTACATCGCAGGAAATCAATATCAAACTGAGTCCAAATGGCACGAATTTTTACGATAATTTTTTATGGGCCAAAAGGAAGCAGATGGGCTCTGGTTGCACCTGGCGGTGCCCCGAGGGGGGCACAACCCACCAGGGCGCGCCAGGACCCTGACGCGCCCCAGTGGGTTGTGCCCACCTCGGGTGCCCCCAGACCGCCTCTTTGCTCTCTAAATACCAAATATTCCCAAAACCCTAGGGGAGTCGACGAAATATTTATCCAGCCGCCGCAGAGTCCAGAATCACCAGATCCAATCTAGACACCATCACGGAGAGGTTCACCACCTCCATTGGTGCCTCTCCGATGATGCGTGAGTAGTTCTTTGTAGACCTTCGGGTCCGTAGTTAGTAGCTAGATGGCTTCATCTCTCTCTCTCTCTCTCTCTTGATCCTCAATACAATGGTCTCTTAGAGATCCATATGATGTAACTCTTTTTGCGATGTGTTTGTTGGGATCGATGAACTTCGAGTTTATGATCAGATCTATGTTTTTATATCCATGAAAGTATTTGAGTTTCTTTGATCTCTTTATGTGTGATCTCTTATAGCCTCGTATTTCTTCTCCGGTATTTGGGTTTTGTCTGGCCAACTTGATCTATTTATCTTGCAATGGGAAGAGGTGCCCGGTAGTGGGTTCGATCTTACGGTGCTTGATCCTGGTGACAGAAAGGGGACCGACACGTATGTATCGTTGCTACTAAGGATAAAAAGACGAGATCTATATCTACCGCCATATAGATAAATGGATCTTGTCTATACCATGTCATCGTTCTTATTGCATTACTCCTTTTTCCATGAACTTAATACACTAGATGCATGCTGGATAGCGGTCGATGTGTGGAGTAATAGTAGTAGATGCAGGCAGGAGTCGGTCTACTAATCTTGGACGTGATGCCTATGTAATGATCATTGCCTGGATATCGTCATAATTATTTGAAGTTCTATCAATTGCCCAACAGTAATTTGTTTACCCACCGTTTGCTATTTTTCTTGAGAGAAGCCACTAGTGAAACCTACGGCCCCCGGGTCTTATTTCTCATATATTTGCCTTTGCGATCTACTTTTTCCTTGCTTTTATTTTTAGATCTATTAAACCAAAAATCCAAAAATACTTTGCTGCACTTTATTTGATTTGCGATCTATTTATCCAATCTATTACAATATTTTTACCATCACACACCAATTTCTGGCGCCGTTACCCGAAAGGGATTGACAACCCCTTTAACAC
The DNA here is from genome assembly GCF_003073215.2 of Triticum urartu. Classification (NCBI taxonomy): domain Eukaryota; kingdom Viridiplantae; phylum Streptophyta; class Magnoliopsida; order Poales; family Poaceae; genus Triticum; species Triticum urartu. The sequence goes on along the minus strand of NC_053026.1, from coordinate 605,794,472 downwards.
GTCGGGTTGTGAGGTGTTGTTATTTGTGTGAGGTGTTGTTTACGTTGTGTTGCTTGGTTCTCCTATTGGTTTGCTACCTTGGTTTCATAACTGAGGGAAATACTCTACCGTCGCTATGCTACATCATCCCTCCCTCTCCGGGGAAATACCGACATAGTTCCAGCTGCCATCAAGGAGAATTTCTGACGCCGATGCCGGGGAGCACCAAGTCAAGATAATCTCCCGTCAACGTGCCTTTTGGCGCCGTTGCCGGGGAGGATCTTCAACATAACCAGGTTCCTAATCACAAATCTCATCTCCTTACAATTTACATTATTTACCATTTGCCTCTCGTTTTCCTCTCCCCCACTTCACAAAAAAATTGCCGTTTTATTCACCTTCTTTTTCTTTTGCCTTTTTCTCATCAGATCTCATGTTTGTTTGTGTTGCCATGTGCCTTCTATTTGCTAGCATCTTCGCTTGCTAAAAAACTATTGATATGGAGCCTCATCCACTTGCTAATCTTTTCAAAAGATCCAATTATGATGAACCTATTGCTAGTAAATTGAGTTCAGTGGATCATCTTTATGAAGTTTTGCTTGAGATTTATGAATCTGAAAATTGTGATGAAGTGTTAAACGAAGGAATTTATGAAGTGATTCATGATAGCTCCTTGAATGAAAAGGATGATTGCAATGATTTTACTATAAATTCTATTAATGTCAATTGTGCAATTAATATGCAAAACCCCAAGCTTGGGGATGCTAATTTTGCTATGTCTACTACTTTTTGCAATGATCATGATTAGGGTGACTCTTCTTATGATCTTGAAAATTTATTTAAGCCTCATGATGGATATGTTTGCAATAATATTGAAAGTGGGTTTGGAAGAGTGTCAACTTTAGCTAAAAATAATCCCACTAATTTGGAAGAGTGTCAACATTGGATGCATGTGGATCATATAGAGAATATGTTTTGTGATAGCTATATTGTTGAATTTGAATATGATCCCACATATAATTATTGCGAGAGGAGGAAATATGGTTGTTGAAATTTTCTTGCTACTAAATTACTGTTGGGGAACGTAGTAATTTCAAAAATTTCCTACGCACACGCAAGATCATGTGATGCATAGCAACGAGGGGGAGAGTGTTGTCTACGTACCCAACGCAGACCGACTGCGGAAGCGATGACACGACGTAGAGGAAGTAGTCGTACGTCTTCATGATCCAACCGATCAAGCACCGAATCTACGGCACCTCCGAGTTCGAGCACACGTTCAGCTCGATGACGATCCCCGGACTCCGATCCAGCAAAGTGTCGGGGAAGAGTTCTGTCAGCACGACGGCGTGGTGACGATCTTGATGTACTACAGCAGCAGGGCTTCGCCTAAACTCCGCTACAGTATTATCGAGGTATATGGTGGCAGGGGGCACCGCACACGGCCAAGGAATAGATCACGTGGATCAACTTGTGTGTCTAGAGGTGTCCCCTTCCTCCGTATATAAAGGAGGAGAGGAGGGGAGGCTGGCCGGCCAAGGAGGGAGGCGCAGGAGAGTCCTACTCCCTCTGAGAGTAGGATTCCTCCCCCCAATCCTAGTCCAACTAGGATTCCTCGGAGGGAAAGGGAGAGAGGGGGGCCGGCCACCTTCTCCTAGTCCTAATAGGACTAGGGGAGGGGGAAGTGGCGCAGCCACCTTGGGCTGCCCCTTTCTCCTTTCCACTAAGGCCCATGAAGGCCCATATGGCTCCCGGGGGGTTCCGGTAACCCTCCCGGTACTCCGGTAAAATCCCGATTTCACCCGGAACACTTCCGATGTCCAAACATAGGCTTCCAATATATCAATCTTTACGTCTCGACCATTTCGAGACTCCTCATCATGTCCGTGATCACATCCGGGACTCCGAACAACCTTCGGTACATCAAAATGCATAAACTCATAATGTAACTGTCATCGTAACCTTAAGCGTGCGGACCCTACGGGTTCGAGAACAATGTAGACATGACCGAGACACGTCTCCGGTCAATAACCAATAGCGGGACCTGGATGCCCATATTGGTTCCTACATATTCTACGAAGATCTTTATCTGTCAGACCGCATAACAACATACGTTGTTCCCTTTGTCATCGGTATGTTACTTGCCCGAGATTCGATCGTCAGTATCCAATACTTAGTTCAATCTCGTTACCGGCAAGTCTCTTTACTCGTTCCGTAATACATCATCTCACAACTAACATATTAGTTGCAATGCTTGCAAGGCTTATGTGATGTGTATTACCGAGAGGGCCCAGAGATACCTCTCCGACAATCGGAGTGACAAATCCTAATCTCGAAATACGCCAACCCAACATCTACCATTGGAGACACCTGTAATGCTCCTTTATAATCACCCAGTTACGTTGTGACGTTTGGTAGCACCCAAAGTATTCCTCCGGTAAACGGGAGTTGCATAATCTCATAGTCATAGGAACATGTATAAGTCATGAAGAAAGCAATAGCAACATACTAAACGATCGTGTGCTATGCTAATGGAATGGGTCTTGTCAATCAGATCATTCAACTAATGATGTGACCTCGTTAATCAAATAACAACTCATTGTTCATGGTTAGGAAACATAACCATCTTTGATTAACGAGCTAGTCAAGTAGAGGCATACTAGTGACACTTTGTTTGTCTATGTATTCACACATGTATTATGTTTCCAGTTAATACAATTCTAGCATGAATAATAAACATTTATCATGATTATAAGGAAATAAATAATAACTTTATTATTGCCTCTAGGGCATATTTCCTTCAGTCTCCCACTTGCACTAGAGTCAATAATCTAGATCACATCACCATGTGATTAACATCGATAGTTCACATCATCATGTGATTAACACCCATAGTTCACATCGCTATGTGACCAACACCCAAAGGGTTTACTAGATTCAGTAATCTAGTTCACATCGCTATGTGATTAACACCCAAGGAGTACTAAGGTGTGATCATGTTTTGCTTGTGAGAGAATCTTAGTCAACGGGTCTGCCACATTCAGATCCACATGTATTTTGCAAATTTCTATGTCAACAATGCTCTGCATGGAGCTAATCTAGCTAATTGCTCCCACTTTCAATATGTATCTAGACCGAGACTTAGAGTCATCTAGATTAGTGTCAAACTTGCATCGGCGTAACCCTTTACGACGAACCTTTTTTTTCACTTCCATAATCGAGAAACATATCCTTATTCCATTAAGGACAATTTTGACCGCTGTCCAGTGATCTACTCCTAGATCACTATTGTACTCCCTTGCCAAACTCAGTGGTAGGGCATACAATAGAGCTGGTATACAGCATGGCATACTTTATAGAACCTATGACTGAGGCATAGGGAATGACTTTCATTCTCTTTCTATTTTCTGCCGTGGTCGGGCTTTGAGTCTTACTCAACTTCACACCTTGTAACACAGGCAAGAACTCTTTCTTTGACTGTTCCATTTTGAACTACTTCAAAATCTTGTCAAGGTATGTACTCATTGAAAAAAACTTATCAAGCGTCTTGATCTATCTCTATAGATTTTGAAGCTCAATATGTAAGCAGCTTCATCGAGGTCTTTCTTTGAAAAACTCCTTTCAAACACTCCTTTATGCTTTATAGAATAATTCTACATTATTTCCGATCAACAATATGTCATTCACATATACTTATCAGAAATGTTGTAGTGCTCCCACTCACTTTCTTGTAAATACAGGCTTCACCGCAAGTCTGTATAAAACTATATGCTTTGATCAACTTATCAAAGCGTATATTCCAACTCCGAGATTCTTGCACCAGTCCATAGATGGATCGCTGGAGCTTGCATATTTAGTTAACACCTTTAGGATCGACAAAACCTTCTAGTTGCATCGTATACAACTCTTCTTTAGTAAATCCATTAAGGAATGCAGTTTTGTTTATCCATTTGCCAGATTTCATAAAATGCGGCAATTGCTAACATGATTCGGACAGACTTAAGCATAGATACGAGTGAGAAAAACTCATCGTAGTCAACACCTTGAACTTGTCGAAAACCTTTTGCGACAATTCTAGCTTTGTAGATAGTAACACTACTATCATCGTCCGTCTTCCTCTTGAAGATCCATTTATTCTCAATTGCTTGACGATCATCGGGCAAGTCAACCAAAGTCCATACTTTGTTCTCATACATGGATCCCATCTCAGATTTCATGGCTTCAAGCCACTTTGCGGAATCTGGGCTCATCATCGCTTCCTCATAGTTCGTAGGTTCATCATGATCTAGTAGCATGACTTCCAGAAAAGGATTACCGTACCACTCTGGCGCGGATCTTACTCTGGTTGATCTACGAGGTTCAGTAGTATCTTGTTCTGAAGTTTCATGATCATCATCATTAGCTTCCTCACTAACTGGTGTAGGTGTCACAGAAATAGTTTTCTGTGATGTACTACTTTCCAATAAGGGAGAAGGTACAATTACCTTATCAAGTTTTCTACTTTCCTCCCACTCACTTCTTTCGAGAGAAACTCCTTCTCCAGAAAGTTTCCGAATTTTAGCAACAAAAGTCTTGCCTTCGGATCTGTGATAGAAGGTGTATCCAATAGTTTCCTTTGGATATCCTATGAAGACGCACTTCTCCGATTTGAGTTTGAGCTTATCAGGATGAAACTTTTTCATATAAGCATCGCAACCCCAAACTTTAAGAAACGACAGCTTAGGTTTCTTGCCAAACCATAGTTAACACGGTGTCGTCTCAACGGATTTAGATGGTGCCCTATTTAACGTGAATGCAGATGTCTCTAATGCATAACCCCAAAACGATAGTGGTAGATCAGTAAGATACATCATAGATTGCACTATATCCAATAAAGTACGGTTATGACGTTCGGACACACCATTACATTGTGGTGTTCCAGGTGGCATGAGTAGTGAAACTATTTCACATTGTTTTTACTGAAGGCCAAACTCGTAACTCAAATACTCTTCTCCACGATCAGATCGTAGAAACTTTATTTTCTTGTTACGATGATTTTCCACTTCACTCTGAAATTCTTTGAACTGTTCAAATGTTTCAGACTTATGTTTCATCAAGTAGATATCCCCATATCTGCTCAAATCATCTGTGAAGGTCAGAAAATAATGATACTTGCTGCAAGCCTTAATATTCATCGGACCACATACATCAGTATGTATGATTTCTGACAAATCTGTTGCTTGCTTCATTGTTCCGGAGAACGGCGTTTTAGTCATCTTGCCCATAAGGCATGGTTCGCAAGAATCAAGTGATTCATAATCAAGTGATTCCAAAAGCCCATCAGCATGGAGTTTCTTCATGCGCTTTACACCAATATGACCTAAACGGCAGTGCTACAAATAAGTTGCACTATCATTATTAACTTTGCATCTTTTGGTTTCAATATTATGATTATGTATATCACTATGATCGAGATCCAATGAACTACTTTCATTGGGTGTGTAACCATATAAGGTTTTATTCATGTAAACAGAACAACAATTTATTCTTTTACTTAAATGAATAACCGTATTACAATAAACATGATCAAATCATATTCATGCTCAACGCAAGCACCAAATAACACTTATTCAGGTTCAACACTAATCCCGAAAGTATAGGGAGTGTGCGATGATGATCATATCAATCTTGGAACCACTTGCAACACACATCGTCACTTCACCCTTAACTAGTCTCTGTTTATTCTGCAACTCCCGTTTCGAGTTACTAATCTTAGCAACTGAACTAGTATCAAATACTGAGGGGTTGCTATAAACACTAGTAAAGTACACATCAATAACATGTATATCAAATATACTTATGTTCACTTTGCCATCCTTCTTATCTGCCAATCACTTGGGGTAGTTCCGCTTCCAGTGACCAGTCCCTTTGCAGTAGAAACACTTAGTCTCAGGCTTAGGACCAGACTTGGGCTTCTTCACTTGAGCAGCAACTTGCTTGCTGTTCTTCTTGAAGTTCCCCTTCTTCCCTCTGCCCTTTTCTTGAAACTAGTGGTCTTGTCTACCATCAACACTTGATGTTTTTCTCGATTTCTACCTTCGTCAATTTCCGCATTACGAAGAGCTTGGGAATTGTTACCGTTATCCCTTGCATATCATAGTTCATCACGAAGTTCTACTAACTTGGTGATGGTGACTAGAGAATTCTGTCAATCACTATCTTATCTGGAAGATTAACTCCCACTTGATTCAAGCGATTGTAGTACTCAGACAATCTGGGCACATGCTCACTAGTTGAGCGATTCTCCTCCATCTTTTAGCTATAGAACTTGTTGGAGACTTCATATCTCTCAACTCGGGTATTTGCTTGAAATATTAACTTCAATTCCTGGAACATCTTATATGGTCCATGACGTTCGAAACGTCTTTGAAGTCCCGATTCTAAGCCATTAAGCATGGTGCACTAAACTATCAAGTAGTCATCATATTGAGCTAGCCAAACGTTCATAACGTCTGCATCTGCTCCTGCAATAGGTCTGTCACCTAGCGGTGCATCAAGGACATAATTTTTCTGTGCAACAATGAGGATAAACCTCAGATCACGGATCCAATCCGTATCATTGCTACTAACATCTTTCAACACAATTTTCTCTAGGAACATATCAAAATAAACATATGAAAGCAACAACGCGAGCTATTGATCTACAACATAATTTGCAAAATACTACCAGGACTAAGTTCATGGTAAATTTAAGTTCAATTAATCATATTACTTAAGAACTCCCACTTAGATAGATATCCCTCTAATCCTCTAAGTGATCACGTGATCCAAATCAACTAAACCATAACCGATCATCACGTGAGATGGAGTAGTTTTCAATGGTGAACATCGTTATGTTGATCATATCTACTATATGATTCACGCTCGACCTTTCGGTCTCCGTGTTCCGAGGCCATATCTGTATATGCTTGGCTCGTCAAGTATAACCTGAGTATTCCGCGTGTGCAACTGTTTTGCACCCGTTGTATTTGAACGTAGAACCTATCACACCCGATCATCACGTGGTGTCTCAGCACGAAGAACTTTCGCAACGGTGCATACTCAGGGAGAACACTTCTTGATAATTTAGTGAGAGATCATCTTATAATGCTACCGTCAATCAAAGCAAGATAAGATGCATAAAAGATAAACATCACATGCAATCAATATATGTGACATGATATGGCCATCATCATCTTGCTTCTTTGATCTCCATCTCCAAAGTACTGTCATGATCTATATCATCACCAGCATGACACCATGATCTCCATCATATTGATCTATATCAATGTGTCGTCACGTGGTCGTCTCGCCAACAATTGCTCTTGCAACTATTGCTATCGCATAGCGATAAAGTAAAGCAATTATTGGACGCTTGCATCTTATGCAACAAAGAGACAACCATAAGGCTTTTGCCAGTTGCCGATAACTTCAACAAAACATGATCATCTCATATAACAACTTATATCTCATCACGTTTTGACCATATCACATCACAACATGCCCTGCAAAAACAAGTTAGACGTCCTCTACTTTGTTGTTGCAAGTTTTACGTGGCTGCTACGGGCTTAAGCAAGAACCAATCTCACCTACGCATCAAAACCACAACGATAGTTTGTCAAATAGACTCCGTTTTAACCTTCGCAAGGACCGGGCATAGTCACACTTGGTTCAACTAAAGTTGGAGAAACAGTCACCCGCAAGTCACCTTTGTGCAAAGCACGTCGGGGAAACCGGTCTCGCGTAAGCGTACGCGTAATGTCGGTCCGGGCCGCTTCATCCAACAATACCGCCGAACCAAAGTATGACATGCTGGTAGGCAGTATGACTTATATCGCCCACAACTCACTTGTGTTCTACTCGTGCATATAACATCAAACCATAAAACCTAGGCTTTGATACCACTGTTGGGGAACGTAGTAATTTCAAAAATTTCCTACGCACACGCAAGATCATGTGATGCATAGCAACGAGGGGGAGAGTGTTGTCTACATACCCAACGCAGACCGACTGCGGAAGCGATGACACGACGTAGAGGAAGTAGTCGTACGTCTTCACGATCCAACCGATCAAGCACCGAATCTACGACACCTCCGAGTTCGAGCACACGTTCAGCTCGATGACGATCCCCGGACTCCGATCCAGCAAAGTGTCGGGGAAGAGTTCCGTCAGCACGACGGCGTGGTGACGATCTTGATGTACTACAGCAGCAGGGCTTCGCCTAAACTCCGCTACAGTATTATCGAGGTATATGGTGGCAGGGGGCACCGCACACGGCCAAGGAATAGATCACGTGGATCAACTTGTGTGTCTAGAGGTGTCCCCTGCCTCCGTATATAAAGGAGTAGAGGGGGGAAGGCTGGCCGGCCAAGGAGGAGGGCGCAGGAGAGTCCTACTCCCTCTGGGAGTAGGATCTCCCCCCAATCCTAGTCCAACTAGGATTCCTCGAGGAGGGAGAAGGAGAGAGAGGGGGGCCGGCCACCTTCCTAGTCCTAATAGGACTAGGGGAGGGGGAAGTGGCGCAGCCACCTTGGGCTGCCCCTTTCTCCTTTCCACTAAGGCCCATAAGGCCCATATGTCCCGGGGGGTTCCGGTAACCCTCCGGTACTCCGGTAAAATCCCGATTTCACCCGGAACACTTCCGATGTCCAAACATAGGCTTCCAATATATCAATCTTTATGTCTCGACCATTTCGAGACTCCTCGTCATGTCCGTGATCACATCCGGGACTCCGAACAACCTTCGGTACATCAAAATGCATAAACTCATAATATAACTGTCATCGTAACCTTAAGCGTGCGGACCCTACGGGTTCGAGAACAATGTAGACATGACCGAGACACGTCTCCGGTCAATAACCAATAGCGGGACCTGGATGCCCATATTGGCTCCTACATATTCTACGAAGATCTTTATCGGTCAGACCGCATAACAACATACGTTGTTCCCTTTGTCATCGGTATGTTACTTGCCCGAGATTCGATCGTCGGTATTCCAATACCTAGTTCAATCTCGTTACCGGCAAGTCTCTTTACTCGTTCCGTAATACATCATCTCACAACTAACATATTAGTTGTAATGCTTGCAAGGCTTATGTGATGTGTATTACCGAGAGGGCCCAGAGATACCTCTCCGACAATCGGAGTGACAAATCCTAATCTCGAAATACGCCAACCCAACATCTACCATTGGAGACACCTGTAATGCTCCTTTATAATCACCCAAGTTACGTTGTGACGTTTGGTAGCACCCAAAGTATTCCTCCGGTAAACGGGAGTTGCATAATCTCATAGTCATAGGAACATGTATAAGTCATGAAGAAAGCAATAGCAACATACTAAACGATCGTGTGCTATGCTAATGGAATGGGTCTTGTCAATCAGATCATTCAACTAATGATGTGACCTCGTTAATCAAATAACAACTCATTGTTCATGGTTAGGAAACATAACCATCTTTGATTAACGAGCTAGTCAAGTAGAGGCATACTAGTGACACTTTGTTTGTCTATGTATTCACACATGTATTATGTTTCCAGTTAATACAATTCTAGCATGAATAATAAACATTTATCATGATTATAAGGAAATAAATAATAACTTTATTATTGCCTCTAGGGCATATTTCCTTCAATTACCTCTCTTCATGTTGAGATTGTCTATGTTTTATTCTTCTTCCTTGCTTATGCTAGTCTTTGCTTGTTTTGATAATTTGTTTGCTTATAAAATGCCTATGCATAGGAAGTATGTTAGACTTAAATGTGTTTTCGCATGCTACATAATGCTCTCTTCGTGTTTCAGTTACTATCTTTCATGTACGCATCATTGAAATCTTATGCCTAGCCAAGGGCGTAAAACTATATCGCTTGTTGGGAGGCAACCCAATGAATAAATTTATTTTTGCTTTTTTGCTTCCTGTTCTTGTGTGTTTACACAATTATGATACTATTATGATTGTGTTTTTTATGTTTTAATTAGTGTTTGTGCCAAGTAAAGCTTTAGGATCTTCTTGGGCAATAGTTGTTTGATCTTGCTGGAAAAAATAGAAAGTTTGCGCTCATTAAATTAATTTTCACTTTTTACCAGAGAGTGATAAAATACCCATTCCACTTGCAGTAGATCAATATACAAATTCCTCAAGTCATCCCGATTTTTCAGAGTTTTTGGAATTACAGAAGTATTCGAAATAGTCAGATTGCTACAGACTGCTCTGTTTTGACAGATTCTGTTTTCTTTGTGTTGTGTGCTTATTTTGATGGCTCTATGGTTTTCTTTGATGAGTTTTTGCCATAGAAAAGTTGGAATACAGTAGATATAATACAAAAATAAAATATGAATTGGTTTGATACAACACTTGTAGTAGTGGTTTATTATTCTTATACTAACGGATCTCACGAAGGCTTTGTTGAGTTTTGTGTGATTGAAGTTTTCAAGTTTTGGGTTATCTTACGATTGATGAAGGAAGGATGTAAGAGCCTAAGCTTGGGGATGCCCCGACATCCCAAGCTATTATCCAAGAGTGAGCAACCAACTAAGCTTGGGGATGCCCCCGAGTGGCATCCTCGCTTTCTTCCAACAACTATCGGTATTTTACTCGAGACTATATTTTCATTCGTCACATGATATGTGTTTTGCTTTGAGTGTCTTGTATGATATGTGTCTTTGCTTGTTTTTTTGTGTTTTAAGTTATCAATCCTTGCTGGACACACCTACTTGAGAGAGCCAAAATTATGTCATGACTTGTTAGAATTGTTCTCTATGCTCCACTTAAATCTTTTATGAGCTAGGACTTGCTCTAGTGCTTCACTTATATCTTTTTTGAGCACGGTGTGCTTAATATTTTTTGAAGAAATGCTCTCTTGCTTCACTTAGATTTGCTTGAGAGTTAGTAAATTTTTGAAGAAATTCTCTCTTGCTTCACTTAAATTATTTTGAGAGAAAGAAATTTTGTTATGCTCATGATCTTCACTTATATTTGTTTGAGCTTATGAAAAGCAACATATGAAAATTAGTGCCAAAGTGATAGATATCCAAGAAGGATAAAGTAAAGAAAATGTCATGAAGATCATTGGAGAAAATAAACTTGATTCTTAGTAATAGTTTTGAGATATGATGATGTGATATGTGAGTTATGTTGATGAGTAATTGTGCTCTAGTAAGAATATGGGTGTTAAGGTTTGTGATTCCCTATGCAAGTACGAAAGTCAATAGTCATGCAATGAAAATTATATCCTACTTGTGGTGCATTATTTGGTGTTAATTATGCTTAATGCTTGCTTATGAGATTATTCGTTTCTTGGTTGGTCGCTTCCCAATATTTTGCTAGCCTTCATTTTGCACTAAGTATGACCTCTACTTGTTCATCCAAAATCCTTTAAACCAGTTTTGCCACATGAGTCCACTATATCTACCTATATGCGGTATTCTTTAACCGTTCTAAGCAAATTTGCATGTGCCATCTATAATTTTCAAAATAAACTTCTCTTTTGTGTGCTTGTTTCACTCGCGGAGCGGTGAGGGGTGGCTAATATTTTCCATGCTAGATGTGTTATTCTCAGGATTAGTGTTTATTCACTTGTCATTGCACGAGAGTAAGGCAAAGGTATTAGGGATGCCCAGTCCCGAAATGCAAAAAGAAATGAATTTACTTTATGTTGTCAAATAATAAATTCCTTGGAAAGTGTTGGTATGGAGGGAACCCATGGATATGGTTAGCCATGGAAAGTGAAAGTTCTGGTGGAAAAGGGAATAAAATTTATTTTCTATCTGGGAACCGCCTATGGCATATCTAGCATGGGAAGTGTTCGGAACTCTAAGTCGTTTTTGTTGGTGGGATGGATACACCTCCCAAAATGTTTTTATCTCAGATTTTTCGCTTTGAGGTCTGGCACCTCTACAAATCCCTACTTCCCTCTGCGAAGGGCCTATCTTTTAGTTTATGCAATTTTTATTTTGAAATTTGAGTCTCCATCTTCTCTTATAAAAAGAACCAACTAGGAGGCAATATGATTGTGCTCAAGTATTGGGTGTAGTTAATATTCGAGTGTGTTTCATGAATGGATCAATGTTTCATGAGTATTGGGTGTAGTTGATATTTTCAAAGGCACAGTTGCTTGTTGATATGCTTGAGTATCTAAATTATTATGTCAAAACTAGACTATTGCTTTGAATCACATAAAAGTCCAAATGTCCATGCTATAAAAAAAGAATATGATATGACTTGATGAACAACACTCCACATCAAAAATTCTGTTTTTATCACTTACCTACTCAAGGACGAGTAGGAGTTAAGCTTGGGGATGCTGATATGTCTCCAACATATCTACAATTTTTGATTGTTCCATGCTGTTTTATTATCAATCTTGGATGTTTTATAATCATTTTATAGTCAATTTATATCATTTTTTGGTACTAACCTATTGACATAGTGCCCAGTGCCATTTCATGTTTTTCCATGTTTTTACATCACAGGAAATCAATATCAAACAGAGTCCAAATGGCACGAAACTTTATGATGATTTTTTATGGGCCAAAAGGAAGCAGATGGGCCCTGGTTGCACCTGGGGGTGCCCCAAAGGGGGCACAACCCACCAGGGCGCCCTGGCGCACCCCGGTGGGTTGTGCCCACCTCAGGTGCCCCTTAGACCGCCTCTTTGCTCTATAAATACCCAAATATTCCCAAAACCCTAGGGGAGTCGGCGAAATATTCATCCAGTCACCGCAGAGGCCAGAATCACCAGATCCAATCTAGACACCATCACAGAGAGGTTCACCACCTCCATTGGTGCCTCTCCGATGATGCGTGAGTAGTTCTTTGTAGACCTTCGGGTCCGTAGTTAGTAGCTAGATGGTTTCATCTCTCTCTCTCTCTTGATCCTCAATACAATGGTCTCTTGGAGATCCATATGATGTAACTCTTTTTGCGGTGTGTTTGTTGGGATCGATAAACTTCGAGTTTATGATCCGATCTATGTTTTTATATCTATGAAAGTATTTGAGTTTCTTTGATCTCTTTTATGCATGATCTCTTATAGCCTCGTATTTCTTCTCCAATATCTGGGTTTTGTCTGGCCAACTTGATCTATTTATCTTGCAATGGTAAGAGGTGCCCTGTAGTGGGTTCGATCTTACGATGCTTGATCCCAGTGTCAGAAAGGGAACCGACATGTATGTATCGTTGCCACTAAGGATAAAAAGACGAGATCTATATCTACCGCCATATAGATAAACAGATCATGTCTACATCATGTCATCATTCTTATTGCATTACTCTGTTTTTCCATGAACTTAATACACTAGATGCATGCTGGATAGCGGTCGATGTGTGGAGTAATAATAGTAGATGCAGGCAAGAGTCGGTCTACTAATCTTGGACGTGATGCCTATGTAATGATCATTTCCTGGATATCGTCATAATTATTTGAAGTTCTATCAATTGCCCAACAGTAATTTGTTTACCCATCGTTTGTTATTTTTCTTGAGAGAAGCCACTAGTGAAACCTACGGCCCCCGGGTCTTATTTCTCATATATTTGCCTTTGCGATCTACTTTTTCCTTGCTTTTATTTTCAGATCTATTAAACCAAAAATACTTTGCTGCACTTTATTTGATTTGCGATCTATTTATCCAATCTATTACAACCTTTTTACCGTCACACACCAATTTCTGGCGTCGTTACCCAAAAGGGATTGACAACCCCTTTAACACGTCGGGTTGCGAGGTGTTGTTATTTGTGTGCAGGTGTTGTTTACGTTGTGTTGCTTGGTTCTCCAACTGGTTCGATACCTTGGTTTCTTAACTGAGGGAAATACTCTATCGTCGCTGTGCTACATCATCCCTCCCTCTCCGGGGAAATACCGACGTAGTTCCAGCTGCCATCACATAACAACATACGTTGTTCCCTTTGTCATCGGTATGTTACTTGCCTGAAATTCGATTGTCGGTATCATCATACCTAGTTCAATCTTGTTACCGGCAAGTCTCTTTACTTGTTCTGTAATGCATCACACCGTAACTAACTCAATAGTCACATTGCTTGCAAGGTTTATAGTGATGTGCATTACCGAGAGGGCCCAGAGATACCTCTCCGAAACACGGAGTGACCAATCCTAATCTCGATCTATGTCAACTCAACAAACACCATCGGAGACACCTATAGAGCATCTTTATAATCACCCAGTTATGTTGTGACGTTTGATAGCACACTAAGTGTTCCTCCGGTATTCGGGAGTTGCATAAACTCATATTCATAGGAACATGTATAAGTCATGAAGAAAGCAATAGCAATAAACTAAACGATCATAGTGCTAAGCTAACAGATGGGTCTTGTTCATCACATCATTCTCTAATGATGTGATCCCGTTCATCAAATGACAACACATGTCTATGGCTAGGAAACTTAACCATCTTTGATTAATGAGCTAGTCAAGTAGAGGCATACCATGGACACTCTGTTTCGTCTATGTATTCACACATGTACTAAGTTTCCGGTTAATACAATTCTAGCATGAATAATAAACATTTATCATGATATAAGTGTTGGGGAACACAGTAATTTCAAAAAAAATCCTACGCACACGCAAGATCATGGTGATGCATAGTAATGAGAGGGAAGAGTGTCATCCACGTACCGTCGTAGACTGTAAGCGGGAGCGTTATGACAATGCGGTTGATGTAGTTGTACGTCTTCACGATCGACCGATCCCTAGTACCGAACGTACGGCGCCTCCGCGATCTGCACACGTTCAGCTCGGTGACGTCTCGCGAACTCACGATCCAGTAGAGCTTTGAGGGAGAGTTTTTTCAGCACGACGGCGTGATGACGGTGATGATGATGCTACCAGAACAGGGCTTCGCCTAAGCACCGCTACGATATAACCGAGGTGGTTTATGGTGGAGGGGGCACCGCACACGGCTAAAAGATCAATGATCAACTTGTGTGTCCATGGGGTGCCCCCTCCCTCGTATATAAAGGAGTGGAGGAGGGGAGGGCTGGCCCTCTCTATGGCATGCCCTGGGGGAGTCCTACTCCCTCCGGGAGTAGGGTTCCCCCCTTTCCTAGTAGAAGTAGGAGCCCTTCAAAGTAGGAGTAGGAGAGGAAGGAAGGAGGAGAGAGGGAGGAAGGGAAGGGGGGCCGGCCCCCTCCCAATGCGGATTGGGCTTGGGGCGCGCACCTCCCTCCTTTCCCTTCCCTCTCCTCTATTCCACTAAGGCCCAATAAGGCCCATATACTCCCCGGGGGGTTTCGGTAACCTCCCGGTACTCCGGAAAAATGCCCGAATCACTTGGAACCATTCCGATGTCCAAATATAGGCTTCTAATATATCGATCTATACATCTCGACCATTTCGATACTCCTTGTCATGTCCGTGATCAAATCCGGGACTCCGAACTACCTTCGGTACATCAAAACACATAAACTCGTAATATCGATCGTCACCGAATGTTAAGCGTGCGGACCCTACGGGTTTGAGAACTATGTAGACATGACCGAGACTCAGCTCCGGTGAATAACCAATAGCGGAACCTGCATGCTCATATTGGTTCCTACATATTCTACGAAGATCTTTATCGGTCAAACCACATAACGGTATACGTTGTTCCCTTTGTCATCGGTATGTTACTTGCCCGAGATTCGATCGTCGGCATCTCAATACCTAGTTCAATCTTGTTACTGGCAAGTCTCTTTACTCGTTCCGTAATGCTACATCCCATAACTAACTCATTAGCTACATTGCTTGCAAGGATTATAGTGATGTGCATTATCGAGAGGGCCCAGAGATACCCCTCCGACAATCGGAGTGACAAATCCTAATCTTGATCCATGCCAACTCAACAAACACCATCAGAGACACCTGTAGAGCACCTTTATAATCACCCAGTTACGTTGTGATGTTTGCTAGCACACAAAGTGTTCCTCCGGTATTCGAGAGTTGCATGATCTCATAGTCATAGGAACATGTATAGTTATGGAAAAAGCAATAGCAACAAAACAAAATGATCATCGTGCTAAGATAATGGATGGGTCAAGTCAATCACATCATTCTCTAATGATGTGATCCCGTTAATCAAATGACAACTCATGTCTATGGTTAGGAAACATAACCATCATTGATTCAACGAGCTAGTCAAGTAGAGGAAAACTAGTGACACTCTATTTGTCTATGTATTCACACATGTACTAAGTTTCCGGTTAATACAATTCTAGCATGAATAATAAACATTTATCATGATATAAGGAAATATAAATAACAACTTACTATTGCCTCTAGGGCATATTTCCTTCAGTCTCCCACTTGCACTAGAGTCAATAATCTAGATTACATTGTAATGATTCTAACACCCATGGAGTCTTGGTGCTGATCATGTTTTGCTCGTGAGAGAGGCTTAGTCAACGGGTCTGCAACATTCAGACCCGTATGTATCTTGCAAATCTCTATGTCTCCCTCCTTGACTTGATCCTGGATGGAATTGAAGCGTCTCTTGATGTGCTTGGTTCTCTTGTGAAATCTGGATTCCTTTGCCAAGGCAGTTGCTCCAGTATTGTCATAAAAGATTTTCGTTGGACCCGATGCACTAGGTATGACACCTAGATCAGATATGAACTCCTTCATCCAGACTCCTTCATTTGCTGCTTCCGAAGCTGCTATGTATTCCGCTTCACACGTAGATCCCTCCACGACGCTCTGCTTGGAACTGCACCAACTGATAGCTCCACCATTTAATAATAACACGTATCCGGTTTGTGACTTAGAGTCATCCGGATCAGTGTCAAACCTTGCATCGACGTAACCGTTTACGACGAGCTCTTTGTCACCTCCATATACGAGAAACATATCCTTAGTCCTTCTCAGGTATTTCAGGATGTTCTTGACCGCTGTCCAGTGATCCACTCCTGGATTACTTTGGTACCTCCCTGCTAAACTTATAGCAAGGCACACATCAGGTCTCGTACACAACATTTCATACATGATAGAGCCTATGGCTGAAGCATAGGGAACACCTTTCATTTTATCTCTATCTTCTACAGTGGTCAGGCATTGAGTCTGACTCAACTTCACACCTTGTAATACAGGCAAGAACCCTTTCTTTGCCTGATCTATTTTGAACTTCTTCAAAACTTTATAAAGGTATGTGCTTTGTGAAAGTCCAATTAAGCGTCTTGATCTATCTCTATAGATCTTGATGCCCAATATATAAGCAGCTTCACCGAGGTCTTTCATTGAAAATTCTTATTCAAGTATCCTTTTATGCTATTCAGAAATTCAGTATCATTTCCGATTAACAATATGTCATCTACATATAATATCAGAAATGTTACGGAGCTCCCGCTCACTTTCTTGTAAATATAGGCTTCTCCAAAAGTTTGTATAAAACCATATGCTTTGATCACACTATCAAAGCGTATATTCCAACTCCGAGAGGCTTGCACTAGTCCATAAATGGATCGCTAGAGCTTGCACACTTTGTTAGCACCTTTTGGATCGACAGAACCTTCTGGTTGCATCATATACAACTCTTCTTTAAGGTATCCATTAAGGAATGCAGTTTTGACATCCATTTTCCAGATTTCATAATCATAAATGCGGCAATTGCTAACATGATTCGGACGGACTTAAGCATCGCTGTGGGTGAGAAGGTTTCATCGTAGTCAACTCCTTGGACTTGTCGAAAAGCTTTTGCAACAAGTCAAGCTTTGTAGACAGTAACATTACCGTCGGCGTCAGTCTTCTTCTTGAAGACCCATTTATTCTTCATGGCTTGCCGATCATTGGGAAAGTCAACCAAAGTCCACACTTTGTTCTCATACATGGATCCCATCTCAGGTTTCATGGCCTCAAGCCATTTTGCGGAATATGGGCTCATCATTGCTTCCTCATAGTTCATAGGTTCGTCATGGTCAAGTAACATGACCTTCAGAATAGGATTACCATACCACTCTGGTGCGGATATTACTCTGGTTGACCTACGAGGTTCGGTAGTAACTTGATCATAAGTTCATGATCATCATCATTAGCTTCCTCACTTACTGGTGTAGGAATCACTGGAACTGATTTCAGTGATGAACTACTTTCCAATAAGGGAGAAGGTACAATTACCTCGTCAAGTTCTACTTTCCTCCCACTCACTTCTTTCGAGAGAAACTCCTTCTCTAAAAAGGACCCATTCTTAGCAACGAATACCTTGCCTTCGGATCTGTGATAGAAGGTGTACCCAACAGTCTTCTTTGGGTATCCTATGAAGACACATTTCTCCGATTTATGTTCGAGCTTATCAGGTTGAAGCCTTTTCACATAAGCATCGCAGCCCCAAACTTTAAGAAACGACAACTTGGGTTTCTTGCCAAACCACAGTTCATAAGGTGTCATCTCGACGGATTTAGATGGTGTCCTATTTAACGTGAATGCAGCTGTCTCTAAAGCATAACCCCAAAACGATAGCGGTAAATCAGTGAGAGACATCATAGATCTCACCATATCTAGTAAAGTACGATTACGACGTTCGAACACACCATTACGCTGTGGTGTTCCAGGTGGCGTGAGTTGCGAAACTATTCCACATTGTCTCAAATAAAGTCCAAACTCATAACTCAAATATTCGCCTCCACGATCAGATCGTAGAAACTTGATTTTCTTGTTACGATGATTTTGCACTTCACTCTAAAATTCTTTGAACTTCTCAAATGTTTTAGACTTATGTTTCATTAAGTAGATATACCCATATCTGCTCAAATCATCTGTGAAGGTGAGAAAATAACGATACCCACCACGAGCCTCAATATTCATCGGACCACATACATCAGTATGTATGATTTCCAACAAATCTGTTGCTCGCTCCATTGTTCCAGAGAACGGCGTTTTAGTCATCTTGCCCATGAGGCATGGCTCGCAAGTACCAAGTGATTCATAATCAAGTGATTCCAGAAGTCCATCAGAATGGAGTTTCTTCATGCACTTTACACCAATATGACCTAAACGGCGGTGCCACAAATAAGTTGCACTATCATTATCAACTCTGCATCTTTTGGCTTCAATACTATGAACATGTGTATCACTACTATCAATATTTAGTAAAAATAGACCACTCATCAGGGGTGCATGACCATAAAAGATATTACTCATATAAATAGAACAACCATTATTCTCTGATTTAAATGAATAACCGTCTCGCATCAAACAAGATCCAGATATAATGTTCATGCTCAACGCTGGCACCAAATAACAATTATTTAGGTCTAATACTGACCCCGAAGGTAGATGTAGAGGTAGTGTGCCGACGGTGATCACATCGACTTTGGAACCATTTCCCACGCGCATCGTCACCTCGTCCTTAGCCAATCTTCGCTTAATCTGTAGCCCCTGTTTTGAGTTGCAAATGTTAGCAACTGAACCAGTATCAAATACCCAGGGACTACTGCGAGCATTAGTAAGGTACACATCAATAACATGTATATCAAATATACCTTTCACTTTGCCATCCTTCTTCTCCGCCAAATACTTGGGGCAGTTCCGCTTCCAGTGACCAGTTCCTTTGCATTAGAAGCACTTAGTCTCAGGCTTAGGTCCAGACTTGGGTTTCTTCACTTGAGCAGCAACTGGCTTGCTATTCTTCTTGAAGTTCCCCTTCTTTCCTTTACCCTTTTTCTTGAAACTGGTGGTCTTGTTGACCATCAACACTTGATGCTCCTTCTTGATTTCTACCTCCGCAGCCTTTAGCATTGCGAAGAGCTCGGGAATCGTCTTATCCATCCCTTGCATATTATAGTTCATCACGAAGCTCTTGTAGCTTGGTGGTAGTGACTGAAAAACTCTGTCAATGACACTATCTTCGGGAAGATTAACTCCCAGTTGAGTCAAGTGGTTGTGGTACCCAGACATTCTGAGTATATGTTCACTGACAGAACTATTCTCCTCCATCTTGCAGCTATAGAACTTATTGGAGGCTTCATATCTCTCAGTCCGGGCATTTGCTTGGAATACTAACTTCAACTCCTGGAACATCTCATATGCTCCATGACGTTCAAAACGTCGTTGAAGTCCTGGTTCTAAGCCATAAAGCATGGCACACTGAACCATTGAGTAGTCATCAGCTTTGCTCTGCCAGGTGTTCATAACATCTAGCGTTGCTCCTGCAGCGGGTTTGTCACCTAGCGGTGCTTCTAGGATGTAATTCTTCTGTGCAGCAATGAGGATAATCCTCAAGTTACGGACCCATACCGTGTAGTTTCTACCATCATCTTTCAACTTATCTTTCTCTAAGAACGCATTAAAATTCAACCGAATAACAGCACAGGCCATCTATCTACAATAACATAGACATGAAAAATACTATCAGGTACTAAGTTCATGATAAATTAAAGTTCAATTAATCAAATTACTTAAGAACTCCCACTTAGATAGACATCTCTCTAATCATCTAAGTGATCACGTGATCCATATCAACTAAACCATGTCCGATCATCACGTGAGATGGAGTAGTTTTCAATGGTGAACATCACTATGTTGATCATATCTACTATATGATTCACGCTCGACCTTTCGGTCTCAGTGTTCCGAGGCCATATCCGCATATGCTAGGCTCGTCAAGTTTAACCCGAGTACTCTGCGTGTGCAAAACTGGCTTGCACCCGTTGTATGTGAACGTAGAGCTTATCACACCCGATCATCACGTGGTGTCTCGGCACGACGAACTGTAGCAACGGTGCATACTTAGGGAGAACACTTATACCTTGAAATTAGTGAGAGATCATCTTATAATGCTACCGTTGAACTAAGCAAAATAAGACGCATAAAGGATAAACATCACATGCAATTAATATAAGTGATATGATATGGCCATCATCATCTTGTGCCTTTGATCTCCATCTCTAAAGCACCGTCATGATCACCATCGTCACCGGCTTGACACCTTGATCTCCATCAAAGCATCATTGTCATCTCTCCAACTATTGCCTCTACAACTATCGCTACAACTTAGTGATAAAGTAAATCAATTACATGGCGATTGCATTTCATACAATAAAGCGACAACCATATGGCTCCTGCCAGTTGCCGATAACTGTGTTACAAAACATGATCATCTTATACAATAAAATTTAGCATCATGTCTTGACCATATCACATCACAACATGCCCTGCAAAAACAAGTTAGATGTCCTCTACTTTGTTGTTGCATGTTTTACGTGGCTGCTACGGGCTGAGCAAGAACCGTTCTTACCTACGCATCAAAAACCACAACGTGGTATAGTGATTGCTTTTTGATCTTCAGAAAGAACCATGTTCATTGAATCCAATTCAACTAAAGCTGGAGAAACAGACACCCACTAGCCACCTGTGTGCGAAGCACGTCGGTAGAATCAGTCTCGCGTAAGTGTACGCGTAATGTCGGTCTGGGCCACTTCATCCAACAATGCCGTTGAATCAAGAATCAACTAGTGATGGCAAGCAATATGTATATACCCATGCCCATGACTCCTTTGTGTTCTACTCATGCATATAACATCTACACATAAACCTGGCTTGGATGCCACTGTTGGGTAACGCAGTAATTTCAAAAAAATTCCTAAGCACATGCAAGATCATGGTGATGCATAACAATGAGAGGGAAGAGTGTCGTCCACGTATCCTCGTAGACTGTAAGCGAACTGTTATGACAACGCGGTTGATGTAGTCGTATGTCTTCACGATCGACCGATCCCTAGTACCGAACGTACGACACCTCCGCGATCTGCACACGTTCAACTCGGTGACGTCCCGCGAACTCACGATCCAGTAGAGCTTCGAGGGAGAGTTTTGTCAGCATGACGGCGTGATGATGGTGATGATGATGCTACCGGAACAGGGCTTCCCCTAAGCACCGCTACGATATAACCAAGGTGGATTATGGTGGAGGGGGGGACCGCACACAGCTAAAAGATCAATGATCAACTTGTGTGTCCATGGGGTGCCCCCTCCCCCATATATAAAGGAGTGGAGGAGGGGGAGGGTTGGCCCTCTTTATGGCGCCCCCTGGGGAGTCCTACTCCCTCCGGGAGTAGGATTCCCCCCTTTCCTAGTAGAAGTAGGAGCCCTTCCAAGTAGGAGTAGGAGAGGAAGGAAGGAGGAGAGAGGGAGGAAGGAAAGGGGAGCCGGCTGCTACCTCTTGAGCACTGCGTTGGATTTCCCCAAAGAGGAGAGGATGATGCAGCAAAGTAGCGTAAGTATATCCCTCAGTTTTTGAGAACCAAGGTATCAATCCAGTAGGAGGCTACACGCGAGTCCCTTGTACCTACACAAAAACAATAGCTCAACGCAACCAACGCGCTTAGGGGTTGTCAATCCCTTCACGGTCACTTACGAAAGTGAGATCTGATAGAGATGATAAATAATATTTTTGGTATTTTTGGTATAGAGATGCAAAGTGAAAAGTAAAAGGCAAAGTAAAAGCAAAGTAATAATAAAGTGATGGAGATTGATATGATGAGAAAGAGACCCGAGGGCCATAGGTTTCACTAGTGGCTTCTCTCAAGAGCATAAGTATTCTACGATGGGTGAACAAATTACTGTTGAGCAATTGACAGAATTGAGCATAGTTATGAGAATATCTAGGTATGATCATGTATATAGGCATCACGTCGAGACAAGTAGACCGACTCCTGCCTGCATCTACTACTATTACTCCACTCATCGACCGCTATCCAGCATGCATCTAGAGTATTAAGTTAAAAATAGAGTAACGCCTTAAGCAAGATGACATGATGTAGAGGGATATTTTCATGCGATATGACAAAAACCCCATCTTGTTATCCTTGAGGGCAACAATACAATACGTGCCTTGCTACCCCTTCTGTCACTGGGAAAGGACACCACAAGATCGAACCCAAAGCTAAGCACTTCTCCCATGGCAAGAACAACCAATCTAGTAGGCCAAACCAAACTGATAATTCGAAGAGACTTGCAAAGATAACCAATCATACATAAAAGAATTCAGAGAAGATTCAAATATTATTCATAGATAAACTGGATCATAAACCCACAATTCATCGGTCTCAATAAACACACCGCAAAAAGAAGATTACATCGAATAGATCTCCATGAGAGAGGGGGAGAACATTGTATTGAGATCCAAAATGAGAGAAGAAGCCATCTAGCTACTAACTATGGACCCGTAGGTCTGAAGTAAACTACTCACACTTCATCGGAGGGGCTTGGATGATGATGTAGAAGCCCTCCGTGATCGATTCCCCTTCCGGCGGAGCTCCGAAACATGCCCCAAGATGGGATCTCGTGGATACAGAAAGTTGCGGCGGTGGAATTAGGTTTTTGGCTCCGTCCCCGGTCGTTTGGGGGTACGTAGGTATATATAGGAGGAAGGAGTATGTTAGTGGAGCTTCGAGGGGCCCATGAGGCAGGGGGCGCGCCCTAGGGGGGCGCCCTCCACCCTCGTTACCGCCTCGTGGCTTTCTTGACGGAGGGTCCAAGTCTCCTGGATCTTATCTGATGAGAAAATCACGTTTCTGAAGATTTCATTCCGTTTGGACTCCGTTTGATATTCTGTTTCTCCGAAACACTGAAATAGGCAAAAAACAGCAATTCTGGGCTGGGCCTCCGGTTAATAGGTTAGTCCCAAAAATAATATAAAAGTGGAAAATAAATCCCAATATAGTCCAAAACAGTAGATAATATAGCATGGAGCAATCAAAAATTATAGATACGTTGGATATGTATCAAGCATCCCCAAGCTTAATTCCTGCTCGTCCTCGAGTAGGTAAATGATAAAAAGAGAATTTTTGATGCGGAGTGCTACTTGGCATAATTTTAATTTAATTCTTCTTAATTTTGGTATGAATATTTAGATCCAAAAGATTCAAGACAAAAGTTCATATTGACATAAAAATGATAATACTTCAAGCATACTAAATAAGCAATTATGTCTTCTCAAAATAACATGGCCAAAGAAAGTTCATCCCTACAAAATCATATGGTTTAGTCATGTTTCATTTTCTTCACACAAGAATGCTCTCATCATGCACAACCCCGATGACAAGCCAAGCAACTGTTTCATACTTTAGTAATCTCAAACCTATAAACTTTCACGCAATATATGAGCGCGAGCCATGGACATAGCACTATGAGTGGAATAGAATATAATGAGGGGGTTATGTGGAGAAGACAAAAAAGGAGAAAGTCTCACATCAACGAGGCTAATCAATGGGCTATGGAGATGCCCACCGATTGATGTTAATGCAAGGAGTAGGGATTGCCATGCAACGGATGCACTAGAGCTATAAATGTATGAAAGCTCAACAAAAGAGACTAGTGGGTGTGCATCCAACTTGCTTGCTCATGAAGACCTAGGGCACTTGTGTCGGATTTCGGGTTCTGGCAGACCCTTAAGGTTCGAACTCTAGGGTGCGCACGGAGATCTTTCCCCTACCGACTCGCGCTTCTATGGCTCGCAAGAAATCTAGGCTGGAAAGAAGAGCACACAAAGGACACGAGGTTTATACTGGTTCGGGCCACCGATGTGGTGTAATACCCTACTCCAGTGTGTGGTGTAGTGGATTACCTCAGGGGTTGATGATGAACAATACAGGGGGAAGAATGGCCTCGCCAGAGGTGTTCTTGAGCTGGTGCGGTGTGTTCTACTTGGTCCGGATCTCTCTCTCTTTCTCTTCTCTCTCCCTCTCTTCTTTTTTCTTCTCTTTTTTCTGGGGATAGTCCTATTTATAGAGGCCCTGGTCCTCTTCCCAAATAATGAGTGGGAAGGGCGCCAACAATTGGCCATTTTGAAGGGGAACATCTAGTACAAGTTATCTTGACCAAAGGTGGTCTTCGGCTTCCAAAAGCACTGGTGATGACGCCGTCTTGGGCTCCACGGTGACCTCCGTCCTGCCTCTCTGCTGGTCTTGGTCTCGTTGCACTGGAATGGTAACCTTTGCCCGATGTCGTGGCCTGTGCTTGCTCCCTTTGCACCGAAGGGGAAACAAGGACACTGCGCCCGCCGGCGCCCGCCTGGCGCCCGCCTAATCTCGATCGTCATGGCTTGCGTCACGGGATCCTCGCGAGGCACCCCTGCCTTGATCTCTCCGCCTCCTCGTGAGCCTGCCTGATGAGGCTGCTCCTGAGGAAGCCTCCTGTCGTCCGCCCTGCAAGGCTTGGCCCCTTGCGAGGGTCTTGAGCTTGAGCTGATGAAGCTGGGCCGCACTGGGCCCCCACTCGAGCCACGCCGCAGGCAGGCAAGTCTGGGGACCCCCATTCCCAGAACACCGACAGTAGCCCCCGGGCTCAAGGCGCGCCCGGGCTTGGCTTAGCAGAGAAGCGAAGGGGCAAGTGCGAAGCGCCGCGGGCCCCAATAGCCTGCGGCCTTGGGCGCCGCGTGGCGATTGATTGGACGTGGGCATCTGCGCTTCCCCACGATGCCTCGAAAACCGTCCATCTGACAAAGAGGTGCCCGGGCCAGGCTTACTTGCTTTGTTCTTGTTCGCCTTGTCCGAGATCACCTTTCTCGCTCTTCTCCTTCCTGCTCCCGAAATCCTCCAGATCTGTCTCAATCCTTCCCATCCGGCACGCCATGGCGCCTCGCAAGTCCCCAACCAAGGCCTGGTACTCGCCGGCTCTGGATCCCCCGAACTTGTCGGAGAAGAATCTCGCACTCACATGCCTGATGACGGTCGCACAGGGCAGCAAGAGCGCGACTGTGCTCAAGGCCGGCTCCGAGCAGCCTGAGTACATGGGGAGCACCTTCTATCCGTTCTTTGTGAGCGCCATCATCGCCGGTCTGGTGCCTCCTTTCTCCGAGTTCTTCTTTGCTGTTCTCCGCCAATACAACTTGCAAGCTCTGCATCTCCACCCCAACTCTGTTCTTCTCCTGGCGATTTTCGCTTACTATTGCGAGGCTCATGTTGGGGTGAAGCCCTCGGTGGCCTTGTTGCGCCACTATTTTTCCCTTCGGGTTTCTCGTGCCCATGTCTCCGCATGCACGAGCTTTATCGCATACTCCAACTCCAATGCTATCTCGAAGCCTAGGAAGAGAATTGAAGGCTTCCGGAGCAAGTGGGTCATGGTGGACGTCGGGCGCCTCCACCCCCGACTGGTGTTGCCTACGGGGCAGCCCAAGGCCGTTGACGCGTGGTCCCGCGCGGAGCTCGTTGACCCCCGTGCGAAGGCGGTGCTGAAGAGGATGAACGCGGACCTGAGGCCAGGCAACTTGGGGGCGGCGAAGCTGACCGGGGCTACACTCCTGAGGGAGTTCTTGGAGCACCGGGTGGCTCCACTCCAGGAGCACTCGCTCCCATTGTGGAGGCTTGGGGAAGCGGACGCCGCCCTGCGCCCAGGCTCCGAGGCCCTGACTGACGAGGATCTAGTCGCGGCCCTCCACTCCTTGGTTGGGGGAGACGTGGCGAGCCCGGTGGACGCCCCCGTCCCCCTGTTCCTTCATGACGACTGGGAGTAGGTGGTGAACACCATGCCCACCTTCAATGGTGAGGGGCTAGTGCCTGCGGAAGCTCCCGAGGATCTGGCGGCGCTGGCGATGGTGGACGTGTCCTCCGGCAGCTCCAGCGGGAGTGAGAGGGAAGAAGAGGCGGAGGAGGAAGAGTCTGACTCTGAGGCGACTGGCGAGGAGTCGGGGGAGTCCTTCCCTCGGCGCAGGTCCCGGGCCCTCCGCTCCATGCCGGACGACGACGAGGCTGGCGCCAGGCGAGGAGGGGAGGACTCTCCCTTGGTCACAAGGAAGGGCAGGTCGGGGCCAGTTCTCCCAGGGTCTGCTCTGGTCCCCGGGCGGTCTGAGGCCAGCTCCAGCCCTCCTGATGTGCCTTCTGCTTCTGGGCCTCCCAAGGCTGACCCTAGCTGCAGGCTCTCGGGCTTCAAGTTTGGCCGGAAGCTGCTGGAGTCCGCGAACGATGACCGGTAAGTGCTCGATTCGTGCTTCTCTTGGTTTCTGCCGCCGAGGCTTGACGTCTGCACTCTTTTGCTAGGCCGGCACCTGCAGCGAAGAGGTTGAGAGGGGCTTCTGCGGCCCTGCTTGGGGCGAGTCCATCTACCGGGGTGGCGCCTTCATCTGCTGGGGAAGGAGACGGCGAGGCTCATGCCTCCCCTGCCTGATCGTCTTCGCGAGGCCAACTGGGACGCTTCGGCGAGGAGTCAGCCCCCGTGGCCCCGCTGACCCTGGAGGCTGCTGCGCTCGATGCTGCAGCCGGGGTAGCCAAGGCCTAGGTGGTTCCTTCCTACCAAGTTGTGATCATGCTGCCGTCCTCTCCGCCCGCTCCACTGGTTCCCGTCTCTTCTGATCCCTCTGCCGCCGTCCTGGACCGGTTCGCCAACAAACTGAGCCAGCTGCGGGAGGATCTTCTGAGCGTGGACCCTCGCCTAGTGGCCGGGCGCCTGGAGCTAGCTTCTGGCTGGGCCCGTTCTGCCGCCTCCGTCCGAGCAGCGCTGAGCCAGGCCATGTCGGCCTCCGATGGGGAGAAGCAGGCTGCCATCCAAGCCAAGGCCGCTCGCGACGCTGCCTTGGGCGACGCCGCAGCTGCCCAGGGCCGCTGCAAGGCGCTGGAGGTCGAGCTGCAAGGCCTGCGCGACGAGCTCGCCAAGGAGGTCTGCGGCCGCCACGAGAAGGAGGAGATGAAGGCTCGGGAGGCTGCCATCAAGGATCGGGGCACCAAGCTTGATGACCGCTGCAGCCGGTTGGAGACGCTAGAGCGATCGCTGAAGGCGGAGAGGACCAAGCTAGACGCCAAGGCGAAGGTGCTGGCTGAGGATCGGGTGGCCTTCGCGCAACTGGAGAAGAAAGCTTGCGCCGCGCTGAAGACGCTTTACGAGGGCAGCTTGGAGGAGCCGTTGGCTGGTGCGGAGGACGGCCCCGCCGAGCTGCTTCCCTTCCTGGTCCGTGCGCTTGAAGATGTCGCAGACGGCCTCGGCCCCACGGCTGAGGCCGAGGCGCGTGCCCTGTCTTCTGCAACGCTGACGCATGTCCTCAGCCACGTCTACCTGCGCGACCCCAACGTCGACCTCGAGAGCCTGCTGGAACCCGTGAGCGGCGACCTTGCCGCTGCTGCCGCTGAGGCCATGAAAGGCCGAGCCGAGGCTTTGCTGGGGAGGTTCCGCGCCTTCAGTACCTTGCCCGGGCGCGGTGCCGCCAGCTCCGCGGCCTCAGGAGGCGGAGTCGCCCAGCGTGACTCCACCACAGGCGGCGACGCCACTGGAGAGTGATCCCTTCGCGGCTTCTGTCCTGTTTTTACTCCTGCAACATGCACCATGCCTCGTGGAGGCGTTTAAACTTGTGTTTGGTGTCGTGAAACAATCTATGGCTTGTAATATTTGCTTTAAATTTCCTGGAATTTGCATTTTCCCCTCCTATTTGCTTGTGCTCTACGTCGGCAGGGCCCGGCCCCGTGCATACCTCAACCGCCGTTAGCCCCGACCGGAAACCAGGACGGGACTAAGGAGTGAGGGGCTACGTGGCAAGTTAGGCTCCTGAGTCGCGATGCTCAGGAGTCCCCCTTGACGCGCGAGCAACAAGTAGGGAAGGGGGAGCAAAGGAGTGGATTGGTCGTTCTGCGTCGGCAGGGCCCGGCCCCGCGCATACCTCAACCGCCGTTAGCCCCGACCGGAAACTAGGACGGTACTAAGGAGTGAGGGGCCACGTGGCAAGTTAGGCTCCTGAGTCGCGATGCTCAGGAGTCCCCCTTGACGTTCAAACGAGTTTTCATACCTTGGCTCCGCTTGGGGAGGGGCACGCGACGACCAGGTCCGAGGGACCTGGCTGGGTGGCGTGCGCTCGGGCATGGCCCGGGCATAGCCCCCGTGTCCAGCCCCCTCGCGCGGCACTCCCAAGGGGAGGCGTTGCGATGGTGCCAGACATTGGGCTCCGGGCTCCCTGAGGTTGGTACGGCCGTGGGCCTCCCTCAGTTGTTTATCACCAGCGTGGAGCATAGCGCTTCCGTATGTGTACGGGCATAGCCGCTCCTCGGCAGTGTCGTCAGCCAGCGCGGAGCATGGTGCTTCCACTGGTACATGGGAGGGGGGCTCCCCTCTGGGAGGAGCCCCTGGGGCGTGTACAGCCCCACCCCGACACGTGGCCGGCACGGTAGGGCTAGGAGAGGTGTATCTGGGCACTCGTGAGCCAGCGCGGGACTCACGAGGCCCTACCTCGAGGGGGGTTGCGCCTGGCTCTGGGCCTTTATCAATGGTGTGTTCCTGCAGGGTGGTTAGAATGCAAATGCTCTACGTCCTCAGGTCCCGGCCCTCGAGCAAGCTCAGCCGCCGCTGGTATGACAGGTCGCGATGCCGTGGGTCAAGGCCAGGGGGTGAGGGCTGGAGAGCCAGTAGGAGCCCATGAGTCGCGATGCTCTGGTACCCCCCTTTTAACGTGCAAGCGCTTTGCATGAGAGCAGAGAAGTCCGCGATAAGCAGTAGATGACGATCATGGGAACCAGATTAAGCGCAGAGGAGCAAATTCATTTCAAGTAGATGCGGGAAAAGAAAACGCCGTTGGGCCAGGCCCGAGCAACTTGGAGATGATGCAGCCCGAGGGGCGCCCCCAACAAGGTAGATAAAGAGCGTAAGCAAAACAGATACATGCCACAGGGACGGACCCACACGGCCTGGGAACGACGTGGCCCTGGGGGCTCTCCCAGCTAAAAATGGAACTTTAAAGATGTCACCTGATGCCGTTGAAGATGAAGTGATGCCGAAGAAGTGGGCGACGCGCGGTGAAGACGTCGACCCTCACGAGCCCCGAGGCCCAGGAGCCTCGGGAGGCTCCGGGGGCACGAGTAGGTCTTCGAGGGCCATCTCCACCTCCGCCAGGAACGCACAATGCCTGACCTCCTGAGCCTCTAGAATGCTCCTCAGCAGGCGCTGATGAGCGGCGACCGCGTCCGGCAGGCCGAAAGGCATGCGAACATAGCTGTGAGGTGGACCCTCGCAACGCCCTACGCCCGAAGGCCAGAGGAGCTCCTGAGACGCGGCTCGGTTGAGCCCTGGCACGTCGATGCAGACGCGCAGCCCACCATCCTCACCTGGATGTGGGGCCACGGCGGGCAAGCGGCGGCTACCGCGCATGACTCTCAACTCCTGTAGCTCCTGGGTGTTTCCTGCGATGAACTCCTGAGGGTTTGGTCTTCCTTGCCTCGTACCTTCCTAAGGGAAACGTGCCTGGAAGCACCCCTCCAAGTGGTGCCCGAGCGCCTCCCTCGTGACCTTGGCAAAGTCGGTGGCTCTCCAAGAAAGAGCCCCCGAGCCCTGCCTGAGGAGGGCGCCAGGCGCACTTTCCTATGCGACAGAGGGTGGCGCTCCCTGAACGGGCGCAAATCCTGACGCAACGCCTTCGGAGGCGCCTGCCTCCTTATGGCTTGGGCCAGGCGAAGCCTTCTTCTTCTTAAGGGTCGCCTCGGGAAGTCTTCCGCTCTTGTGATCTGGGTCTTCGATTGCTGCGGCTTGGAATGCACGCTCAAGTGAACACACCGCGCGCGTCCCTTTCCTCACAGGGTACGGTGATGACTCCATCGCCTCCTGGCATCTTGAGGACATTGTAGCCATGGTGAGTCACTACCATGAACTTGGCTAGGGCTGGGTACCCAAGGATGGCGTTGTATGGCAGGAGAATGTGGGCGACGTCGAAGTCGATGAGCTCAGTGCGGTAGTTTTTGCGCTGCCCGAAGGTGACTGGCAGGCGAACTTGCCCTATCGGAACAGTGGAACCATCAGTGACTCCTGAGAACGGCTTGGTCGGCTGGAGCTGATCATACATCACTTGGAGATTGTCGAACGTCTCGACGGACAGGACGTTGAGTCCTGCTCCGCCATCAACGAGGGTCCTGGTGACCTGCACATTGCTGATGACCGGGGAGCAAAGCATCAGGAGAACTCCGGCCGTTGCCGCGCACTTGAGCTGATCCGTTGAGCTGAACGTGATGGCGCACGCAAACCACCTGAGAGGGCGTGTGGCCTCAAGCTTGGGGAGGACTGCATTCACCTCGCAAGCAAACTGCTTGAAGATGCGTTGTGATGCTGGGGCCTGGGCGCCACCCAAGATGCAAGTGATTGTGCGCGGCTCATGGAAGGCCCCTCGTCTTGATGTTGGTCTTCGTTCCTTCTTGGTGGTGGCAGTAGAGGAGGGAGGCCTGCGTTGCCGTGCGGGCAATCCTCATGAGGCTGATCCCTCCAGCCTCCCTCGCGAGGCTGGTCCTGCCAGCGTTCCTCGCGAAGTCGGTCACGCCACCCTTGGCGAGGGCCATGGTCTTCCCATCGTCCTCCACCTCTCCTCCTCGGCCATAGCCCCTGTCGTTGCGCTCGGGGCGTCAGCCGATACGCCCATCTCGCACGGCCCTGAGCTCTTGGCATTCGTTGGTGTTGTGGGTGTGGAGGTCGTGGTACACGCAGTATCGGCTGCCCTTGGATGACTCAGGCTGATCCCTGCCTCGCTTGGTGTCTGGTTCCACTGCGAGCACGGCAGCTCCCTTACGCTTCGCGTCCTTGGCCTTGGGCTTTTTCTCTTCTGGGTCGGCAGCCGGGAGCTCGAGGAGGGAGAGGCGCCCTTCCTCAGCCCTGGCGCACTTTGTCGCCAAGTTGAACAACTCCAGGGATGTGCACAGGTCTTCATGGATTGCCAGCTCCTCCTTCATCTTGATGTCGCGCAGGCCATCGGAGAAGGCTGAGATAATGGCTTCCTCAGTCACCCTGGGGATCTTGAGGCGAGCGTTGTTGAAGCGCTGGATGTATTTCTGCAAGGTTTCCCCTGGTTGTTGCTTGACGCGGCGCAGGTCGCTTATGGCCGGGGGCCGGTCGCGAGTGCCCTGGAAGTTGGCGATGAAGCGAGTGCGCATCTCGTCCTAGGAGGAGATCGTGCTGGGAGCCAGGTTCAGGAGCCAGGTGCGGGCGCCGTCCTTGAGTGCCATGGGAAACCAGTTCGCCATGACCTTTTCATCTCCATTGGCGGCTTCGATGCCCAGCTCGTAGAGCTCTAGGAATTTCGTGGGGTCTGCCGTGCCATCGTAGCGAGGGGGCAGATCAAGCTTGAATTTGCCTGGCCATGTGATGCCGCGTAGCTCGGGGGTGAAGGCGCGGCAGCCTGCTGTGGCCATCGTCGCCCTTTGCTGGTGCTGGGCCCGCTCCTGGTGATTACCACGCGCCGCCGCCTGGAGCAGCGCGGGGTCTCGGCGTGGAGGCGCAGTGACGCGATCTTGGCGCGCCGGTGCTGGGAGCGCGCGAGCACCTTCTTGAGGACGAGGGATCTCTTGGCAGCTCCCTTCTTGCCGCGCAGGCGCCGGACATGGAGGGTCTCGCCCTGGGGCTGCGCGCCTTGGAGCCAGGGCACCTTCTTGGGGAGGAGGTGGCGGAGGCGCCTGCTGATCCTTGCCCCCTGCGCAGAATGGAGGGCAAGGCAGCGAGAAGGATGGCAAAGGAGAGCCCCCTGCGGCGCTGACGAGCTCGGTGATGCAGGTGAGCCAGTCCTCGTAGAGGTCGTCGACGGGGTGGTAGTGCAGGAGCTCTCTTGCCAGGAACAGCGCGGCGTGCGCGTCCGTGGGGGTGTGACGGGCATGGGACAACGAATCGGTTGGAGTCAGTGACGGGGTTGCGGTGCGGCCCTCCCGCCGCACCAAAGGATGCTGGGACGAGGCCTGATGCTCGCTCCTCGCCGGGCCGGTGGTGACGTTGGCGGCAGGCGACGGGGAACGACGAGGGTGTCCGCCGACGGGCGCTGTCTGGGCGACGCGGGTGGCGAGAGCAGCCCGGCGCTCGGCACGAGCCCGACGAGCGTCAGCCATGGACACGACGGAAGATCACACGCGAACAACGGAAGAAAGATTCTGACACACCCCTACCTGGCGCGCCAAATGTCGGATTTCGGGTTCCGGCAGACCCTTAAGGTTCGAACTCTAGGGTGCGCACGGAGATCTTTCCCCTACCGACTCGCGCTTCTATGGCTCGCAAGAAATCTAGGCTGGAAAGAAGAACACACAAAGGACACGAGGTTTATACTGGTTCGGGCCACCGATGTGGTGTCATACCCTACTCCAGTGTGTGGTGTAGTGGATTGCCTCAGGGGCTGATGATGAACAATACAGGGGGAAGAATGGCCTTGCCAGAGGTGTTCTTGAGCTGGTGCGGTGTGTTCTACTTGGTCCGGATCTCTCTCTCTCTCTCTCTTTCTCTTCTCTCTCCCTTTCTTCTTTTTTCTTCTCTTTTTTTCTGGGGCTAGTCCTATTTATAGAGGCCCTGGTCCTCTTCCCAAATAATGAGCGGGAAGGGCACCAACAATTGGCCATTTTGAACGGGAACATCTAGTACAAGTTATCCTGACCAAAGGTGGTCTTCGGCTGCCAAAAGCACTGGTGATGACGCCGTCTTGGGCTCCACGGTGACCTCCGTCCTACCGCTCTGCTGGTCTTGGTCTCGTTGCACCGGAATGGTAACCTTTACCCAATGCCTTGGCCTGTGCTTGCTCCCTTTGCACCGAAGGGGAAACAAGGACACTGCGCAGGCCGGCGCCCGCCTAATCTCGATCGTCATTGCGTCACGGGCTCCTCGCGAGGCACCCCTGCCTTGATCTCTCCGCCTCCTCACGAGCCTGCCTGATGAGGCTGCTCCTGAGGAAGCCTCCTGTTGTCTGCCCCGCAAGGCTTGGCCCCTTGCGAGGGTCTTGAGCTTGATCTGATGAAGCTGGGCCGCACTGGGCCCCACTCGAGCCACGCCGCAGGCCGCAGGCAGGCAAGTCTGGGCAGCCGATAGAAGTAGACGAAAGGGGGGATGCCTTCCGGGGCATCCCCAAGCTTTGAATTTTAGGTGTCCTTAGATTATCTTGGGAGTTCCATGGGCATCCCCAAGCTTAGGCTGCCACTCCTTGTTCCATAATCCATCAAATCATTACCCAAAACTTGAAAACTTCACAACACAAAACTTAAAGTAGAAAATCTCGTGAGCTCCGTTAGCGAAAGAAAACAAAAGACCACTTCAAGGTACTGTAATGAACTCATTCTTTATTTATATTGGTGTTATACCTACTGTATTCCAACTTCTCTATGGTTTATAAACTATTTTACTAGCCATAGATTCATCAAAATAAGCGAACAACACATGAAAAACAGAATCTGTCAAAAACAGAACAGTCTGTAGTAATCTGTAGCTAGCGCAAGATCTGGAACCCCAAAAATTCTAAAATAAATTGCTGGACGTGAGGAATTTATCTATTAATCATATGCAAAAATAATTAACTAAATATCACTTTTCAAATAAAAATGAAAGCAGTTCTCGTGAGCGCTAAAGTTTCTGTTTTTTACAGCAAGTTCAACAAGACTTTCCGCAAGTCTTCCCAACGGTTCTACTTGGCACAAACACTAATTAAGCACAAAAAACACAACCAAAACAGAGGCTAGATAAATTATTTATTACTAAAAATGAGCAAAAATCAAGGAATAAAACTAAAATTGGGTTGCCTCCCAACAAGCGCTATCGTTTAACGCCCCTAGCTAGGCATAACAAGCAAGAATAGATCTAGGTATTGCCATCTTTGGTAGGCAATCCATAAGTGGATCTCATGATAGATTCATATGGTAATTTTATTTTATTTCTAGGGAAGTGTTCCATGCCCTTTTTTAATGGAAATTGAAATCTAATATTCCCTTCCTTCATATCAATAATTGCACCAACCGTTCTAAGGAAAGGTCTACCGAGAATAATAGGGCAAGAAGGATTGCAATCTATATCGAGAACGATAAAATCTACGGGCACATAATTCCTATTTGCAACAATAAGAACATCCTTAATTCTTCCCATAGGTTTCTTAATATTGGAATCCGCAAGATGCAAGTTTAGAGAGCAATCATCAAAATCACGGAAATCTAGCAAATCACACAAAGTTTTGGGAATAGTAGAGACACTAGCACCCAAATCACACAAAGCATAAAACTCATAATCTTTAATTTTAATTTTAATAGTAGGTTCCCACTCATCATAAAGTTTTCTAGGGATATAAACTTTCAACTCAAGTTTTTCTTCATAAGTTTGCATCAAGGCATCAATGATATGTTCGGTAAAGGCTTTATTTTGACTATAAGCATGAGGAGAATTTAGCACGGATTGCAACAAGGAAATACAATCAATTAAAGAGCAATTTTCATATTAAATTTCTTGAAATCCAATATAGTGGGTTTAGCAACATCTAGGGTTTTATTTCTTTTAATCCCACTTTTATCAATTTCATCATCAAGATCTAAATACTCCGAATTTTTAGAAAGCCTTCTAGGTAAAGGTGGATCATATTCAGTTTCATCAAGATTTATATTGCAAAACAAAGATTTAATAGGAGACACATCAATAACTTTTAGATCTTCATCTTGATTTTCATAGGAATTGGAAGAACACGCTTTAATAAAGGCATCTTTCATAGCACGTGTCCTAGTGGTTCTTTCCTTGCACTCATCAATGGAAATTCTCATGGCTTTGAGAGACTCATTGATATCATGCTTAGGAGGAAAAGATCTAAGCTTTAAATAATCACCCTCAAGAGAAATTCTATCAACGTTCCTAGCCAAATCATCAATCTTAAGCAATTTTTCTTCAATCATAGCATTAAAATTCTTTTGCAAAGTAATAAATTCTTTAATATTAGATTCAAAATCAGAGGGCATCTTATTATAATTTCCATAAGAGTTGTTGTAGGAATTTCCATAATTATTAGAAGGATTACTAGGGTAAGGCCTAGGATTAAAATTCCCTCTATACGCATTGTTACCAAAATTATTCCTACCGACAAAATTCACACCCATGGATTCATTATTATTCTCAATCAAAGTAGACAAAGGCATATCATTAGGATCAGAAGAAACACTCTTAGTAGCAAATAATTTCATAAGTTCATCCATCTTTCCACTCAAAACATTAATTTCTTCTATCGCATGCACTTTTTTTATTAGTGGATCTTTCAGTGTGCCATTGAGAATAATTAACCATAATATTATCTAGGAGTTTAGTAGCATCTCCTAAAGTGATTTCCATAAAAGTGCCTCCCGCGGCCGAATCTAAAAGATTTCTAGAAGCAAAATTCAATCTGGCATAAAATTTTTGTATAATCATCCACAAATTCAAACCATGAGTAGGGCAATTACGTATCATTAATTTCATTATCTCCCAAGCTTGTGCAACATGTTCATGATCAAGTTGCTTAAAATTCATAATATCGTTTCTAAGAGAGATGATCTTAGCGGGAGGAAAATACTTAGAGATAAAAGCATCTTTGCACTTGTTCCATGAATCAATACTATTTTTAGGCAAAGATGAAAACCAAGTTTTAGCGCGATCTCTAAGCGAAAAAGGAAATAGCTTCAATTTAACAATATCATTATCGACATCTTTCTTCTTTTGCATGTCACACAAATCAACGAAGCTATTAAGATGGGTAGCGGCATCTTCACTAGGAAGGCCGGAGAACGGATCTTTCATGACAAGATTCAGCAAAGCAGCATTAATTTCACAAGATTCAGCATCGGTAAGAGGAGAAATCGGAGTGCTAAGGAAATCATTATTGTTGGTATTGGTGAAGTCACACAATTTGGTATTATCTTGAGCCATCGCGACAAACAAGCAATCCAACACACGAGCAAAAAGCAAACGGGCAAAAGAGGCCAATAGAGAGGGAGGATAGAGAGAGAGGGCGAATAAAACGGCAATGGTGAAGTGGGGGAGAGGAAAACGAGAGGCAAATGGCAAATAATGTAATGCGGGAGATAGGGATTCTGATGGGTACTTGGTATGTTGACTTTTGCGCAGACTCCCCGACAACGGCGCCAGAAATTCTTCTTGCTACCTCTTGAGCACTGCGTTGGATTTCCCCGAAGAGGAGAGGATGATGCAGCAAAGTAGCGTAAGTATTTCCCTCAGTTTTTGAGAACCAAGGTATCAATCCAGTAGGAGGCTACGCGCGAGTCCCTTGTACCTACACAAAAACAATAGCTCAACGCAACCAACGCGCTTAGGGGTTGTCAATCCCTTCACGGTCACTTACGAAAGTGAGATCTGATAGAGATGATAAATAATATTTTTGGTATTTTTAGTATAGAGATGCAAAGTGAAAAGTAAAAGGCAAAGTAGAAGCAAAGCAATAATAAAGTGATGGAGATTTATATGATGAGAAAGAAACCCCGGGGGCCATAGGTTTCACTAGTGGCTTATCTCAAGAGCATAAGTATTCTACGGTGGGTGAACAAATTACTGTTGAGCAATTGACATAATTGAGCATAGTTATGAGAATATCTAGGTATGATCATGTATATAGGCATCACGCCCGAGACAAGTAGACCGACTCCTGCCTGCATCTAGTACTATTACTCCACTCATCGACCGCTATCCAGCATGCATCTAGAGTATTAAGTTAAAAACAGAGTAACGCCTTGAGCAAGATGACATGATGTAGAGGGATAGTTTCATGCAATATGATAAAAACCCCATCTTGTTATCCTCGATGGCAACAATACAATACGTGCCTTGATGCCCCTTCTGTCACTAGGAAAGGACACCACAAGATCGAACCCAAAGCTAAGCACTTCTCCCATGGCAAGAACAACCAATCTTGTAGGCCAAACCAAACTGATAATTCGAAGAGACTTGCAAAGATAACCAATCATACATAAAAGAATTCAGAGAAGATTCAAATATTATTCATAGATAAACTGGATCATAAACCCACAATTCATCGGTCTCAACAAACACACCGCAAAAAGAAGATTACATCGAATAGATCTCCACGAGAGAGGGGGAGAACATTGTATTGAGATCCAAAAAGAGAGAAGAATCCATCTAGCTACTAACTCTGGACCCGTAGGTCTGAAGTAAACTACTCACACTTCATCGGAGGGGCTTGGATGATGATGTAGAAGCCCTCCGTGATCGATTCCCCTTCCAGCGGAGCTCCGGAACAGGCCCCAAGATGGGATCTCGTGGATACAGAAAGTTGCAGCGGTGGAATTAGGTTTTTGGCTCCGTCCCCGATCGTTTGGGGGTACGTAGGTATATATAGGAGGAAGACGTACATCGGTGGAGCTTCGAGGGGCCTACAAGGTAGGGGGCGCGCCCTAGGGGGGGCGCCCTCCACCCTCGTGACCGCCTCGTGGCTTTCTTGACGGAGGGTCCAAGTCTCCTGGATCTTATCTGATGAGAAAATCACGTTTCCGAAGATTTCATTCCGTTTGGACTCCATTTGATATTCTGTTTCTCCGAAACACTGAAATAGGCAAAAAACAGCAATTCTGGGCTGGGCCTCCGGTTAATAGGTTAGTCCCAAAAATAATATAAAAGTGGAAAATAAAGCCCAATATAGTCCAAAACAATAGGTAATATAGCATGGAGCAATCAAAAATTATAGATACGTTGGAGACGTATCACCGGCCCCCTCCCAATTCGGATTGGGCTTGGGGGGCGCGCCTCCCTCCTCTCCCTTCCCTCTCCTCTATTCCACTAAGGCCCAATAAGGCCCATATACTCCATGGGGGGTTTCGGTAACCTCCCGGTACTCCGAAAAAATGCCCAAACCACTCGGAACCATTCCGATGTCCAAATATAGGCTTACAATATATCGATCTTTATGTCTCGACCATTTCGATACTCCTCGTCATGTCCGTGAACAA
The DNA here is from genome assembly GCF_003073215.2 of Triticum urartu. NCBI lineage: Eukaryota > Viridiplantae > Streptophyta > Magnoliopsida > Poales > Poaceae > Triticum > Triticum urartu. Next base: position 605,755,876 of record NC_053026.1, on the reverse strand, counting down.
ATCCGGGACTCCGGACTACCTTCGGTACATCAAAACACATAAACTTGTAATACCGATCGCCACCGAATGTTAAGCGTGCGAACCCTACGGGTTCGAGAACTATGTAGACATGACCGAGACTCGGCTCCTGTCAATAACCAATAGCGGAACCTGGATGCTCATATTGGTTCCTACATATGTATGAAGATCTTTATCGGTCAAACAGCATAACGGTATACGTTGTTCCCTTTGTCATCGGTATGTTACTTGCCCGAGATCCGATCGTCGGTATCTCAATACCTAGTTCAATCTCGTTACCGGCAAGTCTCTTTACTCGTTCCGTAATGCTACATCCCGTAACTAACTCTTTAGCTACATTGCTTGCAAGGCTTATAGTGATGTGCATTACCGAGGGGGCCCAGAGATACCTCTCCGACGATCGGAGTAACAAATCTTAATCTTGATCCATGTTAACTCAACAAACACCATCAGAGACACCTGTAGAGCACCTTTATAATCACCCAATTACGTTGTGACGTTTGGTAGCACACAAAGTGTTCCTCCGGTATCCGGGAGTTGCATGATCTCATAGTCATAGGAACATGTATAGTTATGGAAAAAGCAATAGCAACAAAACAAAACAATCATCATGCTAAGCTAACGGATGGGTCAAGTCAATCACATCATTCTCTAATGATGTGCTCCCGTTAATCAAATGACAACTCATGTCCATGGTTAGGAAACATAACCATCATTGATTCAACGAGCTAGTCAAGTAGAGGCAAACTAGCGACACTCTGTTTGTCTATGTATTCACACATGTACTAAGTTTCCAGTTAATACAATTCTAGCATAAATAATAAACATTTATCATGATATAAGGAAATATAAATAACAATTTATTATTGCCTCTAGGGCATATTTCCTTCAATAAGGAAATATAAATAACAACTTTATTATTGCCTCTAGGGCATATTTCCTTCAGTCTCCCACTTGCACTAGAGTCAATAATGTAGTTCACATCGCCATGTGATTTAACACCAATAGTTCACATCACCATGTGATTAGTTCACATCGCCATGTGACTAATACCCAAAGGGTTTTACTAGAGTCAATAATCTAGTTCACATCGCTATGTGATTAACACCCAAAGAATACTAAGGTGTGATCATGTTTTGCTTGTGAGAGAAGCTTAGTCAATGGGTCTGTCATATTCAGAGCCGTATGTATTTTGCAAATTTTCTATGTCTACAATGCTCTCCATGGAGCTACTCTAGCTAATTGCTCCCACTTTCAATATGTATCCAGATTGTGACTCGGAGTCATCCGGATCAGTGCAAAAGCTTGCGTCGGCGTAATTCTTTACGACGAACTCTTTATCACCTCCATAACCGAGAAATATCTCCTTAGTCTTCTAAGGATAATTTTGACCGTTGTGAAGTGATCCACTCCTGGATCAATATCGTACCCCCTTGCCAAACTCATGGCAAGGTACACAATAGGTTTGGTACACAACATAACATACTTTATAGAACCTATGACTGAGGCATAGGGAATGACTTTTCATTCTCTTTCTATTTCCTGCCGTGGTCAGATTTTGAGTCTTTACTCAACTTCACACCTTACAACTCAAGCAAGAACTCCTTCTTTGACTGATCCATTTAGAACTCCTTCAAAATCTTATCAAGGTATGTACTTATCGAAAGTCTTATCAAGAGTCTTGATCTATCTTTATAGATCTTGATGCCCAATATGTAAGTAGCTTCACTGAGGTCTTTCATTGAAAAATTCTTATTCAAGTATCCTTTTATGCTATTCAGAAATTCTGTATTATTTCCAATCAACAATATGTCATCCACATATAATACCAGAAATGCTACAGAGCTCCCACTCACTTTCTTGTAAATACAGGCTTCTCCAAAAGTCTGTATAAAACCATATGCTTTAATCATACTATCAAAGCGTACATTCCAACTCCGAGAAGCTTGCACCAGTCCATAAATGGATCACTGGAGTTTACACACTTTGTTAGCACCTTTCGGATTGTCAAAACCTTTCTGGTTACATCATATACAACTTTTCTTTAAGAAATCCATTAAGGAATGCATTTTGACACCCATTTGCAAAATTTCATAAAATGCGGCAATTGCTAACATGATTCGGACAGACTTTAATCATAGTTACGAGTGAGAAACTCTCATCGTAGTCAACACCTTGAACTTGTCGAAAAACCTTTTGCGACAATTCGAGCTTTGTAGATAGTAACACTACTATCAGTGTCTGTCTTCCTCTTGACGATCCATTTAATCTCAATGGCTCGCTGATTATCGGGCAAGTCAATCAAAGTCCATAGTTTGTTCTCATACATGGATCCCATCTCAGATTTCATGGCCTCAAGCCATTTTGTGGAATCTAGGCTCATTGTCGCTTCCTCATAGTTCGTAGGTTCGTCATGGTCTAGTAACATGACTTCCAGAAAGGATTATCGTATCACTCTGGTGCGGACCATACTCTGGTTGACCTACGAGGTTCGGTAGTAACTTGATTTGAATTTTCATGATCATGATCATTAGCTTCCTCACTAATTGGTGTAGGAATCACTGGAACTGATTTCTGTGATGAACTAATTTCCAATTCGGGAGAAGGTACAATTACCTCATCAAGTTCTACTTTCCTCCCACTCACTTCTTTTGAGAGAAACTCCTTGTCTAGAAAGGATCCATTCTTAGCAACAAAGATCTTGCCTTTGGATCTGTGATAGAAGGTGTACCCAATAGTTTCTTTTTGGGTATCCTATGAAGACGCACTTCTCCAATTTGGGTTCGATCTTATCAGGCTGAAGTTTTTTCACATAAGCATCGCAACCTCAAACTTTAAGAAACGACAGCTTAGGTTTCTTACCAAACCATAGTTCATACGATGTCGTCTCAACGGATTTAGATGGTGCCCTATTTAACGTGAATGCAGCTGTCTCTAATGCATAACCCCAAAACAATAGTGGTAAATCGGTAAGAGACATCATAGATCGCACCATATCTAATAAAGTACGGTTACGACATTCGGACACACCATTACGCTGTGGTGTTCCAGGTGGTGTGAGTTGCGAAACTATTTCACATTGTTTCAAAGGAAGACCAAACTCGTAACTCAAATATTCTCCTCCACGATCAGATCATAGAAATTTTATTTTCTTGTTACGATGATTTTCCACTTCACTCTGAAATTCTTTGAACTTTTCAAATATTCTAGACTTATGTTTCATTAAGAAGATATACCCATATCTGCTCAAATCATCTGTGAAGGTCAGAAAATAATGATACCCACCACGAGCCTCAACACTCATCGGACCGCATACATCGGTATGTATTATTTCCAATAATGTCGTGGAATTGTCACGGCAGATGTCCTAGAGCAAGGACTTAGTCGTAGGGCCATCACACTAGGAAGCTTAAAGGGGTTAATCGGGACAAAGGACACGAGAGGGTTTTATACTAGTTTGCCCCTTACGATGAAGGTAAAAGCCTACGTCTAGTTGGGATTGGTATTGCTGGGGTTTTGATCACCAAGAGGCTCAACTCGCTGGCTTGGTTATCGATTGGTTGTTTCTTGCCCTAAGCCGCCACCGGGTCATCCCCTTATATACATGGGTTGACGCCTGGTGGCCTACAGAGTCCCGGCTGGCTCATAATCATGTCCGGCTCGGTGACTTCCTTTACATGCTTTTTCTTACAAGTCTTTCCTTACATACGGCAGTTTACAATATCGGGCCTTAAGCCGCCTCCAGGCCTTTGGGCCTTCTATAAGGTTTAATAAACTATCGTCTTGAATGTTTACTGGGCTTCTTGCATAACCCGACATTGGGGCTGACCCGGCCCCTCCTGGGCGGGTCATGTTTGATAATAATATCCCCCAAATTTAGGCCCCAGGTTGACTTTGAATTTCATTCTTTGTCAATCTTAAATACTTAGACCAAAATCCATCTTCTTATCTTCGCTGAAGTTTTTGTAACCCGCCATGACGTCATCTCTTGAAAATGCAAAAACTTTCATGACGTCATCTCCCAATGGATCTTTTATATTTAATGCTTCCCAAGAACCGAGGCGTCTGTGTAGCTAGATAACCATTATTCGGCTCTCCTCAATCTTCGCGCCTGTCTGTTTGCATCTTTCCCTTATAAATAGGCATGCCTCGGCCTTCCTCATTCTCCTCTCTCGCTCCGTCTTCTTCCTCTCGCGCACCCCCTGCTGCTCGAGCTTCGCCGCCGCCGCACTTCACCTCCGTCTCCGTCGACGTTGGCCGCTGCATCAACCTCCAGAGAACAATGGCGACCTCCGCAGAAGACCTGTGACTATAAGTTCTCTTATTTTCACTTCTCAGATCCGCACTTAGGGTTTCCAGATTCTTTCGTGTTCTTCCGAGTTCATCGTAGTCCCTTGTAGTTTTTTCCACTGCAGGACTCTTCTTGATCCAAAAGAATATATATATGCTCGTGCGGTAGCGTTCTAGTGCCTTTTCTTGATCCACAGATCCCTTGCTCTGTTTCAAAGGCTGCATTAGAACTTACATACTCTTCTGCGCTGAACTTTTTTAGGTCTAGAATTTTTTTCCATTTTGAATAGCCATTTGATCTGGAATAATACCAAACAATTTAGGAAACTTGTTTGTCTCAACACTTAGCTGAAATTGCCTTCTTCAAATATCTGTAGTCATGGCGGCTTATCATGCCGGCTTAATTTTCCTTATTTGTCATTAGCCCTTAACTAAGCCGCCATTACTTGTTTGCATCTTCATCACTTAACTGTCAATCTCACCATTAAACTGAACCGGCATGTTGCTTTTCTTTTCAGTTCTTCTTTGCACATCATGCCGTCCAAAGCACCAACCATCTGTAACTGGGTTCCCTCAACCGTAACTGAGGAACATTTGAAAGAGTTCTTCACCATAGGATTTCTGCCAGCGAAAACCATCATGTCTTACCGTGCCCCTGACTCGGAAGGAGAGCGGCCCAATCCAAGAGACGACGAAGTGATCGTTTTCACTGACCACATGAACTGTGGCTTCTCACTGCCCGACTCAAAGTTCTTCAGAGAGGTCCTCCACTTTTTCAAACTCCACCCTCAAGATATCGGGCCCAATTCGGTTTCTAACATCTGTAACTTCCAAGTGCTCTGTGAGGTATATCTTCAACAAGAGCCGACCGTGGAGTTTTTTAGAGAATACTTTTATCTGAATCGACAGAATGAGTGCACCAACGGCCTCAGCTTAGAACTCGGAGGCATCTCAATTCAGCGCCAGTAGGGTGCTGTCTTCCCTCTCATAGTCTTACCAAGTCACCAAAGGACTGGAACCAGACTTGGTTCTACTGTCAAGACATTTCGCCGGTGAACGAGAAGCCACTGCCGGGTTATCGCCCCGATCGTCTTGACTCCAAGTTCGCGCTTCCCGACAAGCTTACTGCCGCTGAACGCAAGAGGCTGATACCCTCCATCAAAACGAGTAATGCTCTGTTAGGGAACGGGTTAACTGGAGTTGATCTAACCCGCTGCTGGATCTCATGGCGGGTCATCCCTTTAAGCCGTCGATCAAAGCTGATGTATGAGTATGGTGGAGGCCCAGATGACTCTCTTTGTCACAACCCCGTTCAATTAACAGAAGAAGATATCATTTCAATGTCAACTCTTCTGATGAACGGGAAATACGAAGATTGCAGTGTCGTCGGGTTAAACCCCTTTTGCCAGCTTAACCCGGTGCCAGAAGTAAGGATATTGTTATTTATCTCCTTTGTATTTTCCCAGCCGTATTGTTTTAATACTTGCATGACTTCTTTATCTTGTTTTTACTTGTTTGCAGGCCAACTCTGACTTCTGGAAAGTTAAGTATGACCACGAGGCTGCCAAGAAAGCGAAAGTCACCGCCATAAACGCCAAGAAAACGACCCGGAGGTCGAAAAAGAAGAAAAAGAACACTGCTGAAGATTGGATGAAGCTTGATGACACATCTGATTCGGAGGTAGCCCTTGATTCCCTTGGCCAATTTTTTAACAATCTTATTGACACTGATCCTTACCAGGATGACACTGGGCCAGTCAGGCTATGGAAGCAGAGGTAACTATCATTTCCTCTGACTCAGAGCCCTTGCCAAGACAAAAAGTTCGACGAGTGATCCATAAAGTAAGGTTTTCTAACCCTTTAGCTCACTTGGATCCCAACTTTCATTTGAAAAAGCAGCAACATGAAAGCCGCCATCAAGCTCGGACTGAAGATGAGCCGGCTGTCGTTCTTCAACAAATTCCTCAGAAGCGCCCGAATGAGGTTTACTTCTTTC